>NC_064616.1:237711704-238046704 GCF_023898315.1 Schistocerca nitens | reverse complement strand
ATGTTATCGACGTACAAAAACAAACAGTTTTCTGTATGAAAATTTGTTAACTAGCAAGACCTCCTTCCCACGTTCAGAATAAAAACATTGACAACTACACACATCAGAAAATAGCTTTGCATCATCCCCGTTCCCAGAATCTTGAAGATAGACGTTGACTGTGGATATTGTATTACAGACACAGTCCCTTTGACTGTTTAGAGATGTCACTAAACCCGCCCAAAGATGTAAACAACCATGCATGGGCAGCGTCTATTACACGGAGGGGGTCTTACAGCCCATCTGTTCCAGTCATTCCACCAGGAAGGAGGAACACGGCTCGTGTTGTCTGTACTTCCGCCATGCCTAGACAGTTGATACCGCGGTGCGATCGCGTCCGCATTGTTACTTTGTGCCAGAAAGGGCTCTCAACCGTCTCGTAGTGAACCAAAGCGATCTTGTTCAGACATGGAGGAGATACATAGAGACAGAAACTGTCGACGACATGCCTCGCTCACATCGCCCAAGGGCTACTATTGCAATGGATGACCGCACCCTACGGATCATGGCTCGGAGGAACCGTGACAGCAACGCCACAGTGTTGAATAATGCTTTTCGTGCAGCTCCAGGACGTCGTGTTACGACTCAAACTGTGCGCAGTAGGCTGCATGATGCGCAACTTCACTCCCGACGTCCATGGCGAGGTCTGTCTTTGCAACCACGACACCATGCAGCGCGGTACATATGGGTCCAACAACATGCCGAATGGCCCGCTCAGGACTGGCATCACGTTCTCTTCATCGATGAGTGTCACACATGCTTTCAACCAGGCAATCGTCGGAGACGTGTTTGGAGGCAACCCGATCAGGCTGAACGCCCTAGACACACTGTCCAGCGAGTGCAGCAAGGTGGAGGTTTCCTGCTGATTTGATGTGGCATTATGTGGGGCCGACGTACGCCGCTAGTGGTCATGGAAGGCGCCGTAATGGCGGTACGATACGTGAATTCCATCCTCCGACCGATAGTGCAACCATATCGGCAGCATATTTGCGAGGCATTCGTCTTCATGGACGACAATTCGCGCACCAATCGTGCACATCTTCTGAATGGCTTCCTTCAGGATAACGACATCGCTCGACTAGAGTGGTCAACATGTTCTCCAGACATGAACCCTATTGAACATGCCAGGGATTGATTGAAAAATGCTGTTTATGGACGACGTGACCCACCAACCACTCTCAGGGATCTACCCTGAATCACCGTTTAGGAGTGGGACAATCTGGACCAACAGAGCCTTGATGAACTTATGGATAGTATGCCAAGACGAATACAGAGGACGTGCTACTGAGTATTAGAGGTACCGTTGTGTGCAGCAATCTGGACCACTACCTCAGAAGGTCTCGCTGTATGGTGGTACAACATGCAATGTGTGGTTTTCATGAGCAACAAAAAGGGCTGAAATGATATTTATGTTGATCTTTATTCCGATTTTGTGTACAAGTACTGGAATTCTCGGAACCGAGGTGATGCAAAACTTTTTTTGATGTGTAAGTTTCGTCCAGTACAGAATACATAATGTTAATTTAAAAGTAATTCATTAATATGTATTCTACGTTTAGTATGAACTGCTGGTAAAGTACATGTGGTTCGTGAACTAAATTTTTCTCTTAATTAAAATATTTTTTCCTATCTTATGTGAATGAAGAATTGCTTATTTTAGGAAACTCAATGTTTCGTGCCCCTTCGTTTTTGTATTATTGTCAAGCCACATAACCGTTGTTGACTCACTGCAGAATGTAAGCAGTATTTGATTTTTGAAAAAGAATGCTGAGATTTAGCAACAGTCAAAGGTACTGTTAGGTACATTAGGACTTTGGAGTATATGTCCTGGTAATTCAGTATCAGTGAGCTAAGATTTACTAATGATATCTCTGCTAACTAGTATAGAGTTCAGATATTCGTGTTTTAAACTGACTTGTTATGAACATTAGCTGTGCTGAAAACAGAGGACAAACGCCATCAGCAAATGTCACTGTAAACTTAAACGTTTCATTTTAAGACCTTCGTCAGACATGGATATGAACGAAGGTTGTAATCCTCTCTGACACTGTCTTCGTGATTTATATTTGTATCCTATTTTCATAGCAGTATATAGAAATGGTTTACGCTGGTCAAGGTCATTCTCCAATCGTCCGAACCGTGGATATACAGTGCTCTCAGAAACAGTCTGAAAAGCGTCTAAGGGTGTTGCATGATACGTTGTACTGAGGAATAATTTTTAAGCAAAATTTCGGTGGGTTGCGCCCTTTGCGAGTTAGTTAACATTGAAGTTAGCCATTCAGGTCGTAGCCCACGCAAATTCAAGCAGCCCGCCAGACACAGCGTCGTCGGACGTCTACTTCGTTTGGTTTCCTAAATCCGAACAAGACAGCGATACAAAAATTGAACTTGACACGGTAGTAATGGTCGAACTAGAGCCAAAGACTGAACAGTCCCGTGCTCTGTCATCTACGCTATGAGAAAACTGACACTATTTCTCTCTAGCCAACTGCTTCAGTTTGCATTCGCAGGAACCTGATTGAGTAATTCAGTGCTAAATAACTCGTAAAAGGGTTAATGTATCGAATTTTTTGCTACAGTTATATCTCAGGACAATCTCCCTACCAACGCCCGCACAAGCTTATCAAACTGTTTGTGACCACCCTGTGTAGACTACAAAGTAACTGTGAATAGATGTACATAGATTGCACGAAGAAAGTAGTGAAAACGAACAGAGGGGCATAAAATTAACGTTCAGTGGAATGAAATGGACACATTGGCTCCACTGGAGCCGGCCGGAGTGGCCGAGCGGTTCTAGGCGCTTCCGTTTGGAACCGCGCGACCGCTACGGTCGCAGGTTCGAATCCTGCCTCGGGCATGGATGTGTGTGATGTCATTAGGTTAGTTAGGTTTAAGTAGTTCTAAGTTCTAGGGGACTGATGACCTCAGATGTTAAGTCACATAGTGCTCAGAGCCATTTTTTTAGCTGCACTGGCACACGTTTTGCAAAGAGGAAGCCGTAAGACTCTCTTTGAAAAAACCTTCGTTCTCTTGACCACGAACGGATACTATCACCGGCTGTGCACAGAGGCGACAAAGGTTACAACGCACGCCAATAATTTTGACCATAAAGAGGAAAGATACTAATACTTCGTTATGGAGGTGAAGTGCTTCAGGGATCATTCTTATAATGTTGGTTCGTTTCAGCAGTGTTGACAACGAACGATAATGACGAAATGATACTCTAAATTAAAATCAAGTGATGTCACGTCTCTGTGCCGAGATATGTAGCAAATTACATCGTCAGTATCAAGCAAAGTGAAACAGCCGAAAAGGAATTTTTCTCCTCCTCCGTAAGCAAAAAATTCCCAAACGTGGTATATTCATTTACTACAACAAAATATTTAAAAACTTACATTTGAGATAGGATGTCATGTAGACAACAAATTTAGAAAAATCTTTAAACTCATGACACAGCCACCGAGGAATAGAGAAAATCAGGTATCTACCAATGAACCTGCCACTATTGTCTGTCTATTTAGACTTAAAAACGAGGTAGATGATAATCTCAGAGCGCTAACAAGCAACAGCTCACATCCCACGTTTACTGTATGTGCAGTGTAATTTGGCACGGTATACTGGGGGCGATCTTGAGAGATTTTGCCTATGTTATCGCATACAACATCATCAAAGTGAGGTGGGAAGTCGCTTTGAGCGTATAGTACTGACCACTGGGAGAAAAAAAGCGCATAACACTTCGAGGTTCTGAGTTTCATAAGTCTGCCCCATCTTCCAGAACAATCGTGTTGTTGCAGGTAACATGTTATCCAGTCTTAACGAATGAATGTGTTACAAATCATAAGGTAAAGCTGTCAATCAACCGCAGGTAATAATCTTGCAGCGTGATGATGTTGTCTTATAAGGTAACAAAACGTTGTCTTGTCTCAAACTGGTGCATCTGAGGCTACGGAAAGAGACGCATTTCGTCAGCTGTGTGGCTGTTCCTTGCATCTTGTTGGCTGGGGGAAAAGAACAGAAGCTTGCGTTCATTTGAAGAAACACAAAAGATGAGATCATAATTGGCGATGGATGGGGTATGGACGAATCAGGAGCGGTCGCACATCTGCGAACAAGGCAGATAAATGTTTACTATGTTTTAATAGTACGGTACAATTCATTTTGTGGGCCTGTCAAATTTGTAAGAAGTAAGTGACCACGGCATTGTGAATACTTTCATTAACTATCAAGTCGAATTCAGTACAAAATGTCTTGACATCCTAAATGATTAGTTGAATCATTGTCAGTTGTGATGTAGTACCCTTGTAACATTTAACTCTTTTTGTAGTATTATTAGTACTGTCATAGGTAAAAGCCACGTGTAACAATAAAACGTCCTGTCACAGAGACGCAAGTACAACACTATCCATGTGTAACATTCTCTTCTGAATGTGGCCTCCTGTCGGTATCAACGAATCAGCACCTACTCTAACAATTCATAATAAAAGCTATCCTAAAAGCAGATTCTAAATCAAATTGCCTGAGTTAACGTTGCCCCTTTTACAGGAATTTTAGAAGTTTGTTTGACCATGTAGTGTATGTGTATTAGATGCAATTGTCAGACTATTATTTGGAATATGATGCGATTCCAGTTTGGAGCAAGACATTAGGCAATCAGAAATCGAACCAGTAATCTTTTGGATCCAGGTGTTTTATGTGGTCAAGACTATTTATGAACCGTCGCCAGTCTAATTAGACACGAAATTCCCTTCATTGGATTATTCTAAAGCGAAATTGTGATTTCCTGTTTCGTATACATCTTACTGTGCTTAGGAAAGCAGAACCAGTTTCTCATGAGCGGCAGAACAGCTAACTTTCATTCTAACTTTGTCAACTCCAGACTAATTATGCTACAGCCCCCAGATATATTGAAACTTTATTCAAGTGCAAACAAAGAAAAATCGGCCATAAGGGGTCTTTACAAATACGATCAGGTGAACCAGTTATTATTCTAAGTTAGTTAAGCGGAATTGCTGCGTTATGTTACTAACACGGTATTAAGACATACTTTGAATTTATCATTCTTTCCTTTATGCATCATTTCAGCAGTTAATCAAATGGTGGCCCTTAAATTGTATTTAGTCTGAGAACGCTAAAAACTTTATAAACTCTTATGAACCATACACTAAACACTGTTCGAAAAATTAGACAGAACTACCTGATTAATTTCTGTGTTGATTATAGCACTAGATTCAGCAGTTTAATCTTTTATACAACAGTACACTATATTTTACAATAACCATTTCAGTACACTACTTTACTTTATATGATCAGTGTTGTTACACTCAAAGTTATTTATCAAAATCGCAAGATAATTTGTTTTTAAATAAACAATTTTCAAGAGTATTTTTGTTTTAGGAGGTCTTAAGGAGGTCTTTCACGTTATAATTAAACTTAGGTTAGAGAGTCTCAGGGAACCACAGAGAGGGGGACGTCTAAAAGGGGGCTGGTACAACACAGTAAGGTAGTTGTAGAAACGATCGGTATTGTAGTCTTTAATTGTCGTAGCTGTTTTGGAAAAGAACCAGAGCTCCAAGCCCTAATAGAAAACATTGAAGCTCAAATAGTTATAGGTATAGAAAGCTGGCTAAGGCCCGAAATAAGTTCATCCGAAATTTTTTCAAACTAACTGAGTTCAGAACGGATAGTTAAATACAGTTGGTGGTGGAGTATTTATTGCTGTTAGAAGTAGTTTACCTTGTAGTGAAATTGAAGTAGATAGTTCCTGCGAAATAGTATGGGTAGATGGTATACTTGACAGTCGGACTAAACTATTAATTGGATCATTTTACCGACCACCCGACTCAGAAGATATAGTTGCTGAACAGTTCAAAGAAAACTTGAGTCTAATTTCAAATAGGTACTCCAATCATACTACTATAGTCGGTGGTGATGCAGGAAAAATTATATCTTTAAAGCCGTCGGCAGGTATAAAACGTCATCCGAAATTATACTTAATGTTTTCTCATAAAATTATTTTGAACAATTAGCTCATCAGCCCAATCGAAGCGTAAATGGTTGCGAAAGCATACTTAACCTTTTAGCAACAAATAATCCAGGACAAATAGTGAGTATCTGGACAACAAGGCAGTTGCTGCTAGACTGAATTCCGTAACATCCACAACGATAAAAAAGAAACGCAAAGTACATATATTTTTAAAAAAGCTGATAAAATGCTCTTAAGACCTTTTTAAGAGACAGTCGTCACGCCTTCCGATCTGATCATGTAAGCGTAGAAAAGATGTGGAATGATTTCAGACAGATAGTATCGATGGAAATCGAGATATATATATCACATAAAATAGTAAGTGATGGTACTGATCCCCTATGGTACACAAAACGGGTCAGATCGCTGTTGCAGAAGCAACGGGAAAAGCATGCCAAATGTAAGAGAACGCAAAATCCCCAAGATTGGTAAAGTTTTTCGGAAGTTCGAAATACAGCGCGTACTTCAATGCGAGATGTTTTTAATAACTTCCACAACGAAACTGTGTCTCGGAATCTGGCAGAAAACGCGAAGAGATTCTCGTCATACATGAAGCACACCAGTGGCAAGACCCAATCAATATCTTCACTGCGCGATAACAACTGATGACAGTCCCACTAAAGCAGAGTTATTAAAAACGGTTTTCCGTAACTAATTCACCAAAGAAGACGAAGTAAATATTCCTGAATTCCAGTGAAGAATAACTGCCAAGATGAGAAACATAGAAGAAGATACCCTCGGTGTAGCAAAGCAGCTTAAATCACTTAAAAAAGGCAAGGCCTCTGGTCCACATCGTACACGAGTCAGGTTGCTTTCAGAGAATGCTGATACAATAACTCCGTATTTAGCAGTTATATACAACCGCTCGCTCACAGAAAGATCCGTACCTGAAGACTGGAAAATTGGTCAAGTCACACCAATACCCAAAAAGGGAAGTAGGAGTAATCCGCTGATTTACAGGCCCATATCACTAACGTGATTTGCAGTAGAGTATTGGAACATATTCTATGTTAGAACATCATGAAGAACCTGGAAGAAGTCCACCCAGTTAGCCGTGCGGTCTCACGCACTGCTTTCCAGGCGGGAAGGCGCGCCGGACCCCGGCACGAATCCTCCCGCGGATTAGTGTCGAGGTCCGGTGTGCCAGTCATTTTGTGGATGGTTTCTAAGGGGGTTTTCCATCTGTCTCGGCGAATGCGGGCTGGTTCCTCTTATTCCGCCTCAGTTACACTATGTCGGCGATTGCTGCTCAAACACAATCTCCACGTACGCGTACATCGTAATTACTCTACCACGCAAACATTTGGAGTTATCGTCTGGTGTGTGACGTGGGGGGGGGGTATCTACTGGGGGCCGAACCGCACAATAACCCTGGGTCCGGCGTGGGGCGGCGGTGGGATGAGTGGACTGCTGTAGCCTGCTGTGGGGTTGTGAACCACTGAGGGCTACGGCTGGGATGCAGCCTCTCCATTATTTCTAGGTCCCCAGTTCAATATAATACAGTACAATGCCTGGAAGAAAACGATTTATTGACACAAAGTCAGCACGAATTCAGAAAATATCGTTCTTGTGAAACACAACTAGAGCTTTATACTCATGACGTAATGAGTACTATCGACAGGGGATGTCAAATTGATTCCATATTTTTAGATTTCCAGAAGGCTTTCGACACCGTTCCCCACAAGCGTCTTCTAATCAAACTGCGTGCCTGTGAAATATCGCCTCAGTTGTGCGACTGGATTCGTGGTATCCTGTCAGAAAGGTCACTGTTCGTAGAAATAGACGCAATGTCATCGAGTAAAACAGAAGTAATATCCGGCGTTCCCCAAGGAAGTGTTATAGGCCCTCTGTTGTTCCTGATCTATATTAATGGCATAGGAGACAATCTGAGTAGCCATCTTAGATTGTTTGCAGATGATGCTGTAATTTACTGTCTTGTAAAGTTATCAGATTACCAAAACGAATTGCAAAATGATTTAGATAAGATATCTCTATGGTGTGAAAAGTGGTAATTGACCTTGAATAGTGAAAAGTGTGAAGTTATTTACATGAGTACTAAAAGATATCCACTAAATTCCGATCAAGCGATAAGTCACACAAATCAGAAGGCTGTAAATTCAACTGTATACTGAGGGATTACAGTTATAAAGAACCTAAATTGGAATGTTCGCATAGATAATGTTGTGAGTACAGCAAACCAAAGGCTGCTATTCATTGGCAGAACATTTAGAAGGTGCAGCTGGTCTACTAAAGAGACTGCTTACACCACGCTTATCCGCCCTACTCTGGACTATAGGTGTGCGGTGTATGATGTGCATCAGGAGGACTGACGGATGACATCGAAAAAGTTTAAAGAAGGGCAGCTCGTTTTGTATTATCGCGAAATAGGGGAGATAGTGCCACAGGCAAGATATGTGATTTGGAATGGCAATCATTAAAGGAAAGGCGTTTTTCGTTGCGACCATGACATTTCAATCACAAGTTTTCCCCTACGATTGCGAAAACATTCTTTTGGCCCCACTTACATAGGGAGTAATGATCATCACGATAAAATAAATACAATCAGGAGTTCGCACAGAAAAATTTAAGTGCTCGTTTTTCCCGCGCGCCCTTCGAGAGTGGAACGGTAGAGAGACAGCTTGAAGGTGGTTCATTGAATCCTCTGCCAGGCACTTTATTGTGAATAGTAGGGTAGTCATGTAGATGTAGATGTAGAAGATCAGAAAAACTGTAATTTCCAGAAAACTATAAATTTAATTCTCCACAAATAACATTTAGAGTTTATGCAAAATAATTTTCAAAATATTTTACTTGATTAAGTGTACAAAATTAAGATTTTTTATAAGTTTAGAATACTGAGATCCATTTTCACTCGGAGAGGACCATGTCTAGGAATAAGTCTTCGGAAAATGAACTTCCTTGAATCAGTATATAGTAGGAACAAATTATTATTTCTAAATGCACACCAAAAATTTACAGTTTCACCCTGTTACAACAGTTCGAAATGAACTTGTTAACCATGTGCTGTAGGTGATGTGTGTGGTGATGGGAGTGGTGACTACAAAACCTATGTACTAGAAGTCATGGATCTTTGAGTTTTTGGGCTTAATAAATTCCTAATGGCGTCGATTTATGTATATAATATAGCCCAACTGTAAATTCAGTGCTACTGTAAAATAGCAGTCACCATCTAAAGCTATTTGGGCACTCTTCTTTGTTCCACTTAACAACAGTGCGCCAAGTCCTTTCACCTTTTCGCCTTGCTTCCTTTCAATGCGGTTTGAGATGGGAATTACTACCCCCTTTTACTTTTCAACTTTGTAAATTTAATGCCCTCAGCATGAACCTGTTTTTATGTCGACAATATTTCTTTTAAAACATTTATCTTATTCAGCACTAAATTGTTTTCAAACATTGTTATACAAAAATCTTTTACAAATTCATGTTATTACTCTGTAGACACCAATGTTCTTACAGCACCTTTGTTTAAAGCTATTGACTTTCACAGAAAAGCAATAAAACTTACAATGGAGTATTATAAGCTGGTTGTAAGGAAATGTTTTTTATTTAGAAAGTTACGCATCCATCAGGGCAGTTGTGTTGCATATGCTCCTGTTTCCATGACGTTTCTCAATAGGTAATCATCACTAAAACACTAACAGGAAACTACAGCTCTGTAATCGTTAATCACAAATCTCTTTCATAATAACATTTTTATGCATCACACATAGCATTTATCAACCTAGTTTGAAAAACACTTGAAATTTACTCAGAAAATTCACTAAAACTTTTCATTTCTTTTATACTAAAATCATCATATTTACTTATTTTCTTATAAATTTTATTTTAAAATGACTGAAAAATGTAATTTTAATAAATAAACTTATTTACATACAGCACACATATTTTACATAAAAACAGAAGTTTATGTTCCGCTACATACATGTATGATGACAGTCAGTTTTCTATTTTGGGATATAAAAACCAATATTTTCGTTGCATGGCACTTTTCGGCCTCTTGACAAGAGTTTGGCAGTCCATTTGTCGTATGTCTTTCTTATCACTTTTCACCGACTCGCTGCTGCCCCTTATATAAACAAATTAGGCAGTCCATTCTTTGCCATGTGAATTCATCTTCCATTTCATACTACCTTGGCTGCAAAAAACATTGCTTTGCAGACCACTATCTGACACTAAGGGCTTCTTTGCATATTCCATGTACATACGAATTTTGGAATCTGAAACTTTTGTAAATGTTGGAATTTTGCTTTATAACATAACACAATAATTATATAATCATCATCATCATCATCATTAAGTAATACTCACTTCTGTTCAGTTCTAGTTCCATATTTTTTCAGGTCAACTATATTTGTGACCCCCAATTGGTTTTATTTCTTGTGTGTTTTAATTAGAACTAATTCGCCTATAGTGACTTTTACTGCTTTTAATATTTCATTATGTCTTTTAGCTCCAGATTCTGCTTTCCTTTTTATCAGTTCCTTTACCAGTTCCTTTTATCTGTCCAGACTTATTTCATTGTTGGTTGGAAATTCAAGTATTTCTTCGATTAAGCTTTTACTTATTTAGCCTCACATTATTTCTACAGTTTTGAAACCAGTGGATTCCTGTTTCAATGTATTCGTGATTACTTCAAAATATGACATAAATTTGCCCTAAGTTCTATGACTTATGTGACAGTAAGTTCTACATAATTTTGCCAATTCTCTCAAATAACGTCCTATAGGATTGCTACACAGGTAGTATACCGATCTGTATGATACTTGTACCCACATTTTCTCAATGCCTTCTAACCATATTTTAGCAATAAATCGACGTTCATTGTCCGACAGTACTGTTTTTGATGTTCTTATTTCGTTAAAATATTCTAACATTTTTCTAAACACTGCTTTCGCTATAGTTATTCTAATAAAATTTTATTAATACCCACATAACCCGAGGAAAGCTTTTACTTGTGTCCATCTTTCGGGGGACGACATTTTTCAATGGCTTTGAACTGCTCAGGTTCCTTTTCTATTCCAGAAGTCATAATGACATGGCCTAAGAATTTTCTTTCCTCACTAATTCAAACTTCTTAAATTTCAAAGTCATAACCACGTTTTGTTGAGCAATGAATACTTGTTCTAATAATTCACAATGTTCTTTCCATTGCTGCGTAGCTGTTAATGAAACGTCTACGTAAATTGTGAGTTTTTTACTTAAGACTCTTCCGAACACCCAATGTAACGCACGTATAAACACAGTAACCTACATGTTTAAACCGACAGTTATCAATTTGTAATTATAACAACTGCCAGCAAAGAGAAAAGTGGTAAATTTTCTAGAGTGAGCATCAAGGATGATTTGGCAGAACCCTACTGTCAGATTCAGACTGGTTGAATATCTAACATTATACAATCTCCGCAACATTTCGTCCAACGATTCTGGCCGATCTGTTTCCCTTTTCACAATTTTGTTCACTGTCCTGGTGTCAATGATTATTCTCACTCCTCTATCGTTTTTGCTGATAATAATCAATGGATTATTGTATTCACTGTTACTACATTCTATGATTCCCCATTCAATCACTCTGTCAATTCCTTCTTGAACGGCTCGTTTTTCGCTAACGGTGCTGAATATGGGCAAAGAATAGAAGACTCATGTGGTAGGATTTTCATATGTTTTTCGAAATTCTTTACCCTTCCAGGTTTATCCGAAAAGACTGTAAAGTTTTGTTCGAGAATTTGTAACAGTTAGTCTCTTTGAACTGGATCTAAATCAGTTATTTCACTGACAAGTCTCCTAAATTCTTATAGCATTTGGAATCCTTCGAATACTTCAGATAATCCATCATTTTCAGTACCGGTACCTGTTTCTAACATCATGGAGGTAAGTTACTGTTCCACCATTAGGCAGTTATAGGTTATGATGTTCATTTCTATATTTTCTTCATCATGTGACTTCTTTCTTCTTTTGATTGCGAATTATTTCACGATAGCCATTCGTTGCTGATTACTGAAATTTTCATCCGCTGTTTTTTTTTCTTTACATCCATAATGTATTTTGGATCCTGGATAAAAATAAGGTCTACTTTACATCTTTCATAATCTGGTGGTGTTACATTTCCTTTATAAATGTACTCTTCTTGTTTCATGTTTAGATTTGGAAGATTTTCACACGGAGTAAGTGCTTCCTTTTGTACTAACATTTCTGTAGAACTGAGTTTTTCGTAAATTTCTTTTTCTCCTATTTTTGAAGCACGTATCTCATCGCTCTCTTCACCTTCATGTGAGTCAGACTCTTCAAAGTCGCTTTCTGGTTTCAACATAAAAACTGTTTCTAATGTTGCCGTAAACTCCATATCAGCGCTGGTTTCGCAATTCATGCATAGTTGAATGCATTCTATTGTAATTAGATCTTCCTTTTATTCTGGAGCAGTAACATTTTTTCGTTTATGAACAGTTTTTTATCCGAACTGTCTTCTCTATCTTATCTTATGACGCCACCTCGTTCTTCAGATTGATTGTAAACCTTACGGATTTCTATTCCTCGCATATATTCATTCTTAACAACTTCTTCAGCATCTCATTTTCTTCAGAATGATTATTCTGCAATACTCATTATTTCATCTTCTGCTCAACGCTTGTCCAAGGCTTTGTTATTTTCCCTAACCACTGCAGTTCGCGATCTTTGCACGGTGTGATTTAATTGACGACTAAACCTTTGCCTTTTGTCGGTAGCACACGAACTCCGCGCGGCACATTTTAATAATCTCTCACTTTCCATTTCACCTATTGCTTCCCCAAAATTTTCGGTCGTTTCAACGCCATATTTTTCGCCATTACGATGCCTTAAATTGTTATAGGGATAATCCATCTCTAAATGCCATTCGTCAATTCCGAATAAGTCTTCCTTTGATTCCTTTAATATTAGTTTAGTGTCATTACTGTCGTTAGTTTTAATTTCCTTTACTACGAGCGAAAAATTTCCCACTCGCCCCTGTGACGTCACACACAGCGTGCACAGCAACTGACACTGGTTTTTCCGCTTTTGATCGCTGCTGGCGGTTTTCACTTGCTGGCGAAGAGCTCTTGTTTTTAGCTGACCATGATTCATGCTTCTGACCATCTGTTGCGGCGGTCGCATTGTCTCGCACCTTATTAGCACGGTACTGGTGTGCTTTAAAATTTCTGTCTGTTCTCAGCATTATTCCTAAGTCCGTCAGGCCCCTAACATTCGTGGATCTTAGTTTTCTGCTTCACGTTTGTAGAATCATTACGCCATACATTTCCCTTAGTGCGATTATTTGACGTAAGCCTGCCTCTGTCTCTTCCCTTTTGAAGCATTTATACTCTGTACTTGTTATTATCATGTTCGTGATTGTTGTGTCTGTGGTTCCTATTGTATTCGTTCTGCCGGAAATTATAATTTTCACGCCACTAGCCTTCGTCGATCATTCTTTCTAAGAGCGATGAAAAGGATATGTGGTTGCTACCCACATAACTTTTTGAATCTTCCGGTAACTTTTTCCAAACTTCTCAAATTATTTCGGAACACGACCTTCGATTCAATAAATAAGTCAGTTTCCTATACCATGCCTCACAGAAGTGTTTCATGGTCATTTAACCTTTTCCTTCCAACATCTTCACGATAATAAATTCTCTCCAAGGACAGTTCCGTATTTGTTCGGACCATTATTAATAGTAAAACTTGTGTCTAAACTTACCGAATGACGTTTCTTCAGTGCTTAGCTTGATCCCCCATCGTTTAGTAGCGCTATTAACAGTATTTACTTTTTCCTGATCCGTGAGATTATTAGGAAACAGTTTTTCAGAGATTTTTATAAAATCTCCTGATTATAACCCACAGTTTTTTCGGTATGGGTCGAATTTTTCTTCGCCCGCTAAAACTTTATCGTAGGCAATCCTGTCTACTACGTATGTAGTAGCAGTGTTGGTTTTCTTTTCTAGATAACGGAATTTTCCGTGAATACCCGAATTTTGTCTGTTACGCTTTTCATAACATTCTTTCATTTAATAATTTCTCAGATTCGCGAGCAATAGTTCTCATTTGCCTCATTTGCCATTCTTAAACCCGAAATTTTGTCCTGGACTTTAGTTACTACATAGGATGACATTATTTTTTAATTTTCTATATTTCCACATCGAATTTTTCTTTAATATTATTGATTTTTTTCTTGCATGCTATTAAATTTTTTATTTAGGTAGTCAGTCTCTATTTTCATGTTTTTCATTTCATTAGTTATGATACCTGATTTGTAGTATACATTTTCGAGGTTCTGGTTAATTTTATCTCCTTGTTCGTTCGTATGTTTATCTTGTGGTTTAAATTGGTCATTTATATTACCAGTTTGTTTTTTTAAGCTGTTCATTCATAGTACTTCTGTGTGCTTGATGTTGGCTATTCATATCACTAGTTTGTGCTACTAAACTTTGCAGTACTCCATACATGTCTATGTATATGTGTGTGTTTTGTTCTGGACTGTTTTCTTCAATTGATTCTGCTTCCTCCTAATTTGAAGTTTCTTTCATGATCTGTGACGAGTTCAGTATATCAAAATATTTACTCCGAAATTCAGTATGTCGTCCATACGCTTGCGCCTGTAAAATAGATTTCTCTGTCTACCTGTTAACATACCTACTTTCTGATGACGCTTCTGCCCCCGTTTCTTGTTCTTGTAACCCCCTGTTCTGTTCTGAATGTTTTGCCTGCCTTTTCTTTTCCGTATTTAAATACTGTTGGAACCACACGTACTAATTTAATTTCCTGCTCTATTTTCTTCCTAATTACTGTATTAGGTTTGTGTCACTGGACACTATCTATCACTACTGTGTTTGTACTGTGGTCAGTATCTTCTTATTAATTGTGCCATGTAATGATAGTTATCATTGATGAATGCTTTGAATAAATATATAGAAAATACCCACTAAAACCCACTGTCAAGGGACAAATATAGCATTTAACTCTTTTAGAGTATTCTGAGAACCGTCACAAAAAACACTCATGTGTAACATTAAAGCGTCCTCTAGATGTGAGCTCCTGCTGGAGTATTTGGATCAGTACCTTCTCTATGAATTCCTATAAAGCATATTACCAAAGTAAATTCTAGATCTTAGGCTTCATAAGTTAACGTTACCCATAATGGATACAAGTATCAGACTACTACTGCCTGTCCTGAAGGGATTCCAGTATAGGGCAATATCAGGAATCGAACCAGTAATCTTTTAGTTACAGACCTTTTATGTGGTCAACACTATATGTGGACGGTCAGCAGCCTAATTAGGCACGAAGTTACCTTCACTGGGTTATTCTAAAGTGTAATTGTGAGTTTCTATTTTGCATATACTGTGCCTTAATGTACTTAGGAAAGTAGAATCTGTTTCTCATGTGCAGGACAAGTACTAACCTTTACTGTGACTATGTCAGATCCAGAGGAATTATACTACAGCACCCAGGTACATTAACACTTCCTCTGTTCTTTGTGTAAATAATATTATTCAAGTGCAGCAAAACAAATCTCTACAACTAAGATTTGACCAACAAGTTATTATTATTAGTTAGTTAAGGCAAATTTACATTATTATCGTACTAACACAATATTAACTCACACTTAGAATTTATTATTCTCAGTAATTAATCTAATGGTGGCACTTAAACTGTACTTCATTAAACACTGTTCCAAAAATAAGAAAAATCTAACTGATTAATTTCGATTTTCATTATAGTACCGAATTTAAGCAGTTTAATCTTTTATACAACAGTGTAGCATATTTTACTGTAACTATTTCAGTATGCTATTGTACTTTATATTATCAGAATATACTACACTCAAAGTTATTTATCAAACTAGCAAGATCATTTACTTATAAATAATTTTCTTTGCTATTTTTGTTTCACTAAGCAGTCTTTCCTTCATTTCATAACTAACGTGTGGACTTCGGCAACAGTGTAACTTCCATAAAATTACAAATTAAATTCTACAAAAAAATCTTTTTGTGATTATACAAAAAATTTCAAGATATTTTACTAGATTAAGTTTGCAGAATTATAGTTCTGCATCATTTCAGAATACTAAGAAGCATTTTCACTATGATAGCCACACTGGGTAGCCACTCGGTCTGGGGCGCTTTGTCACTGGTTCGCGCGGCTCTCCCCCGTCGGAGGTTCGAGTCCTCCCTCGGGCATGGTTATGTGTTTGACCAAGTGAGGTGGCCTAGTGGTTAGCATACTGAACTCCCATTGGGGAGGAAGACGGTTAAATACCGCGTCCGGCCATCATGATTTAGGTTTACCGTGATTTCCATAAATCGCTTCGGGCAAATATCCGGATGGTTCTTTTGAAAGGGCATGGCTGACTTCCTTCCCCATCCTTCCCTAATCCAATGAGAATGATGACCTCGCAGTTTGGTCTCCTCCCCAAAACAACCCAACCCTTAGTAGGATAAGACCCTTTCTAGGTATATATCAAGGGAAAATGATCAAAGATGCTACTCCAGGCGGGTGTAAAATGAAAGTGCGCAATGGCGAATACTGAACGCGAAAATGAAGATTTGGCTGTGTCTGACCACCTCCTGAAGAAGATCTTAGGATTTCTTAATAGTAATATTATTTCCTCCTTCTTATTCTTTAACATAAAAATTACAACATAAACATAAATGAATGATTAAGGGAACTGGTAACTACAAAATGATAAATGTCGTTTCAGCTTATACATTCACTGTAGATTAAAAAACCATTTACACATCACAAATGTTTATATACCAATGTCCAATGGACATAAAGAGACAGAAATGAATTTCCTAACTAGTATTACTGATAAATTGCCCAAATCTGACCTTTTTATTGATATGCGATCTTATATAAATAACATGAGATCACTGACATCAGTTAGGTACAAATACTAGAAGATACTACTTTCAAAGATGATCTACAGTAGTGTGCAACCTCAGTGGGAATAAAGTTACGTGGTCACAGCTGTTTAGATTTATAGCCCTAATAAGCCGAAGCAATTAGCAATATCACCGTTTGTACTGCGTCCAGTGCATCGGAGTGATGATTCTCGTACACGTCTGCAACGACGGAAGAACTCCAGCCATAAAATATTTTAAAAAACTCATTCAGACACTATGACGATAGAAGGCGGTCCTCTGACCGTCAGTCTTGGGCCACTTCCTGTGTTATGCAGTCGGGATGCCACATCGGCCATTTCCTGTCACTCAGCTTGTGTTAAGCTGGACCAACACACCTGTGGGGCCTTTTGCACCCAGGGCATGAGTTATGCCTGCCGTTTCGTTTCCACTGGCGTTCCGATCTTTGCTAGTATAAGCAATTATTCATTACGCCATTTTGATAATAAAGACAGTCCATCACCTTTCATGCAATATGCGTTAACAGCTATTAAAAGGTATACGTGACAATGACAGTCATCTTTAAATATTCATATATACCATGCACTGCCTATCAAATGATACCTAATTCGATTGTAAATCACGCAAAGTAAGAAGATGAGTCCTTGTAAGTTGCGAAATTATAGCCACCTTTCAATGAACTTCTTTGAACCAGCGTATGGTAGCAACAAATTATTATTTCTAAAAACACAAAAAAAATTACTGGTTCAAGCTGTTATTACAGTGCGCCTGAATAGCATATCCCGTGTGAACAGTAAAACCATCACAGCCAGTCGTACTCTCACTTCCTTGCAAATAATGTCATATCTAATAATTGTTTGGAACTGTTAAATGGTTCAAATGGCTCTAAGCACTATGGGACTTAACATCTGTGGTCATCATTCCCCTAGACTTAGGACCACTTAAACCTAACTAAGCTAAGGACATCACACACATCCATGCCCGAGGCAGGATTCGAACCTGCGACCGTAGCAGCAGCGCGGTTCCGGACTGAAGCGCGTAGATCCGCTCGGCCACAGCGGCTGCCTTGGAACTGTCCATTGCTGCCTTTATAAGCTAGTTCAGTCACAAACAGTTCTTCTGTCCACTCATCATCATCACGCATATTTGACTCGAAAATACTAATTCGAGCAGTTTTCAACAAAAAGGTTAGTATCGTAGGCTTGAGATGTCAAGTGTAGCGACTGAATGCATCCTGTTGCTTGTAAGCGTTATACCATTATGGTTGTAAGTCAAAGAAGAAATGAATTGTGACCTATTTTTTTTCTCTCTCTCTCTGTCTCTTTCTCAGCAATATTCTATGTTATTTTTTCCATTCATTCCCAGATCACTTGTATGGCGACACAACAGACAGGCTCATGGGTGTAAGAATAGCATCACATATAGCAGCTGCCTGGTGCCAGACGACACACAATGTCACGTAGATGAGAAATTTATAAAATGAATACGAATAAAAACTACAGATACGCCACCAACTTGATATAAATTCGCAGCCACGCTGTTAATTAGTTAGTAAGCTAGATTTTCCATAGTTTATTTCCACTAGTCTTTGTACGAATGAAGTGGAATGAATCAGTGTACAGGCTATGCATACATAATTTACTTGTATGACTACTTGCTGACCACTTACAGATTACTACCCAGGACAGTAGCAGAAATTGACATGAATCGACATATTGCTCTCAAATACTACTTATTTAACGAGTGATAAACTAAAATTTAGTTATTTTAAACTGCACTTTCTGGCAGATTGTAACTAAACCAATTATCTATAAAAATAATTTTATTTTGGATAAAAAAATTTGCTATTTCAGGCATGTTGTGTTATTGAGCAAACAATTAATGACTTTTGTGGCTGAATACTGGACTCCTTTCTAAGAAAGTGACAACTGTAGTAACAACTAATAAAGGTCTTTTGTTCTTCTAGTGACGAAACCGTGGACTTCACTATTCTTGCTCAAATTGTAAGGAACTCTTTAAGACGAATTTAATTGGTGAAATTCCTTCTTGTGACGGAGATTTTAAAGTTCCTTACTCTATGAAGAAAGGTGTATAAGATTATTGTTGGTGAACACTTATTATTCTCACAGCTAACTCCTGTGTAATCGACACCTTTTTCAGGTGATGAGCAACCACGGAAAATTATTTTACCCGACTCAGGACATAAGTAAAATGTGTTGTAAGCAAACCCTGTTACGACGGGGTTCTGTGCAAGACGGAGAGTGAGGTCTAGGATACTGCCTGCCGCTACCTGAGAGGTCAGCCACGTGTTAGTCGCGCCCACGCGCCGAGGGGCAGCAGGGAGGAGGCTGGCTCGGCAGCGCTACACGTGGCGGGTGAAGTCCGTCTAGCACCTCTAGCTACACCCCAACTACCGGAATATAACAGGTTCGCTCGCGGATGCAAAGATGACACACGAGTGAAGTTTAATTCGCACACTGCACACATAGTTTACACTGTATGCGAATCGTAATCGTATGGACACACACTTAAAGACAGACTGCCGGTACCTCTGGTGCATTCACGCTAGCGGTCCGTAAGGCGTGCGGATTGCGCTCTTGCTCCTTGGTGTGTGGGCTGTGACAGCACTGAGCGGTCACTGCTATCAGATGCGTCCTGCAGTGACGTGTATGTCGTCAAATACGTCATGCTACGCAGAAGTTCTTTCTATCGCCGACAGCGGTTATAACCCTACCACTATAAATAACAGAAAATCCTGTTTATGTTTCCACGTATAGCTCTTACGAAATTTATTTTAGTTTCCAAATAATGTACAGTATGGGAGGATAGTCCCGTTAACAGGAAAAACTAATAACTGAGTTATCCTTTTTACAGGATTTGACCGTGTGTTGTGTCTAACGAATAAGTAAATCAGACTATTCAATTCTTTTCCTAAAATTTTTCCCAGCGGTTAGAAAGAAACGCAGTATGAATAGTACTATATTGAAGCTAGGACAACTTAGTTCCAAGTCCATTCAGTGGTTTAACATATGTACTAACGATCGCCAGCCTATTCCGGCAATGAAACAGTTAAGTATAGGAAAAGCAAAAGTATGAGTTTTGCCTACTTTCATGCTACTGTTTAAGTTGCTTCTTCAAATAAATGTTACTCCACTTAAACAATGTTGGACTACGTCCTTAGACATTACGTTCTTAAAAGAGCAAAAGGACAGTGGATAACATCAATGAAGCTAAAAAAAATTTTGCCATGGGGGGGGGGGGGCTTTAGAAAAGCATTTTCCGTAATCAACAGACTTAAATACTAAAATACCTAGATACTAAAGCACACTTTTATAGAGAACATTTCACGTCAAGCGAACCTCTTTCTTACTGTAATTTACTTTCAAAAGCTATTTCTCTTTGAACTAAATGTTTATATTCTTTTAATAGATTCTAGTAACTTTGCTTCACTCTGACTGAATTTTGCGTAAGCAAACTTTTACTATAACATTTTGCAGTAGTTAAGAAAACTTTCTCATTATTTACACGAAAACCATTTAAATGGCGCCTCTGTAGATTAACTTGGCACTTCATAGGTCTGTAAAACAGGATACTCAGATTAATCAAACGCCAGGAAGGAACCCTGTGTAGGTGAATGGTTGAGATGAAAGAACAGCTGAACCAGTTTCTTTTAAGTTCAAGAATGATTATTAAAACACAGTTTAAGTTAATGGTTAACGCTGTATTAAAGTAGAACACACAAAAATGTTACCTGGTGGCTGTAGGTTTGGGTCTGGCGAACAATTATGACGGCTACACTACCCACAGTTCGGCATGCAAATATCTTACTGTATGGGCTCAATTTCTCTTCGTGGCGTCGTTCAATTTTTTATACAGTAGCCCAAGAACTCGCAGCTATGCCGTAAGCCTTTTGCAGTCTTCATCCGAGGCATTTTTGTACAAATTTTAAGGCAAAACTTCTGCTCCAATAGGGTGTTGCCTCAATCGCTGCTGCCTACAGACTGTATGACTTACTTCCAGCACTTGCTCTAGGTAGCGTGCCAATCCGTCCTTGCCACCTTTTCCACTACTCAGAGCCACTTTCGTTTCAAAACAAAAGCACATTGGCTTTTACGTAACATCTACTTCATACATTGTTCCTAAGCGTGACCATTTCTTACAATTGTCAAATTTACATGAACATGAACAGTTTATACACACCAATATTTTAAATACAAAATGTCATCAGAAAATTATTTAACGTAATAAACAATTTACATAGTATTTTACATACATTACTCACATACAATTCAAAGAACTTCAAACTCCAATACAGCACACTTTACTTTGCCGGCCGCGGTGGCCGAGCGGTTCTAGGCCCTTCAGTCCGGAACCGCGCGACTGCTACGGTCGCAGGTTAGAATCCTGCCTAGGGTATCGATGTGAATGATGTCCTTAGGTTAGTTAGGTTTAAGTAGTTCTAGGTTCTAGGGGACTGATGACCTCAGATGTTAAGTCCCATAGCGCTCAGAGCCATTTGTTTTGAACACTTTACTTTACATATACAGAAAACATAGCATCAATATGGGAACATTATAAAGCAAAATATTACAAAACTTTAGATGAACCACAAACAAATAGTGTTATACGGTGTTGTGAATTAGTGGATTCTGTTGCAGTCTGATGTGTAAAAAATAAGTAATATTTCTGGTGTCCAGTTCAAGACGCTGAAAATAATTACTTTCGTGTCCTGCTGTGTGCGCAGACTAATGTCAGTAGCTGCTGTAGAGATTTTGATCCGGTTTTCACTAATAATTGCACTGATTCATGAGGATGGTTTTTGTATGTTAGCTATAAATATTTTGTTTGAATTGTCTGAATTTTGATGAATTATATTTTAGTTGTGAAAGCGATGTCACTGCCACCTAGCGAGCAGCCGCTAAAATTCGAGAAAGACACAGTTCCTTAAGAGAGGGCATTACGTAACACAATTAGCGTATGATGTGGTTGTCTAGCGCTAGTTCAGCCTTGCGCATCGAGCGAGTTTGTGTTTGTGAGTGTGTCGCATTGTTCTTGCTTAACGCAGGTTATTGCTGGTGTGCTCTCTGGCGACAGACTTCTACGCCCTTGCATAGATCAGTCTGCCGAATCTCACAAAAATATTCTTTGTCGGTGTACCGTTGGTTTCAGTTTTGACAAGAATGCCCGTCCTGTTCATCCAGGCTGTATAAAATTCACGATTAGTTGGTCGATATGATTCACGTTACACCTGATCAGGTAGATACTGCTTATATCAATTCTGATCTATATGTATTTTTTGGGAAGTGTCAAGGTATTTCGCATGTGGACCTCCTTCTCTCTCGAGTTGGTTCTCAAGTAATGTTTACACATCGTAATGGTTCCATTAGTCCAGTCGTTCCTGCAAATCCATCGATCGAGTATATTCCAGTTAGAGGTCACGCTCTTCCACCCGAAGTGGACGACTTATTTCTTACGCCTGCGTTGCTTCTTTTAGGAGGCGTTCAACGTATCCGGCTGGAACATTGGTCAGTACAGCGTCGTTTGCAATTTTTGTAATATTTTTGGCTTTACAGCCATCATATTCGGCTACAAGAAGGTCATCTTATGAAGTTGAGAAGGCAGCTGTGGCAAGATGACGTAATTTGGTGTGAGCTACCGATGACAGACGGTTTGTTCCATCGTGATTGTCCGCGATTGGCTGTTTCATTCGAAAGTTGCGCGCCAAAATGATAACCTTCTGTTATTAATATTAGAAAAACTAAACAGTGTATTTACTTGCATTTCATGTAAAAGCATCTCTCAATAGTAGGATATCCTTCAGTTACTTGAAAAGTGTTAATTACCAACAGAATAGTAAACAATTGATAAACGAAAAGGCAGACGAAGCACTTCGGAGACTTTCGGATCGCGCCTAACTTGGTTGGGTTGTTTTTGGAGGAGGAGACCAGACAGCGAGGTCATCGGTCTCATCGGTTAGTGAAGGAAGTCTGCTGTGCCCTTTGAAAGGAACCATCCCTGCATTTTCCTGGAGCGATTACGCAAATACGCAGTTTGTTGTTTTGTTTTTATTAAAGTGTTAAGATTGGAGATTATTTGTGATTCATACAATGGAATATAGTTTTGTAGCTTCTCGTATTCTGCTAATAAAAAATGAGTGGCATCCAGTATAAAGAAGCTAACTGAAATTTTATTATCTGCCCAATATCAGTTCCTCGCTAAGACCTCAAGAGTTCTGCCATCTTAGTACAATTGAGATCAATGGCGCGTCATCTGTGGTAACACAGGGACAGGTACGAAAGAGAGAAATTTTCGAGAAATGTGTTTATCATTCACACGAATATGTCACCCTCTCTCTCCCTCTCTTTTTCAACACGCCGTATGTTACAGTGGTATCCGAACCGCAGAAAAATGTGTTCAACCGATTCATGTTACATACGTAGGGCGAGATGGAACCTCCTTCCTTTGTAAAGAGGCAACCATCGTATATCCAACTGCCCGCGTCGTGTTACGGTTTTAAAGTCGTCCTGTGGAAAACATCTTCCGTTGAAATTAGCTCAGTCAGTGTCTCCGCAGTCTGCTGTCAATAATTCTCCACCTTTAGATGACGCTGTGGAGACAGTACACCCCACTCAGAGCGACTGTCCGCCGTCACCGGTACGTTCAGATGCGGCCCCTGCTGCCGTTAAGGCGACGACACCGGAAGCAAAATTTAAAATCCAGCTGACTTAGGATGGTGAAGATCTTGATGTCATCCTCCCCAATCTTGCCTCTCCGAGAAGGTGATGGTGGAAGGTGTTTCTTCCCGTGGTGATGCTTTGAATACTGACGTTAACTGCGGTTCTTGTTCGGCAGAGATGATGTGGCTGGTTCTCCAGATTTTGAAATGAATTTCACATCTGCGTCCTCTCCTCCATCTGTAAAAACCTCTGTTCCTGTGAGATCCGGTCATTTAACGGAGACATCGTTTGCTGTTTTGCTCTTACAGTGTTCTAATGCAATACTATCCTTTTCTCGTTCTGATACGGTGCAGCAACAGGTTACTTCGGATTCTCTTCCGGTTAGCTAGATGATGCAATGCCTGTCTCTCCATTATCTGATGATGATGATGATCGCTTCCGTTTCTTGCTCGCATTCCGTTGAGTGGAATAGGGATAGCTCCCCAATCCCCCCCCCCCTCTCCACCACCCCCGCAGACCTCAATGAGCCCTCTACCCTTCCGCGTCAAGAAGTTATTTAGTCAAGGAGTCGTGTAAAACTACGACTTCAACCTGCAAAATCTTACGCTAGGAGCCCTCACGCAAACTGCCTAAAATGAAATGGATTTGGAACCTGGAGCACAGAATATTTAAAGTGTTAGAATTACAAATGTAATTCTAAAGGAATTACATTCACATACAAGACGAGAAAACAATAATTTGGACGGTACGAAACGGCTGCTGCTAGTGTAGTTGCTCTTCCAAACAGCATCTCATACAAGCAATCCAGTCGCCTCTTTACCTGCTATTACTCGTACTTGAGGTACTTGGGCCATGCGCGGCTTTGTTTAAAAAGGATAGCTCGATTTAGTCATAGGGGTGAGCTGCAGACGTCTGTTTTCATACCACACAGCTAATTTGCTGCAAACAATAACCTGTAGCTGTGATCCTACAGTCAAGTAGTCTTGGCATTGGGCGAGAAATGCGAGTTAATAAAATACATAGAAATATAAACTAAAAGGTAAATGAACTGTTTAATAACAACGGTTCTACTCCATCCTCTGTAGCTGATGTAGGCGACAGAGGATCATGATGAATAATTTTTATTCAAGAAAGATCATCTCAAATAAACGGGAAATGGTTCTATGATATTCAATTAAAATGCAGGCAGAAAACACCCATATCAAATTCAGTAAATTAACGTTTACAAATTAACGCACAAAAGATGACGAATAGTGTCCATCGTTATTGCTGTATTTTCTGAAATCGACATCTTGTAACATGATGTTCTGATGTGATGTGGTGTGGTGTGAAACGACGCTACGGTGATGTGAATAGGCTTGAAGAAGCGCCTGTAAGCCCCTAACCAGACGTCTGGAGGGTGGATCCTCTATCTCCTCCACGTTATGGAAGCCAAACGATTTAACGGCACACAACCCGTCATGCAGATACAAAAGCAGAAGCCCCAGAGCTGGAGCAGTGATAAAATCCAGAAAGAACGTTCGAGAGGCAGCGTCCTCAAATCCCATTCTATTTGGTTTGGTTTCAAATTTCCTCGGTAAACCTAAATTCTGAACAAACATAAATTCTCTACAGAGCCGGTATTGTTCCTCAATATATGTAAGAATAATTAAGTGATGTTCCCAGCTGATAATGACCACAGTTTCCTCTGGTATTACAAGTAAATTTGTAAAATGGTGTGTACCTGCGAAGTGTGTGTGTGACAGAGAGAGACAGGGAGGGAGGGAGGGTGGGAGGGAGGGAGGGGAGAGAGAGAGAGAGAGACTAAACTTTAAATCATATGTAAAGTCCGAAGAAACCGTAAAAAAAGGACAAAACATGTTAGCCGCTGCATCTTCGTACCTGACCAGCTTTCTTCAGTATGATCTTTGGTATACTTATGCATAATGTACATGGAATACAAACCCCTAGACATCTAAATATGGCCTTCAGCTTGGTGCAGTACGACTTTTATGTAATATATCTTCTTCATTCTTTATTATTTTTTAAAAAGAAGTTATAGTCCAAACACCAGGAGCTGCTAACGAATAATTACTTATATTTACCGGATTCAATTTTCAGATTACCTTCCGGTATTATAAAGCTATTTACAACAATGTACATGGATACATTATTACTGCTGGAGTTAAACAAAATAAAAGCGACTCTGCAACACCTTGCACACTGGTACCTTCCGTCAATAGTAACAAACATTATACAGTCGGCAGATAAATGTACTAACACAGTTAAGCACATTTTGTATGTTGATGTTACTATGCTACACATTTCCTGTAGAGGCACACTGTTTTTTCTTTTCTCCCAATTAACTTTAAAGTCTCTGATTGATCGAATCAGTGTATGCAGAGCAAGGAGCAGCCTCCATCTTCGAATACGGTGCTCCAGCTCGTGATTGGCTTGTGCTAAAGTGGGAGTAGTCTAAGATGTAAATGTACTTTGCTACCGAGCTGGTGAGGAAAGCAGAGAGAAGGTGAAGAAATTACTCTTGTACTGGCACTTCGTTAGTAATGAACTGCAGGTCTGTACCTAAACGGTGAGACTTGTGTCCTTTGTTAGTGTGCCGCTTAGAGCCTGTACCAGTCACCTTCTGAACCATCAGAGGTACAGCTTCCAGCATCACGCACACAACGAGTGATGCGTGGGTGTACTTATTTGCCTTGAGTCGGCCGTCTAAAAATTTGACATATTCCGTCACGCATAGTCGTGGGACAGAGTCAAATTGGTTTGGCAGACCAGCAAACGGGTCCACCTGCACATTGGAATCCACCGGGGTTTCAGAGGCTCATAGGGAATTACATGCATTCCGAATCATCTGAACATGAGACCGCATATTTGCATTTTTAGAGGCACGCCGTTAATAAGAGATTGCTGCCATCGATGACTTCAGTCGCCAAATGCATCGTGGTGTGCCGTCTGACCAGAAGAGGAGTAAAGTATTCGCTGCTACGGCGTAGGCCTCCAATATATCTTTCTCAGCACCCTGTTCTTTCGAACCATATTTTTATTTTTTTGTAATAGTAGAGTATAGATGCTTGACTGTGGGGTAGTTTTGTGCCATATCCTGGATTCACGTGTACGAAGTCAGATAGAGCGATTATTGTTCTGGTTAGTGTCGTGTGTCGATGCCCAGCTGATAATTTTGTCCACCATAGAGCACATATTAGTGTAAGCGATTGCCAAATGAAAAATGTTTGTGTGACGTTTCTTTAGTCTTTTTTTGTCTTGTGATATTCAGAATGAATAAATCTATTGTGGTTTATATCACAACTTCTCCCTGTATTCTGATTAACATTACCTTTGCCATTTTTATTTAAGTCCCGATTATAAAGGAAAGTAGCAAGGTTGCAACTTGGAGGGCCATTAATTGTGTTAGTACAAGGGCGTGCTGGAAAGAAGGGCCACCGAATTTTAATGGAAATGTTTTTAAATAAAACTAACGTTTTTAACATTCTACATATTTATTCTTTATGTCTACAGTTTTCTGCAGGTAGAGGGCTCGGAATTGTGTGTGGCATGTAACATGGCGGTGTGTAACGTAACTATTGAGGTTCCTGCTGTAATCTAATTTCGAAGCCCGCATCTCGTGGTCGTGCGGTAGCGTTCTCGCTTCCCACGCCCGGATTCCCGGGTTCGATTCCCGGCGGGGTCAGGGATTTTCTCTGCCTCGTGATGGCTGGGTGTTGTGTGCTGTCCTTAGGTTAGTTAGGTTTAAGTAGTTCTAAGTTCTAGGGGACTGATGACCATAGATGTTAAGTCCCATAGTGCTCAGAGCCATTTGAACCATTTCTAATTTCGAACTCAAAGAGTTCGTCCACACATGGAGCACCCTCTGCGTCAACATAAAAATGTCAGTCCACAAACAAACCTTGCGATATCTGCAACAATCCGATGCCTTGGGCTCATTGTCATCGATCATCCTCCACACAGTCCAGACTTGGCCCATCCGATTTTCATCTGATTAAAAAACTTTCCTTCGAGGACGTCATTTTGATAGCGCCGAAGCGCTGCAGGCAGAGCTGAGGTCATGGCCCGGCAACAAAGTCAAACATTCTATAGTGACAGTATCTACAAACTGGTCTCTCATTGGGGAAATGTGTTCGTTGTATGGGTGATTATGCTGAGAAATAAACACAGAGACAAAAGGTTCAAATGGCTCTGAGCACTATGGGACTCAACTGCTGAGGTCATTAGTCCCCTAGAACTTAGAACTAGTTAAACCTAACTAACCTAAGGACATCACAAACATCCATGCTCGAGGCAGGATTCGAACCTGCGACCGTAGCGGTCTTGCGGTTCCAGACTGCAGCGCCTTTTAACCGCACGGCCACTTCGGCCGGCAAACACAGAGACATGTGGAATAAAGATGTAGGATGTCAATAAAGTTTGTTTTGTTTAAAAAGCCTTAACAGTTTTCATGGAGGCATTACTATTCAGCCCGCTTTTTATAGATGCATTTACAACTGAAACTAAAACAGTTACGTTATTGGTTTCAGTATATAATAATTACCTTCTTGCACAGATGGGAAACAGGAAAAGTTTGTAGACTTATTTCTGTAATGTAGGTTTATAAATCACATAGGATAAAATAATCTCCACTAGATTATATTCGTATTCTCAGTTAGTCAAACGAATTATATCACATGCCTAATAGATGGGACACAAGAAACTATAAGAAACTATATACATTCTTCAAGTAGATATAAACCTGACCCGGTATTCACACTTAAACAGGTCACGAGGTTACAGGTCTTGTATCCAGCCCTCGCGCGACGAAATCAGACGTACTAGCACACATAAAATTACATGGGCTGTTAAGCCCCTGCCCCAGATGCCATTCAGAACCGCGTCTTCCAGAAATTCACGAGCAAAGCTATAGAAAATCTAACACAAATTATGAAAGAAAATGACTAGTATTGGTACAGGATAGGCTACCCTTCGCCAGTTACCGTGCGGTGGCTTGCGGAGTATCTGTGTGGATGTGGATGTCGAATACTATCGTAAGAGTACCAGCCTGAAGGGGATCTCGCGCCGGCCACTCTGTGGGTGGTTTTTAAGCCGGTTTCACATCTGTCCCAGTGAATGCGGGCTGGTTTACCTTATTCCATCTCAGTTACACTATGTCGGCGATTGCTGCGCAAACACTGTCTCCACGTACACGTACACCTTAATTACTCTACCGGGCAAATATTTGGGATTACACTCGTCTGGTATTAGACGTTCCCGTGGGGGGGGGGGGGGAGGTGGCACAAGGGGGGGGGGGCACAGGGTGCCGAACTGCGCAATAACCCTGGGTTCGGTATGGCGTGGCGGCGGCGGTGGGGTGGGTGGACTGCTGTGGCCTGTTGTAGGGTTGTGAACCACTGAGGGCTACTGTGGGACGAAGCCTCTCCGTTGTTTCTAGGTTTCTCGTTCAATACACACACACACTCACCATCCAAAGACACCAACAACACTTCCTCGCGTCGTGGAAGCCACCCAAAGTCCTGATTTTCAGGGAGACAGAGAACGACCATTCCAACCCACAAAATTACCGACTCAACAGCTTTCTGAGCTCCCTGAGAGAGATTGTTGAGAAGGGAGTCCTAAAACGACTCACTAGGCACTGCATAAGCAACAACACTCTGAGACCAGAGCAATTCGGCTTCAGGAATTACCACTCCAGAACAGAACAACGCCTTCGTGTCGTTGAACACCTAACAGACCGCTACAGTACCAACAATAGAACAGGGGCTGTGTTCATAGACAACGAAAAGGCTTTCCGTCGTCTATGGCACGACGCAACCCCCCGGAGCTGCGATATTTCCGAACCGGGGCAGAAACTTGTTAGGGTGCCCTCCATCCAACTCCCACCACCTCCTGATAATCCCATTCGAGCGTTTCAGATAGGACGCCAAAAATTAAAAATAATCGATTTTTCGAAAATATTTTAATTTTCTAGCGCAAGTCTTTCTGGAGGGTTTGATATATAAAACATATACGTTCAAGAAAAGCAATACGTTATTTGGTCTTAAGTGTGCCAAACTGCAACGCCATGCCTCTTCACACAGCATTATGCTATCGCACGTCACTGTATATCGCTCTGCGGAATTCAAACGTGTATATATTGTAATGGAAGGCATCAAACCTACATTCAGGACAGTGGAAATTAAAATGTCCTGTGGTGCCTCTCCTATTTCCAGTCGACAGGTTTCACATCCTACCCCCTTATAAAAACTCACAATTAAATGATGTTGGTATTATTTGTGACCGGGAGAATAAGAACTCTTCCGAAAATTTGCACTCTTTATTAACTATTAACTAATAATTTTCTCTTTCTGTGACATAAAATTAAATATAGAACACATAAAACCAGTGAAGACAAGAGACTAGCAAGACAGTACACATTTCTTCAATCCTTAGGTCCCAGCATTTTTTCTTTCTAACCTTGCGACAGCTTTACACGGCGTGCTTTCCTTTCTGCTAAAGAATCTAGTACCTCATCAAAGTGTCAAACGTTTTGCTACATGAAAAATCGAATTGTTATTGTCTAATACTGAAAAAACTGTTACCACAAATACTACCCAAGATTAGTGTGGTTTCTCGACATGATCACGTCTATTTTGTCACTGTGTGCTAGAGTAAGCGAGACTTTTCTGACACAAATGGTCATTTTTATGTACCTCATTTACATAAACAACACGACAGAATATAATTCACGAAGTACCCATCTCAAATGCCTATTAGACTTATTACAAGCAAAAAGTTTTATGTTAAGAAATAGTTTCACATTTCATTCCGATGCTCCGGTTTCTGAAGCATGAGATCTAAAAGTAGTAGTAGTACGAAATTTCTATAGAAATTTGAAATCATCATATTCTTCCATATAATTTGTGTGATGTCTCCGTTTCTTCTCCTTCCTCATTCTAACAACCAATCTTGTCGTCACTAATTCACTGTCAAAATTAATTCTGCGGTTAACTTCACTAACCCTGCCAGACTCACCGGTTTAGTTATCCCGTATTTATTCTCCAGTTACGCATTATGGCGTGTTCCTTACAACGCGTTTTCTGCGCTATTCAGAGAAAAGAACTTAAGCGTCTGCGAACTGAGGACTGTACAACTGGCCCTTAGCAGAGTAGCGATCTGACCAAACGTTTTGTGTCAAAATTTCATTTCCTTGGATACACCCAGAAGCTAATATGTAATCTTTCTTCCTTGTTATTCCTGATAGTCGTTTATTTCTACTCTGATAGTCTAAATCTACGAATTTCGCCAGTAATTATATCATTCGCACAACCAATCAACTACATAAACAAACAGCGATTGGTATTCACCCTTTCAGGTTTGTTCGGCTCAGCTCATATAGCCTCGTCCCCTTTTGTCTGCGGAAATGTTTTTTTTTGTATTTTTTTATTTCTTGATGCAATGGAGATTCCCCTGACAGATGCATCTCGTATACTATGCATGCATTCAAAATTCAACTTATTATTCGTTCAGAAATCAATTGAGAATGTGTTAAAGAGTGTTCAAGAACCAACAGGGATGCGTTTCAAAATCACATGTATAATCGATAGACCAACGTGAGCTGAATGCTAGGCTCTATCTGAAACAAGATTTTTTTCTTCAAGAATATGAATTTTTCGCGTCCTGCAATTGCCGTCCGGGCAGATGCCTCGGTTTGTCCCCCAGTCCCCAGATCCGGGCCTGGCACAACGACCTCATTCGCAGGCCCACAAGAAACAACCTCTAGGTGTCTGTAGAAGGAAAATTCATTTGATACCCACAGAAAATATATGAAACACAGATACACTTCAACAAAGAAGAAAGACACGAAAGTATAACTGAGAAGCATCTACAAACCTTGGAGTGAAACCAAAGAAATTACCAGTCAGCTTAGCGAATGAAACAATGTTCGTTAAGATGCGGCTACCAACGAGATGCAATGAAAATAACTGGCTCCTTCGTTTCACTCATCCCTAACTGCTTTCGTTCCATTCTTTACCAACTAAAAGCCAGTCATCTGTGAATTCAGAATTACGTACTGTAAAAGACACACATTTACGATTTGAAACAACAGAAACAGTAGACTCACAAATGTACACTATGTGCTGAAAAGTATACGGACACCCCCAAAAACATGTGTTTTTCATATTACATGCATTGTGCTGCCACCTACTGCCAGGTACTCCAGAATTCAGAATTACGTACTCTAAAAGACACACATTTACGATTTGAAACAACAGAAACAGTAGACTCACAAATGTACACTATGTGCTGAAAAGTATACGGACACCCCCAAGAACATGCGTTTTTCATATTACATGCATTGTGCTGCCACCTACTGCCAGGTACGCCATATCAGCGACCTCAGTAGTCATTAGACATCGCGAGAGAGCAGAATGGTGCGCTTCGCGGAACTCACGGACTTCGAAGAATGTCAGGTGATTGAGTATTACTTATGTCATACGTCTGTAAGCGAGATTTTCACACTCCTAAACATCCCTAGGTCCACTGTTTCCAATGCGATCGTGAAGTGGAAGCGTGATGGAAAAGTACAGCACAAAAGCGTACAGGCAGACATCGTCTGTTGACTGACAGAGACCGCCGACAATTGAAGAGGGTCGTGATGTGTAACAGACAGACATCTATCCAGACCATCACACAGGAATTCGAAACTGCATCAGGATGCACTGCAGGTACTATGACAGTTAGGCGGGTGGTGAGAAAACTTTGATTTCATGGTCGAGCTGCTGCTCATAAGCCACACATCACGCCAGTAAATGTCAAACGACGCCTCGCTTGGTGTAAGGAGCGTAAATGTTGAACGACTGAACAGTGGACAAACGTTGTGTGCCCGGTGAACGTCATCTGTCAGCGTGTGTAGTGCCAATAGTAAAATTCGAAGGCGGCGATGTTATGGTATGGTCGTGTTTTTCATGTAGGGGGCTTGCACCCCTTGTTGTTTTGCGTGGCACTATGACACCACAGGCCAACATTGATGTTTTAAGCACCTTCTTGCTTCCCATTGTTGAAGAGCAATTCGTAGATGGCGACTGCATCTTTCAACAGGATCGATCACCTGTTCATAATGCACGACCTGTGGCGGAGTGGTTACAAGACAGTAACATCTCTGTAATGGACAGGCCTGTACAGAGTCCTGACCTAAGTCCTGGGATGTTTTGGAACGCCGATTTCGTGCCAGGCCTCACCGACCGACATCGATACCTTTCCTCAGTGTAGCACTCCGTGAAGAATGGGCTGCCATTTCCCAAGAAACCTTCCAGCACCTGATTGAACGGATGCCTGCGAGAGTGGAAGCTGTCATCAGGGCTAAGGTTGGGCTAACACCATATTGAATTCCAACATTACCGATGGAGCGCGCCACGAACTTGTAATTCATTTTCAGCCATGTGTCTCGATACTTCTGATCACATAGTGTAGCAGCAGCACTCTGACTATTTCTTCAAAATCATCTGGCGAGGTTCTTAAACAGTGGAATTGAATTCAATAATTTCTCATGCGTGAGTCTTGCAAAAACTTTTCTTCACAAAAAATGGCACTAGGCACTATGGGGCTTAACATCTGAGGTCATCAGTTCCCTAAACTTAGAACTACTTAAACCTAACTAACCTAAGGGCATCACACACATCCGTACCCGAGGCAGGATTCGAACCTGCGACCGTAGCGGTCGCGTGGTTCCAGACTGAAGCGCCTAGAACCGCTCGGCCACAGCAGCCGGCTTTCTTCACATATTCCTGTGTCTTGCGAGATTTATTCTTCTGTACAGTAGTTTGGTTCTGAGTTTTCTATGTAACTGATTTCATGTGTTCAGTCCTCGCCACGTTTCTTCACTTCGCTAACCCCTGTATTCGTGTCTGATGAACATGACTGTGTCCATAAGCCGGAGGAAAGAGATAGGGATTACTTCCCTGTCTTTAAATCAGACTACCAGTGTGTCAAAATAGAGGGACAAAACGTCGAATTTGTGTGTCTATATTTCCATATTAGGATTTCGTAACTCAGTTGGTAATAAGGTAACACTTATAGGATCACTACGTGTTTATTTGTCCGTCTATCCGTCTGACTGTTTAAAACTCTTTTTCTCGGGCTCAGAAACACGTAGATTTATGAGGCTGAGATTTATGTCGTATACTAAGGTCTATAGTGCCTCGGCGTTGTAATAAATGTGATTTTCAAAGGCAGTGAAGTCAAAAGGTACGGCCATTTATGTCACAAAGTTTATACTTGCACCCTCACTCATCAAAACCTATAGAGTACTTCTCGTTGCCCTAGAATCATGAAATCTGGTAAGAAGCGAGGTTTCGCGGCGCAAGTAAAGGAAAAATATCGTAAATTGAAAGTCTGTAATTATATCACACGAAAAAATAGATTTTTGTCATTTGTTTTTCGACTGCCTGTTTGTCCTTCTATTAAGACCCCTTTTTCTCAGGAGTGGGTAAACGTATATCTTGCCTGTATCGATATCGACAAAAGCCAAAAATTGTCGAGATTCTCGATGGTGGATGAACTATCTATATACATAATGAAGTTGGTACGGAGCCCTCCGTGCATGAGTCCTCTCTTAACTTACCAGGATTTTAATTAAATAATTACAATAACCCAGTAACACAACGTTCGTGAGATAATCTGAATCAGATGAGTATACACAGAATATTAGAGGATTTTATAGCTATTCACTTTAGTCACTGGCAAATTATTGGTCTTTGTAAGTGGATATTTGACGTACACTATGCAATTTGATGCATCTGGCCAGCCCCAAAAACATGCGGTTTTCGCATTAGGTGCATTGTACTGCCACATACTGCCAGGCACTCCACATCAGCGACCTCAGTAGTCATTAGATATCGTGAGAGAGAAGAGTGGGGGCCCTCCGCGGAACTCACGATCTTCGAACGTGGTCAGGTAATTGGGTGTCACTTGTGTCATACGTCTGTGCACCAGATTTCGTCACTGCTAAACATCCCAAGGTCCACTGATTTCGATGTGATAGTGAAGTCGAAACGTGAAGGGACACGTACAGCGGAAAAGCGTACAGGCCGACCTCATCTGTTTGACAGAGACCGCCAACAGTTGAAGAGGGCCGTAATGTGTAATAGACAGACATCTATCCAGACGACCACACAGGAATTCCAGACTCTACCAGGATCCATTACAAGGGCAATGAAAGTTAGGCGAGAAGTGAGAAAACTTGTATTTAGTGGCCGAGCGGCTGCTCTTATGCCACAAATCACGCCGGTAAATGCCAAACGACGCCTCGCTTGGTGTAAAGACGAACATTGGACGATTGAACGTCATCTACCAACGTGTGTAGTGCCAACAGTAAAATTATGAGGCGGTGGTGTTATGGTGTGGTCGAATTTACATAGAGGGTACTTGCACCCCTTGTTGTTTTGCACTTTCACAGCACAACTCTACATAGATGTTTTAAGCACCTTCTTGCTTCCCACTGTTGAAGAGCAATTCGGGGATTGCGATTGCATCTTTCAACACGATCGAGCATCTGTTCATAATGTACGGCCTGTGGCGGAGTGGTTCCACGACAATAAAATCCCTGTAATGGACTGGCCTGCACAGAGTCCTGACCTGAATCCTATAGAACACATTTGGGATGTTTTGAAACTCCGACTTCGTGCCAGCCCTCACCGACCGACATCGATAGTTCTCCTCAGTGCAGTTAAGAATGGGCTGCCATTCGCCAAGAAACCTTCCAGCACTTAATTGGACGAATGCCTGCGACAGTGGAAGCTGTCATTAAGGCTAAGGTTGGGCCAGCACCATATTGAATGCCAGCATTACCGATGGAGGGAGCCACGAACTTGTCATTCTCAGCCGGGGGTTCGGATACTTTTGATCACATAGTGTATCATGAAACTACAGAAATTTCGGATAGAAGAGAACAGCGTCTCCGCGAGTGAGAAAACAAGAACAGCGGCAAACTTAGAACGTCGTTTGGCGCAACATCACTTTTTCATTAAAAATTGGTGCATAATGTGTACTCAGGAATCATTCTGCGAAACGTTCACTTTGCTGGCCCGTGGACTGGATTATGTTTGCTTTGAATAATTATTCATGTACCATGGAACATGAAGCGATCTGAGCGAATACGCCGTTTCATTCTATATTAAAAAAATGTTTCTTATTCTCATTCTAGGCATAACGAGGGAATCGGAATGTGCTGCCTAAAAAAATGGTTCAAATGGCTCTGAGCACTATGGGACTCAACTGCTGTGGTCATAAGTCCCCTAGAACTTAGAACTACTTAAACCTAACTAACCTAAGGACAGCACACAACACCCAGCCATCACGAGGCAGAGAAAATACCTGACCCCGCCGGGAATCGAACCCGGAAACCCGGGCGTTGGAAGCGAGAACGCTACCGCACGACCACGAGATGCGGGCTGTGTTGCCTAAATTTTAAAACATTGTGAGCAACTGACTGCAAAATGCGTAGTAGATAATTCCACTTATATCGTGAGAAACTCGACTAACGTTTGAATTACATAGTGTCGCAGCTACAAGTTCTCAAGATTAAACCCTGGCTGGAAATTTAATGGCTGTATCGATATTTCTATACGAAATCAGATGTATAGCCGGATATAAAATAAGCATTAAGTGAAATATCCGTAACTCTTAGGCCAAATAGTTTATTTTCTAGTAAGTACTGTGTCTTAATTGATTAATACTGTAAATAATTAAGAGTAAAGATCGATCAATATATTTGGATTAACGAAGTGTCTTGTCTCTTTTAAAGTGCACCAAGTGAAGTGTTGGCAGAAGTGCCAACACCGTGTTGCTAGAGGAGGCCGAAATGCACGCATTTAATTACACGCAGACTGGCGTGAGGTCTGGAACAGGACAATGTCTTGAGAATTGCAAATAAAGTACGTAGATGATGTAATACTTAACTTTAATCCATAATTGGAGTACATCGCTCTTGATGATACAAAAGTATAATAAGTTCAATATAACTGGTAATGGCGCCTTGCTAGGTCGTAGCAAATGACGTAGCTGAAGGCTATGCTAACTATCGTCTCGGCAAATGAGAGCGTAATTTGTCAGTGAACCCCTGCTATGAACGTCGGCTGCACAACTGGGGCGAGTGCCAGGACGTCTCTCTAGACCTGCCGTGTGGTGGCGCTCGGTCTGCTATCACTGACAGTGGCGACACGCGGGTTCGACGTATACTAATGGGCCGCGGCCGATTTAAAGGCTACCACCTAGCAAGTGTGGTGTCTGGCTGTGACACCACACCAAGAATCAGTCAGGTGAAACATTAACTATACCCAGGTGTGGCAGAATGCATAGAGTTAATAATGCAAGTATAACACCGTCTCCTTTGACGAAAGCTCAAATGTTTGGACAACACATACCCAAATGGTGGATAAACGATTTTAGTTACATGACGAAAAATAAAAGCTGGTAGTCTATTGTAACTCAGTAGCTCCCTCAAATGTTCAAATGTATATGAAACCTTATGGGAATTAACTGCTAGGGCCATCAGTCCCTAAGCTTACACACTACGTAACCTAAATTATCCTAAGAACAAACACACACTCCCATGCCCGAGGGAGGACTCGAACCACCACCGGGACCAGCCGCACAGTCCATGACTGCATCACGTTAGACCGATTGGCTTCCTCGCCTTCAACCTTTAGAGCTGTTGTTGAGATCAACTACATAACAACATTAGAGTGTTTACATCAAGTATTGCTCTTGGTAGCAAATGTAGTGATTCAGAAGGTCCTATGTGGATGAAGTAAGAGTCTCGCAGTGAACATGAAAAGAGTGACACAATAATACCTCTATTTGGCATTGATTTATGCCTGATAATGGATACAGACCAAAATACAGTACAAAATTAATTAGAACGAAACTAACCTCCTCCAGAACAGGACATGAAGGCCAAACGGTACCGACCGGCAGCCGTCTCATCCTCAGACCACAAGCATCACTGGATGAGGATATGGAAGGGCATGTGGTGAGCACACCGCTCTTCCGACCGTATGTCAGTTTCTAGGACCGGAGCTATTCAGCTTGCTCACAAGGGTTGAGTGCACCCCGCTTGCCAACAGCGCTCGGCAGACCGGATGGTCACCCATCCAAGTGGTAACTGGTCGTAGGTTGTGTTCCAAAAATGAACAGCATAGAGACAGAAGTGCTGACACTTTCTGCAAGACCTGACCATCATTTTGCAGGACAATGCTCAAGCATGTACAATCCAAGCTGTTACTGATTTGCTTGACTGATGGGGGTGCTAAGTGCTATACCACCTACTGCACTCGCCTGACCTAAGCCCTAGTGAGTTCAACACAGTTTCTAAACTGAAGGAAACACTTCCCTGCTTCGCTTCAAACCTGCTAAATTCGGCGGGCAATAGACCGCGCCGCTCGAACTGTCAACAAAACTGGAACCGTTAAGAGTATCCTACGTTTTCCACATCGCTGATAACAGGTTGTACACAATGCTGGTGACTACTCTGAAGGAGCCGGCCGGAGTGGCCGCACGGTTAAAGGCGCTTTAGTCTGGAACTGCACGACCGCTACGGTCGCAGGTTCGAATCCTGCCTCGGGCATGGATGTGTGTGATGTCCTTAGGTTAGTTAGGTTTAAGTAGTTCTAAGTTCTAGGGGACTTATGACCACAGCAGTTGAGTCCCATAGTGCTCAGAGCCATTTGAACCATTTGAACTCTGAAGGTTATTAAAACTTTGAAACACGTATCTATTTTTTACGAGCTACAAATAAATAGTTGCCACTATTGAAGTTCCAACCCTCGTACCTACGGGAAGAGGTGGAAGGACAGTGAATCTACCACTAGATGCTAAATGGTTGGACATCAACGACTATTCGCGGAACGTGGGGTACGGAGGACTGTCTGCTCTGTAAAGTAGGATACACGGTAATCTGATCTGTGGCATCTCCGCCGAAAGAGCACAATGCTGGTGCACACATAAGTGCTTCGGAGCACACCGTTCATCGTACATTGTTGAACATGGAGTTCCGCAGCAGATTACCTCTATGTGTTCACATATTGACCCAACGACTTCAGCCGGCCGGTGTGGCCGAGCGTTTCTAGGCGCTTCAGTAGGAACCGCGTGACCGCTACGATCGCAGGTTCGAATCCTGCCTTGGGAATGGATGTGTGTGACGTCCTTAGGTTACTTAGGTTTAAGTAGAAATAAGTTCTAGGGGACTGATGACCTCTGATGTGAAGTCCCATAGTGCTCAGAGCCATTTTGAACCCAACGAATTCGGCAATTACGAATGCAGTTGGCTCGGGACCATCAGGACTCGATTATCGATGGACAGAGACATGTCGACTCTTCAGGTGAATCACGTTTTTGCTACACTATGTCGATGGTCTTGTCCACATCGAGGTCAACGGTGACTCAAAACGTGCGGCGCGCCAAGGATGCAGGCTGGTGGGAGCAGTATTATGCCATGGGAGACATTCTCCTGTGCTTGCTACCTATCGTAGTAATCGATGACACGCTGACAGCTGCGAACCTCCTGCATCCCGTCATGCTTGATGTCTTCCCCGACGGTGACGTCATCTTTCAGCAATACAATTGTCAGTCTCTCGGAGCCAGAACTATGCCACTGTGCTTTGAGGATCATTATAGTGAGCTCACGTTCATGTCTCGGTGAGCAAATTCACCCGATGTAAATCCAGTAGAACCCGTGTGGGTCGCTATTAGGCACCATCACCGTGTGCACAAATCAGCGGCTCGTATTTCCCCTAATTAAATAACCTGTGCGTAGACATCTAATGCCATATATCTCCACAGACCTACCCACAAACCGTAGGATCCCTGATACGCAGAACCAACGATGTATTTAGTTCTAAAAACGGACGAACAAGCTGTTAAGCAGGTGGCTATAATGTCTAGGCTCATCACTGCACATAGCCCCAAAAGAAAAATATTTTAGTACACGATTTCCCGAACATGTGGATACTCCTCATTTGAAAAGTCTGAAAAACCGACTTTTGCCTTCCACGTTGCTGTAGACGGACATCAACTGACAGAAATCCTGCGCCTGGTCATCAAAGGCAAGAGAATGAATCTGCTTCGACGACAGTAATTTGTTCCCATAAGTGCAGATCTCAAATGGCATACTAATGGCTCAAACTCAGAAACCCATAAACATAGTCGTAAAATATTTTCATAAATGACTCGTAAAATCTACTCATCAAATACAGTCCTCGCAAAAACACATAATAAAAATGCCATAATTTTCTGTTCTTCTTCCTAAAGTTGTTGTAGCTGTTGTCGTCATGAGTCCGAAGACTGCTCTGATGCTGCTCTCCACACTACGCTGTACAAGCGTCTTCATCTCTGAAAGTTCCCTTCGTCACAGTTCTACTCAGTACCACCTCATTGGTTACATGATTAACACGTCTTGTATTCTTAATTCTGAAGTTTTCAAATGGTGCAAATGGCTTTGAGCATTATGGGACTTAACTTCTGAGGTTGTCAGTCCCCTAGAACTTAGAACTACTTAAACCTAACTAACCTAAGGACATCAAACACAACCATGCCCGAGGCAGGATTCGAACCAGACTACAGCGCCTAGAAACCGCTCGGCCACCCCGGCCAGCCTCTGAAGTTTTTTCCAATATGTCAGTCCAATAATTGCACTCATATTGTATGATATTATTTGTTGTGTGTAAAATTTCCGTATCACTTTCTAAATGTTCAGTCAAAGTTATATGTCATTCTGTTAATGTCAGGCATTCTATGCTAAACTACGGGGTGTTCAAATGGTCTCTCCGCAGTGCCGTATGATTGTTAGCCGCGCGTGCCGTATGCCGCAGTGAATATACCGAAATGAAATTCCGTGAAATACAAGTTATTAATTTATTGAATATTTATTTTTACTTACAAATTTTCGCATTAAATGTTGAAAGTGCCCCCACTTTTGTTGTTTACCCAATTCAGTTTGTTTAATCATGTTTCCAAACTCAAGCTGTAACATTTCTTATGTAGCAGAAGCAGTGAAAATGGATATTGCAGTTTTCAATTCATCGATGGATTTTTGACGGTGTTTATAGACAGTTGCTTTCACTGCACCCCAGAAGAAAAAGTCAGGTGGTGTTAGGTCAGGCGATCGTGGAGGCCAAAGTCACTGTAAAATTATACAGTCACCAAAAACATCAGTAAGCAGTGACACTGACGTGTCACTTTGTATGGTAAAAGTTCTAATTTTTTGCTTACAGCTGTGTGGGCCGTTCCGGCACTAACATCGATTTCCTGGGCTAGTTTTCTTACTGACTTGTTGGGACTCATGGACATTTTATCGGAAATACCGAGTAGTCTATCCTCAGACAAAACGCTAGGACGACCACTTCTCGGTGCATTTGTCACTGAACCCGTACTTCGAAATTAGTTAATCAAATCTCACACAGTATCACGCTGTGGGAAAACTGAATTAAATGTTTGACGAACTGAAACTGTGTATTTACCGCCAGCTTTGAACACTTGTTCCACTAAAAACACACGTTCATCAGTGGTTAGCATTTTAACAGTGACAAAGAGAAACAAACAAACAAAGGAACTAAACTTAAAAGTTCACGTCAACACATAATGACACACACCAACGATACTACTGACACTGGCTAAGATAAACGAAACAGTGGAATGTTGAGAGAGTCCACTTGAAGGGAAGTAACCCAAGCAGGCGAATATTCATAGGGCACGTGCTGCTAACAGTCATACCTCACAGCGGAGAGACTTTTTGAACACTCCGTAGTTAGATAACAATCCGTGTAAAATGCTAGTGTAGTCATTGCACATCATTAATGTGAAAAATTAAAAACTAACTGCAAATAGCGTAGCACTGCTCAATAAAGTATATGACAAAATGTCGTTTTTTAGTCATTTAGAGGCATGTATGAAGTTTTAAGTTCGGCAGTATTAATTCGATACGCACAAGTGACTTTAGAAACACTTGCAGAAAGTATAAGAAAGTTGTAACTTGATGTTAGGTGTAATTTCCAATATACGCAAATACATAAGTCGCCCACATGGGGAATACTGCACACGATCCGTAAATCTAATGGTGTGTGCTATACAAGGAAATAAGGAAATGACTCCTACTTAACGAATAAAATTAAGGCCATCAAATTATTAATTAGGCACAACTATCCAGCTAAATACTTAGGAATTACAGGTACAAACAAATTAAATGTCAACAAATCCATTACGTCAACAGTTGATAGGGAAAAGCATGAAATACGTCTTAGTTGAATCAACTGAATATGAAAAGTGTCTGGTTGCTGAATTCCTAGAGGTAACACAGTTTGGATTGCTGAAAGAGTCACTTACTTTTCTTAAAAAGAGTCTACTCCCCTAATGAAATAGCAGACTCATCACATGAGTGCAGTTTTTACAATTAATCTGATTTTTATTGAGATTTTATAGTTTCTCTCTTGGAGAATAGGTGATCCTCCCAGACAACTATCAGAACTGTTATATGTAAAGTGTCAGCTGTGTGCAGTGGTTCAAGAAAGGCCGTCATCCTAGTTCTGGAGTCTACTGGTGTAAAGAATGGGCCGCCGCATAAGGCGATCAGCCTTTCCTGGCCACACTGCGACCGCTACAGAAACTGAAACAAATATTGTTCGTAGAGTGACAGTTGAGAAGCGTGCCACTCACGAAAGCCTTCTTCCACACACCTTGACCAGGAAATTTATTGCTGTCGTGGCGACATTGGGCTCTTGTTCAGAAAGAAAGCGTTTGAAACTGTTTTCCGACCTTTTTGATTTATATTTTCTTCCACTGTCTCTAGAGTAGATTCCATCATACGTTTGGCAGCGTCAGGATCGATTCCTTTCCCAGTGCTTGGTGATCTGAGTTACGTCTTGAAGCATGGGAGCTTTATTGTAAAGAAATTCGATTCACATCTCTACCCTCCTCGGTACTTTGTTTTTTCTGTCGTTAACGCCTTGTATAAGACAAAAAGTGTCTGGCGCAGTTGTTAGATCGTTTACTGCTGGTACAATGGCAGGTTATCAAGATTTAAATGAGTTTGAACGTGGTGTTGTAGTTGGCGCACGAGCGATGGGACACAGCATCTCAGAGGTAGCGATGAAGTGGGGATTTTCGCGTACGAACACTTCTCGAGTGTTCCGTGAATATCAGGAATCCGGTAAAACATCAAATCTCCGACATCGCGGCAGGAAAGAGATCTTGTAAGAACGGGACCAACGACGACTGAAGAGAATCGTTGGTGACAGAAGGGCAACCCTTCCGAAAATTGCTGCAGATTTCAACGATCGGCCATCAATAAGTGTCAGCGTACGAACTATTCAAAGACATACATCGATATGGGCTGTCGGAGCCGAAGGTCCACTTGTGTACCCTTGATGACCGCACGGCTCAAAGCTTTACGCCTCGCCTGGGCCGGTCAACACCGACATTGGGCTGTTGATGACTGGAAACATATTGCCTGGTCGGATGAGTCTCGTCTCAAACTGTATCGAGCGGATGGACGTGTACAAGTATGAATACAACCTCTTGAATTCATGGACCCCGCATGTCAGCAGGGGACTTTTCGAGCTGGTGGAGGCTCTGTAATGGTGTGCGGTGTGTGCAGTTGGAGTGATATGTGGGACCCCTGATACATACGTCTCTGACAGGGACCCCTGATACATACGTCTCTGACAGGTGACACGTACGTAAGCATCCTGTCTGATCACCTGCATCCACTCAAGTCCATTGTGCGTTCCCAATGACTTGGGCAATTCCAGCAGGACAATTCGATTCCCCACACGCCCAGAATTGCTACAGAGTGGCTCCAGGAAAACTCGCCTGAGTTTAAATACTTCCGCTGGCCACCAAACTCTCCAGACATGAACATTATTGAGCGTATCAGGGATGCCTTGCAACCTGCCGTTCAGAAGAGATCTCCATCCCCTTATACTCCTACAGATTTATGAACAGCCCTACAGGATTCATGGTGTCAGTTCCCTCGATCACTACTTCGGGCATTAGTCGAGGCCATGCCACGTCGTTTTGCGGCAGTTCTGAGTGCCCGCGGGGGACCGTGCAGGACATTAGGCAGGTGTATCAGTTTCTTTGGCTCTTGAGTGTATAATAGCCCTAATAACCCCGCTGACAACGAGACGCTAATAACTAGAATTTCCTCCTCTCTGAAACCGCGGCACGTGTTACTGTGTAGTCTGCAAGAAATGCATTATAGCGCAGACGAGACCTTGTACAGAGCAAGATGATAGAGCTTTTAAGTTTAATATAAAAAGTGAAGGATCTGCTATAGCACTGCAAAAGTAAGAGTAACTGAAATGCAAGTGATGCTGGCAGAATGTTGACGAAACGCTTCGAGGTAACAGATTTTAGAGAAAGTGACTGAGGTGGTAAGAATTATTCCATAAATTAGAAAATCTTTGCCGAGCCGATCAATAGGTGTGCCAATCAGAAGTCACGGTATACGTCGGATGCTGCTCGTTTATCAACGCAAGAATAACCGCCTATCGAGCATGTATCTGCAAGGTTCATTTCACTCTCGAATTTTGCTTCCTCATCTGAATCGCAAGAGGATTTATGTCAGGTGCCTGATCAGACACTGATACTAAGAAACTTAAGATGAGCAGATTGCAAGGTTTCACCTGTTGATTTAGCGGACCAACAGTGGAAGAATGGGGTACCTGAGTATTCGACAAACCAGAAGCATATGCGTGGAGCTCTGCTAACACGACAGTTTTAATCTCGGAACATGGAATTGTCCGCAAAGTATTCATCACAAAGTTGTAGATCAAAAGGAAACACTTTATCTTCGAGAATGTTGAAATAAACGTCTTGTATCAGTGGGCCCAAATTACGGTACGAAAAGTATGCCAAAACATCATAGAACCATTCCCTTCGCTGAACTATACCATCAATGTACTGGGAGCTTAACGTCCTATTAGGCCGTCGGTGTAAGTCATGTCTTGCATCACTTGAAAGCAGGCAACATCGCTACTTGCTGGACCACGGTACTCGCCTCCAGTCGTGTACTGCCCTGTTTCTATGTAGATTGGTGCTTTTGAGACGTGGTGCTTTATATGGCTCTGTGAGCAATGACCTTATACGAGGTACCCGCCTCCTGTTATCCATTACATGTGGTTCCCTTTGGCTGCGACTGGTTCATCGGTCCTTGCGGATCAGTTGGTCTATCTCTGTTGACATACCAGCAAACCAGGTAACTTCTATCGCGGTGTGGCCATGAACACGTTCAATTACGATAGCTCCGTTCTTTGATTGTGTGACGTCCCCACGTCGACCATCCTATTACATTTATTCCAATACAACCGACTGGCACATTCACACCACATCATTGCCATGACTAACATCACCGGTACAGGGCCACTTGACTGCCTGGTACTAGTTCTAAACGACTTACAGCTTTCCAATGCCACGGTGTGCTCCTTTGAGGGCTGAGTAATAATTTGTCCATTGAGCTTATATTTAAATACTTTTTGATTTGTACAGTTCTATTTTAGGACTTTTCCAACAGTCTCATTATGAACTATTAAATCCAGTGGTTTTTCCAGTGATTGGTGTTGATCGTCTTTGTTTTCCTCGCAAATTGTATCACATCCAAGATTTTGGAAATATTGTCCTATATGTAGCACCTATTGTGTTTAAAAGACTGACACCCACAATAAACAAACACGTAGATTCAGTGATTCAAAGTCAAGTTGTTAATTCTGTTATGCTAAGCAATATCGTCCACCCCGCTAGCGTAAAGTTGGAAGAAATGGCTTATAAATAAATGATTCTGTATTTATCTGACGCTAACGTATTTAACGAAAACGTTTTTAAGAGATTCAGGTCTTACAAATTATCTTGTCTGAATAACGGGGAAGCAAATATTGCAAATCAGCAACTATTAGAACGAATCCGGCAAGTCAAGCAAAAGCACCTGTGTTGAATGCAGCTTCCTTAACACTGCGTCGCACATGAATTAATGCAGAAGGCCCTGTTCTGCTACAAAATTCAAAATATATTCGTACAAACGATTTCTTTGTAGCTACTTCGTTTGACATTATTAATACTACTGTTACCATAGTTATCACTGTTTTCTGCCTTAGCAGTCAGAAAGAAGAAAAGAAAATTCGGGTTTGACGATGTATGGATGATGACGCAATTAGGGCCGGAAAGAAGCTCTGATACGTCAGTCATACGGGAGGAAATCAATCGTGGCCTTTCTACAGAAATCATTCACGGATCTGCCTTAATCTGTTTAGGTAAAACCTAAATCTAGATAGCCGGAGCGAGATCAAAACCCTTGTCTTCCCGAATGTGTGTCCAGTGACTTAACCACTGCCATAGGTCTCTCGGACTAGCACACAGAACTTATTTCCTTGCTGTTACGGGAATTATAGGTGTGGTTAAAATTGGGAAAAGACCGCCCTTAAGAAAATGCACTTGATTGGGTCCTTATAGCCGAATGCTGATCCATCAAGTGCAATTATGGAATTGCACGCGAATGCAAATTTTTCTTACCCTGTACACTATCTAATGAAAAGTACCCGGACATTAATATGGGGCGTGTCTACCATTCGACTTAATGACGGCTTTAACTCTGTTGTGGACACTTTCAACGAGGTGACAGAATGTGACCATGGTTTTTTCGCAATATGTCAGTCTATTAACTGCATGCAAAGTAAGTGATATTACTTGTTGTGTGTACAATTCCAATGTTACTTTCGAAACATTCAGTCTAATTTATTTGTCATTTTGTTAATGATAGTAATTCTCTACTACACTAGTTAGGTAACCGTTCGTGTCAAATGCTAGTGTAGTCATTGTACATAATTCATGTGAAAAAATTAGAAACCAAGTGTAAATAACACAGCACTACTCCATTCGGTATATACAGGGTGTTACAAAACGGTACGGCCAAACTTTCAGGAAACATTCCTCACACACAAAGAAAGAAAATATGTTACGTGGACATGTGTCTGGAAACGCTTACTTTCCATGTTAGAGCTCATTTTATTACTTCTCTTCAAATCATATTAATCATGGAATGGAAACACACAGCAACAGAACGTACCAGCGTGACTTAAAACACTTCGTTACAGGAAATGTTCAAAATGTCCTCCGTTAGCGAGGATACATGCATCCACCCTCCGTCGCATGGAATCCCTGATGCGCTGTTGCAGCCCTGGAAAATGGCGTATTGTATCACAGCCGTGCACAATACGAGCACGAAGAGTCTCTACATTTGGTACCGGGGTTGCGTAGACAAGAGCTTTCAAATGCCCCCATAAATGAAAGTCAAGAGGGTTGAGGTCAGGAGAGCGTGGAGGCCAAGGCATTGGTCCGCCTCTACCAATCCATCGGTCACCGAATCTATTGTTGAGAAGCGTACGAACACTTCGACTGAAATGTGCAGAAGCTCCATCGTGCATGAACCACATGTTGTGTCGTACTTGTAAAGGCACATGTTCTAGCAGCACAAGTAGAGTGTCCCGCATGAAATCATGATAACGTGCTCCATTGAGCGTAGGTGGAAGAACGTGGGGCCCAATCGAGACATCACCAACAATGCCTGCCCAAACGTTCACAGAAAATCTGTGTTGATGACGTGATTGCACAACTGTGTGCGGATTCTCGTCAGCCCACATTTGCACTGAAATGAGGATTGACACATTGTTGGATGAACCATTCGCAGAAGTGTACCCGTGGAGGCCAATCAGCTGCTGATAGTGCCTGCATACGCTGTACATGGTACGGAAACAACTGGTTCTCCCGTAGCACTCTGCATACAGTGACGTGGACAACGTTACCTTGTACAGCAGCAACATCTCTGACGCTGACATTATGGTTATTGTGAACTGCACGAGGAATTGCCTCCTCCATTGCAGGTGTCCTCGTCGTTCTAGGTCTTCCCCAGTCGCGAGTCATAGGCTGGAATGTTCCGTGCTCCCTAAGACGCCGATCAGTTGCTTCGAACGTCTTCCTGTCGGGACACCTTCGTTCTGGAAATCTGTCTCGATACAAACGTACCGCGCCACGGCTATTGCCCCGTGCTAATCCATACATCAAATGGGCATCTGCCAACTCCGCGTTTGTAAACATTACACTGACTGCAAAACCACGTTCGTGATGAACCCTAACCTGTTGATGCTACGTACTTATGTACTTCATGCCAGTACTGTAGAGCAATGAGTCGCGTGTCAACACAAGCACCGAAGTCTACATTACCTTCCTTCAATTGGGCCATCTGGCGGTGAATCGAGGAAGTACAGTACATACTGACGAAACTAAAATGAACTCTAACATGGAAATTAAGCGTTTCCGGACACATGTCCACATAACATCTTTTCTTTATTTGTGTGTGAGGAATGGTTCCTGTAAGTTTGGCCGTACCTTTTTGTAACACCCTGTATATTAAACAATAATATGACACAACATCGTTTTTTAGTCATTCAGAGGCATGTATGAAGCTTTAAGGTCGGCAGTATGAAGTCGATAAGCACACCTGACTTCCAAAGTAATTCCGGAATGTATACGAGAGTTGTAACTTGAGTTGATGTGTAATTTCCAATATAGACAAACTCATAAGTCGCCCACATGGTGAACGTTGCACACCATCAGTGACTCTAAAATTTGCACACAAATTGGAAAAAATGACTCCTTATTACAGAAAAAGTTAAGTGCACTAATTAATTAAGCGTAATTATTCAACAAAATACCTAGGAGTTACATTTACGAACATTTTAAACTGCAAAATATGTATTACCCAGAACTAGATAGCGAAAAACCTGAGAGGTGTCAAATGAATACAAAAATAATTTCAGGTTGCTGACTGTCTTCAAGTAACGCAGTTTGACTTACTGTAAGAATGGTCTTTTTTTAAACATTTTACTGGCTTAAGGAACTGCAGACTCATCATATGAGTGCATTATGCTCAGAACTGAATTTTAACGGGATTTTACAGTTTATCTGTTGGAGAATCCGTGGTCCTCTCAAACAACTACCAGAACTGTCATATGTAAAGTGTCAGCTGTGTGCCAGTGGCCCAAAAAGATACATCGCCCTCGTTCCGTACCCCACAGGTGTACAAAATGGGCTTTTGCATCAGGTGATCAGCCTTTACTATCCACACTACTACCGCGACATACACAGAGCGACAGCTGAGAAGCGTGTCACAGGCAAAATCTTTCTCACACACCCCTTGACCAGAGATTTGTTCGCTCTTGTGGGGACACTGGGCTCTTGTTCTGAAAGAAAGTGTTTGAGGCGTTTTCCGGACATTATGATTTGCATTTTCCCTCAAGCATTTAGGGCAAATTCCATCACACGTCTCCAGAGCCAGGATCGATGCCGTTCCGAACGCTTAGTGGACTGAGCTACGTTTTTTGTGCGCTGACTTGTAGGTATGTATTTGTGTGTGTGTGGACGAGACGTGAAACTCCAACTACTTCCAAGCGTTACAGAGTTAGGTGGCTCGCTGATTAAAACACTGGACCCTAATTGTGGAGAAATTGCAGTCACTTCCCTCCCCTTCTCGACGCTTTAATTTTCTGTGGTTAACATAAAACTTTACTCTGGTGGGATTGAATGCAATTACTTCCAACATACTTCTCAAACTGAGTACATGAAATGGCCGTAAGGACCCTGTTTGCTTTCGAAGAGACACTGAACACCAGTATTCCTTCCTTTGACCCCTCGTCCTCTCTGAATCTTCAGAATGTGTTACTAATTAGTCCACAAAAAGTAATTTATAGCGCACATTCGCCCTGTCATGGAGCAAGATTATAGAGCATCTAAGTTTCACATAGGAGGCGAGGAAAGATTCTACCATACCGTTACAACATATGTAACTGTAAAGCACCTGACGATAGCAGCACGCTGCTGAAACATGTTGTGCTAAGAGATTTTAGTAAAAAATGAGTGAAGTTTTAGAAACTATTTTGTAAGTTTATAAAGTATGTGCCGTGCCATGTGGCAGGAGTGCGAGTCAGAAATCGCGATACACAGGGCATGCCGCGCGGACGATCAATACTAAGGCAATCCGCCTGCTGAGGCTGCGCCTGCGCGTCTCTCGTCTTTCACTTCCTCTTCTGAAACGCCATACAATTCATATCTGGTGTCCGTTCAAAGACTGAAACGAAGAAGGTAAATACATTAACGTTGAGGCCAAGGAAGGTAGCAACACACCGGACAAATGTCACCCCGATAGCCATCACGCTAATACGAGGAGCGTTCAACAAGTCATTCAAGGAATTTTTTTTCTCATCTAGTTTAGGTTGAAAGAATGCGAAATTTTGTGTGGGACATTGAGGAATATTCTCGCTTCAGCCCTTATAGTTTCACAAAGTTCCGATACATGGCGGCGCTATACGTAGCATTCTGAACGTTGCCTGTAACAGAGGTGCGTTCCAAGCAGAGAGCTGCCGTTGAGTTTCTTTTGGGGGAAAACCAATGCATCGCAGATATTCGTGGGCACTTGCAGAATGTCAGAGCTCGCAGTGAACAAAAGTACGGTGAGTCGTTGAGTGAGGCGTCTGTCATGACTGCAAACCTTCCTCACCCACCCTAGAGCCCGGATCTCGCCGCCTCGGACTTCCATCTGTCTGCCCCAATGAAGGATGTACTCTGCGGAAAGCAATACGTGGATGATGGGGAGTTTATTGATTCAGAAAGACGTATGTGTCGTGGGAGACAATATCTAGTTAAAATACATAATACGTTATAGTGTTCGTCGTCATATACTGTAACGAAATTAGAATCTTAACTAATCTTAAAGTTGAGGAACAAGTTTTTACTTTTATTTTTAGCTGTTTATTTATTTATTGCAAACTAGACCTCCCGCTGGTTACTTTGTCCATTTCTCACTGCTTATGTGGTTAAGGAAGTTCTAATACAAATACATTGTGTAGTTTTTCCCCATATCACTAATTACCTTTTTATTAGTTACCCTGATTGCTTTCAAAAATTACATCTCTCATTGAAAAACTACACCTCACACCGATCAGACTGACCCCGTTTTTCCATTTCCTTCTGAGAGGATATTGAGACTAGACTCTATTGCCAGTGGCTGATTAGGGGAAAAGGACACACAATTAAGGTACCTAAAATTTATTTTTAATGACTATCAAAATTTTTATTCTTCCTTCGGAATTCTACAACGCTTGCTGAATTTTCCATATTCCTTTTACCATATTACATTAACAATACATCTTGTTACCAGAAATTTGCCAGAATTAAATTTTAAAACTCAAGGAACTCTGCTGAAATTTAACCATTGTTATCTTTATAATCAACAGTTGAGATCTTTTAAAATGAAAAACAAGGTAAGTCACCCACATAAATTTATAACCAAGATAATTACACTTACCAAGGCCTTTTAAATTAAAGCCTTTTGAAAAGAAATATATACATGCAGTATTTTAAATTTCTTCACTTTTACCTGCCATTTTAAATTTTCCATACACTCTTTCTTTCTGTCGGATGCCAAAGAGCTCTTTATCGCTCGGGATATTGCGATGTTGTTCCGATCGCCCCAGTTTAGTTAAGCACGTGGCAATACTTCTTTCGCACCGGGAAGTGGTTTACATAACAGGTTCTCGTCTAGCTTAACGGGTACTGCGTTCACTTACGAATCTTGGATCAAACGCAACGGAAAACAACCATTGGTCTGGTGTGCAGAAACCCAATATTGTTTTTTAACAGTTTGCGAAGATCATTGAGGCAAATGCCTCTCGGTTTTCGCCCTATAAAACATTATACACTAACAGTTAAATTCGACAAAGCACACAACCGAGTTCAGACGACTCACAATCGACTTTCCGTTTTCGCGAAGTTTTTTTTTTTCAGTTTTAATAGATTTCGTGAAGTTCGTTAACAGTGGCAGCAGGAAGACCATTCAGCTGCAAAGTTATAAATACTAATAACTAAAACCGTGAAATAAAAGTAAAGTGAGCCACACGACTAAGGGCCACGATAGGCAGAACAAATGGCTGATATAGCGCGAGGTAACCTAAGGACATCACACAACACCCAGTCATCACGAGGCAGAGAAAATCCCTGACCCTGCCGGGAATCGAACCCGGGAACCCGGGCCAAGGATGCTTACGTACGTGTCACTTGTCAGAGTCTTATCTAGACGTATCAGGGGTCCCATATCATTGCTACTGCACACGCGCCATAACATTACAGAGCCTCCACCAGCTGACATGCAGGATCCATGGATTCATGAGGTTCTCTCCATACCCGTACACGTCCATCTGCTCAACATAACTTTAAACGAGACTCATCAGACCAGGCAACATGTTTTTAGTCGTCCTCAGTCCAATGTCGGTGTTGACGGGCCCAGGCAACGCGTAAAGCTTTGTGTCATGCAATGATGAAGGGTACACAAGTGGGCCTTCGGCTGCGAAAGTCCATATCGACCATGTTTCGCTGAATGGTTTGCACACTGATAATTGTTGGTGGCCCATCATTGAACTCTGCAGCAATTTGCCAAAGGGTTGCGCTTCTGTCACGTTGAACGATTCTCTTCAGTCGTCGTTGGTTCCATTCCTGCAGGATCTTTCTCCGGCTGCAGCGATGTCGGAGATTCGGTGTTTTAGCGGATTCCTGATATTCACGGTACACTCTGTAATATTTCTGGCTTATTCAGCCATCATATTAGGCTCCAGGAAGCTATTCCCGGGGCAGTGGAGATGTAAGAAGCATAGAGATGACGCAATGTGGGATAAGGTACCGGTGACAGATATGAGATTCGGTACCATTCCCGTGAGAAAGACCGCCTGCATGATGCTGCTGCTCCGTGATTGGCTGCTGTGTTCGGTGGCAGGGCGCCAGAACGTTAAACTTTAGTTGCTATTATTAATGAAACCTGTCATACAAATTACTTCATTTTTAAATAAACATGTCTCAACAGCCAGCTGTCAATCAGTCATTTCAAAATTATTAAAATCAAAGTATTACTAAAACAAAAGACTGACGATAATACTGCCGACGTACTTCGGTGGCGTTCGGGTCACGCGTTGCTGGATTGGCGGGCGAAGTGTCTCGGGCAGTCCGGATCTCTAGTTCTGACCGTTCCAGTAGACAGACATGTTGTCTGTTATAGCAGTATTTGTTTCATGCAATTTTATTTACTACAGTTCCGACCGTCGCTAGGTACAGACATGTTGTCTGTAATAGTAGTATTTGATTTATGTAATTTTATTCTCCAGTTCTGACGGTTTCAGTAGACAGACATGTTGTCTGTGGCAGGATGTATTTCATGTAATTTTAGCCAGATATAATGACTGTGGAAATATATGTTCAATACGTTGTGAATTATATTAAGTGTAAAATGTCTGACAAAACTGAAAAAAGATATCATCTTAGAAGTAGGGAAAGGGATCAAGTAGATATTGATGGCAATGATCCTTCAGATCAGCCACAAAACTTGCAAATAGATAACATTGTTGATGATCTACCAGATAATTTGCAAAGTTTAGATAATGAAACTGAAAATGTTTCGGAAAATGCTGATTCTGTGTTAAATGATCGTACGGAAAATGTAGACACTGTCGCTCCTGACCAAAACGACGTATGTAGGTTTGGATGATGACGTCAGACACACTGAATCTGACGTCAACATTGCAAATGAGCCAACAGTGGAGTCACACAGATTAAGTCATGGCACTGCTTCAGCTGAAACATTGCTAACAGTAGATAATGTGGAGATAGAAATCAGCAAGGAGGAAAATACGTTATCTACGTTATTATTACTTTTAAAAGAAACTAACGAAAACATACATACAATAGATAAAGGGCAAAATGACACTAAAGAAGAGATAAAAGCCGAGTGAAGAGAAACAATAGGTGATGTCAGGAAAGCATATGCAGTAATGACTCAAATCAATAGCAATTTTAAGGCTTTAGAACAAAAGGTATCAAAATTTGAAGCTAAAACTGAGGCTTGTTCCAGAAAAATAGATCGAGAAACAAAAGAATGGGGTAAGAAATTAGAATTATGTAAGCTTGAGATAAATCAGAAGTTTGATTGTAGAATTAAAAAGCTGAATGATGATATGGGGGCTCAGGATTTTGTAATATCAACAATAAGTAGTAATGTTAGCCAAGTAATAAACGAGCAAAGCAAGGCTGCTAAAGAATGTAATGATAAACATGAACAGCAGTTAAGTGAGTTAGAAAACATCAAAGATGAGCAGCTGGTACTTAGTAATTAAACCTGTCATCCAAATTACTTCATTTTTTAAATAAACATCTCTCAACAGCCAGCTATTAATCAGTTCTGACCGTTGCAGTAGACAGACATGTTGTCTGTTATAGCAGTATTTGTTTCATACAATTTTATTTACTACAGTTCCGACCGTCGCTAGGTTCAGACATGTTGTCTGTAATAGTAGTATTTGATTCATGTAATTTTATTCTCCAGTTCTGACGGTTCCAGTAGACAGATATGTGGTCTGTGGCAGGATGTATTTCATGTTATTTTAGCCGGATATAATGACTGTGGAAATATATGTTCAATACGTTGAGATCAAGAATAGTTTCTCGTGTCTATATCAATAGAAACGCGAGTGGCATCCCAAATGAGTTATAGTTTATTCGTAGCAGCAGTTCCTTGCGAAGTTAATTTCAGTCTCAAGAAAAAGAATCCATGACCTGCGTGCTGTTTTCTGCGCTGCGGACATCATCATCATGAAGACAGCAGGTTAGTGAAGTGTACAAGAACTTATGCATTCCACACAGGGCAGTGGAAACAACTAGGCACCTCACGTGTACTGCATGCAGAGTACAAATGTTCTCAGTGACACATCATCTGCAGTAGTGCTGAGGAGGTAAAGAAGGATGAAAGTATGAACGCTATCTTACTTTTATTCCTTTTTCCTTGCCGTAACTCTTGAAATAGTCGTACGTGAAACTCCCCACTTCATCGCTACCTCGGACACACTGTGTCCCACGGCTCGTGCTGCGACTAAAATACCACGCTCAGACTAACTTACCTCATGATAAACTGCCATTGTAGGAGATGTAAGCGGCCTAACGGCGTCAGACACTTTTTGTCTTATATAGGCGTATTCTGTCTGTTTACTTATCTCTGTATTTGAATACTCAGCCTAAACCAGTTTCTTTGCGGCTTCAGTGTAATGAACTTAGGACAACAGTTTCAAATTACTCTGATTCGTCTGATTTATCTTTATCGGTGGCTGCAAACGGAACTAATGTCGGGAGCTGTTAAGGTAAGGTAGAGCGATTGAAGTACTAAGAGCAACAAGTAAAGACAGTCCAGTCAGTATGACACATCACATCTACTGTTTGCTACACAGTTACTCATATAAGGAGAAAGAAACGCAAGGGTTTAATGTTCTTGAGGTTACGTTTTTGAAAACTTGCTCAGATTGGACAAATATGTCAAAAGAGATCGGTCGTCTCATTTTCGAAGGAATTGTATGAGCATTTCCCTTAAGTAAATAAGGGAAATTACGGACAACCTAAATCCGGATAGATGCAAGAGGATACATTCTCCTTTTCTGACAGAATGCGATTCCTATGTGTCAATCACTGTGCCACCTCACTCGCCAGAAAGTAAAATTCAGTGTATTCAGTTAGAAGAATTGTTTGTAAATCACACATTCCCGACAGTGACAGGAAAAAATTAAATTTTCGCTTATAACTCAGCAAGTCCAAACAATGTTACAAATTGTAGATCCAGTTTACACTCACTGCACATTCGCATCGTTTTTGAACATTCTGCATGGTATCTGTTTGTTCTATATCGTGTCTCCCTACCACTTTCGCGCAACGACGCTCTGAGCGTGTTTTTTAGGGAATTGACTAGTTTGAACCTGGGACCTGTTGCTAGTAAGGAGACGTCAGACCACACATGACATGTAGACTTCAGAAGACTTCAGTGAGGCTAGCGATGATATAACCAAATACTTAATGATTTCAACGTCAGCTCCACTGCACTCCCTGTAAAAGAATCTTAATACTAACTAAATTTAGTGCAAGGGGTTCAAGGCTTTCCTATTTTTAGTTAACTGGTAAAATAACGTCGAAAAAGCAGTTAAATTTACCATTGGAAATTTTATTCTACTCACAAAACATTGTTTATAAAAAATGGTTCAAATGGCTCTGAGCACTATGGGACTCAACTGCTGAGGTCATAAGTCCCCTAGAACTTAGAACTACTTAAACCGAACTAACCTAAGGACAACACACACATCCACGCCCGAGGCAGGATTCGAACCTGTGACCGTAGCGGTCGCGCGGTTCCAGACTGAAGCGCCAGAACCGCTCGGCCACCAGCGGCCGGCATTGTTTATAAATTGCACTATTGAAAAGAGGAAATGTTTTAATACAGGATGGTAAAAACCAACTACATTCAACAAAAATGTGAAGGAATATTCCCTGAATGGGTTTCCAAGTTCTACAATGGATCGAAGTATGACCTATGCCATATCACATCTATAATCTAGGTTTAAATTAAGTTTCACAAAAGAGAAAACTATCGAAATGGTCTACAGTGACCCTCAATTATCTTTATTACTTATCTAATTTGTCGTAAATTACAGTGGCCGATGTGGCTTCTCGTTAACTATATAACAGAAAAATCATCGCGTTTGAGATTTTTACTCCAAGTGGCAAATGTGAACACCATGAGCTTAAATTGACGATCGACACTAGTATTACGCAAAAAGGGGGTGTAACAGATGAGACTTCTGCAGTTCTGAGTGAAGCTTTATGCGCTGTTATGCGGCATCGCGTGCGTTCATTACCTTGTCGGTGTTCGTCAGGGGGCGGCGGGCAGCACAGCTCCGCTCACCTCGTCGTCTCGGAAGCAACTCTCTCCTAACTTCTCCTTACTACAGTTTACCGAAGTTGGTTTAAAAAAACTATTTGGCTGTGTTTTCATCTGACCAGTCAGGGTCTCAATGTTAACCTTAAGCTCCGCCTACAAAAATTCTGTCTATCCAATGAGAAATGTTATACTTTTCGTGGTGGGGCAATGTTTTTAAAGTTTGCAACGTAACAGAGACGCGAAAAAGTCTCACGCTAAAACTTGCAGCTGGTGTGGTCCTTTCAGTGTTATCGTAAGATCTATACTGTTCTTCTGGAGGGCTCTATCTTTTAACATGGGCTGGGGGGTGATCCTGACGTAACAGAGACAAGAAAAAGTCTCACGCTAAAACATGCGGCTGGGGTGGCCCTTTTAGTGTTATCGTAAGATCTACACTGTTCTTCTGGAGGGCTCTAGCTTTTAACATGGGCTGGGTGGTGGTCCTATCGGTTAGCTGGCGACGTGAGTGTCTGTCCCTTATCGTAGGGCCTTCTAGCTTAACACGGTTCTGCTCTCGGCTTCTGTTCTCGTTTCTCCCCTCGGAACTGCGTCTGTCTCACGGTGGGAAGGTATGACATGCATTTAGGCATTCTTGTGTTAGTCTGTGGTATTCCATTTGCTCACTCGTTACTCGTATTACTTTGGTTAATTTAATGTCATGATTTATTCGGAGCTATGTGACATACTACTGGATTTGCTTATCATGTCAGGGTTTACATGGAAGGTGTTGGATTTTCCTGACACCTTACAGTTTCTATGTCGACAAACACAAGTGCGTTATCTCTCCCTGGTCAGACTTCTTTCCATTGTGCTCGAAAAAGGCAGCGCAATGGTTAAGACACTAGTCTCATATTATGGATTAGTGGGGATAGAATCTCTGTGCAGTCATCCTGCATTATAGTTTACTTGGTTCCCCCAGTGTCACTTAAGGTGTATGTTGAAATGACTCCTTGAATGATGCTACGCCAGATTTCCTTCCCCATTCTTGTTCAAACATGCATATGCTTCATCGCTAATGATAACGCTATCAGAAAAGAGAAAAAGTTTCTTTATATTGGTTTTGCAATAAGTTGCAAGAGACACTCTGAAAGAAGAAGTGAGTAACGAATGGTTTTCACTCTTGTTCTTTTCTTCTTGTTAAGAGTGTAAGTTACTATACAGAATGACACAACTCACGACGAATAAACAAAAAATGAAGTCTGAATTGTGTCCACTGTCAATGGTGGTAACTTTGGTGCATTAGATATCGTGTAAACATGAGGTTCCGATGTGATATGATTTGACGTGATGTGATGTGCTGTGACGTCGAACTTACTGACCGCGCTAATGAACTTGAAGAGCAGCTTGTGAGCCTATAGCAAGCCGGCCGACTGTTCGATACTCCTTCTCCTCCATATGATGTAATCCAAACGATTTATGGGCATACAAGGACACACAATCCCGCCACCCTGCTATAAAAGTACTAGTTCCACAGGTGGCGCAGTAGCGTCTACAAATATTATTCTGGCTTGTGTGATTTAGAATTTCCTTTGTAGACCTGAATTTCGAATAGAAATAGATTCTCTACACGGACTTGCTGCGTCATCAACAAGTGCTGGAATAATAAAACAAAGTAATGGTCTCAGCTCGTAATGATCTCAGTTTCGTCCGATATTACATGTAAACATGTAAACTGGTCTGTGGGTGTATGTGCGAAAGAGAGGGGGAGAGAGAGACAGAGAGGAAGAGGGAGAGAGAGAGATTTCTTACTTGCCGAACTTTCTTCTGTATGATATTTGGCGGATCTCTGTATAATATACATGTAATGCAAGCTGTCTGACATCTCGATATTGCCTTTGGCGTGGAGCACTACGACATATATGTAATACTGGCTGAGTACGCGGCATTACCCGGATATGTATTTATTCTAATCATCTATTATCCCATCTCCTCCATCCCTATCTCTCTGTCCACCTCCGCCACCCCCTTTCCCTGTACACTACTGTGTCTATCTCCTCCTTACTAGCTCTCTATCTCCTCCTCTCCCCTACTTCTGTCAATCTGCTCCGTCCCCCTCTGTCCATCTGCTCGTTTTGCCTCTATCTCCTCCTCTACATCTACATCTACATACATACTCCGCAATCCACCATACGGTGCGTGGCGGAGGGTACCTCGTACCGCAACTAGCATCTTCTCTCCCTGTTCCGCTCCCAAACAGAACGAGGGAAAAATGACTGCCTATATGCCTCTGTACGAGCCCTAAGCTCTCTTATCTTATCTTTGTCGTCTTTCCGCTAAATGTAAGTTGGCGGCAGTAAAATTGTACTGCAATCAGCCTCAAATGCTGGTTCTCTAAATTTCCTCAGTAGCGATTCACGAAAAGAACGCCTCCTTTCCTTTAGAGACACCCACCCGAGTTCCTGAAGCATTTCCCTAACACTCGCGTGACGATCAAACATACCAGTAACAAATGTAGCAGCCCGCGTCTGAATTGCTTCTATGTCCTCCCTCAATCCTACCTGACAGAGATCCGAAACGCTCGAACAGTACTCAAGAATAGGTCGTATTAGTGTTTTATAAGCGGTCTCCTTTACAGATGAACCAAATCTTCCTAAAATTCTACCAATGAACCGAAGACGACTATCCGCCTTCCGCACAACTGCCATTACATTCTTGTCCCACTTCATATCGCTCTGCAATGTTACGCCCAAATATTTAATCGACGTGACTGTGTCAAGCGCTACACTACAAATGGAGTATTCAAACATTACAGGATTCTTTTTCCTATTCATCTGCGTTAATTTATATTTATCTATATTTAGAGTTAGCTGTCATTCTTTACGCCAATCACAAATCCTGTCCAAGTCATCTTGTATCCTCCTACAGTCACTCAACGGCGACACCTTCCCGTACACCACAGCATCATCAGCAAACAGCCGCACATTTCTATCCACCCTATCCAAAAGATCATTTATGTAGATAGAAAACAACAGCGGACCTACCAGACTTCCCTGGGCCACTCCAGATGATACCCTCACCTCCGATGAACACTCATAATCGAGGACAACGTACCGGATTCTATTACTTAAGAAGTCTTCGAGCCACTCATGTACTTGGGAACCAATCCCATATGCTCGTACCTTAGTTAGGAGTCTGCAGTGCGGCACCGAGTCAAACGCTTTCCGGAAGTCAAGGAATATGGCATCCGTCTGATACCCTTCATCCATGGTTCGCAAGATATCATGTAAAAAAGGGCGAGTTGCGTTTCGCAATAGCGATGCTTTCTAAAGCCGTGCTGATGCATGGACAGCAACTTCTCTGTCTCAAGGAAATTCATTATATTCGAACTGAGAATATGTTCGAGAATCCTGCAACAAATCGATGTTAGGGATATTAGTCTGTAATTTTGAGGATCCGTCCTTCTACCCTTCTTATACACAGGCGTCACCTGCGCTTTTACTATTCGCTCGGGACTTTACGTTGGGCAAGATATTCGCGATAAATGCAAGCTAAGTAAGGAGCCAATGCAGTAGAGTACTCTCTAAAACCAAATTGGAGTCCCATCAGGACCTGACCGTCTACTCCTGCCCTTCTCTCTCTCAATGTCCTCGTCCCCCTCTCCCTGCTCCCTCCCTCATCTGTTCCTCACCACTTTCTCTTTCCACCTCTTCCTCTCCCCTCTCTCTTTGTGTATCACTTCCCCTTCCCTTTCTGTGACATTCTGACCCTCTTCCCTCTCTCTTTCCATTTCCTCCTCTTCCCTACCTCTGACGATTTCCTCTTCCCCCTCTACCTGTTCATCTCCTCTTCCCCCATCCCTCTGCCTGTCTCTTTGTCCTCATGCCTCTGTCCATTATCTGCACTTTCCTTTCTATGACCATCTACTCATCTCGCTCCTTCCTGTCCGTTTCCTCCTCCCATATCTCTGCCCATCTCCTCTTCCTCTTCTATGTACCTATCTCTTGCTTCCACCTTGCCATCTCTCCATTCCTCGTCCTCTCTTCTCTCCCCACGTTATCACACTCACCATAACAGGAAACTGGTGGGCCGGCCGCGGTGGCCGAGCGGTTATAGGCGCTTCAGTCCGGAACCACGCGACTGCTACGGTCGCAGGTTCGAATCCTGAATCGGGCATGGATGTGTGTGATGTCCTTAGGTTAGTTTGGTTTAAGTAGTTCTCAGTTCTAGGGGACTGATGACCTCAGATGTTAAGTCCTATAGTGCTCAGAGCCATTTGAACCACTTGAATTTTTGAAGCTGGTGGTTCTAACCCCAACAGTATCTCTTTCCAGATTGCAAGTAATACACGTAGCAAATTTCGTTCAATTCGTTCCAGGAGTTTAGGAAGAGTTTTATACCCATGACTTTTCCGTCATACACACATGTCAAATACAGTTCACGCATGTTTAACATATTTCATGAGTACTTGTACACATATTTTACCTGTATGTCTAGCGAATTTTGTCGAGCAGTTTCATTTTCACGCTATCGGGGGCACAGATATTTTTTTCTTCTAGGGATGATGGGGTGGTGGGTGGGGGGGGGGGGGGGGAGCGAAGGGAAGAGGGCATTTCTGTTCAAGTAAAAGATGTTCATTCAGATCAATATTGCAGAATACCAGCAGCTGAATTTTCGTAAACTATTTCAGAGCGTAGAAATGGAACACACTAATAAATATTCTGGTATTATGGTGCTAGTCAGAAGTCTTAGTGCCAGGTTGACACGTGGGAACAACATCGAGGAAACATTTTTATTAATCACACAAGCACGTAAAGTCTTAACTGGCAAATCAGAATTAAGAGACGCTACTCTCCCCCACCCCAGATAGCCATTCAATACAATACACAGCTTGTATGGACCTCAAGACACGCCCACTAAAAGAAAATACAGATGAAAAGTTCCAAGAGAACTAGATGCATATCATCTCAAACTATACAAAATTATATTTATATCTGATTAAGAACCTCAGTTTCAAATATTGAAATTTATTCCTGTAATTGAACTTAACTGTAGTAGGTACAAGCGTAATGTCTAAAGTGATATTTGAATATTTTTGCGGGAACAGTACCCGAACTCACATTTCTCGTCTATAGCGAGCAGTCGCCTTACCGCTGAGCCAATCTGAGCGCGCTCCCCAGATCGACCTAAACTGCCATATGTCACACACCTATCTACTTCTTCTCATATATTTTTGATTCATTTACACACCCTCACACATCTCGTGATACCCTTGTAGATTTTTAGAATCAAAAGAACGAAAAGTCATACATTACTATTGTATTTTCGTCACAGGCCCGTCTTCGCCTTATATATAGGGTGAGTCACTAACTATTGCCACCAACAATAACTCCGAAAGTATGACAGGAGCTAAAACATTTGTGGGACAAAAGTTGCATGGGCGAAAGAACTTGCCCCCCTTCTAACAGCCGTGTACCGCAAGTCTCTAGAGGAACGGAGGGTTCCAAATGATTGGAAAAGAGCACAGGTAGTCCCAGTCTTCAAGAAGGGTCGTCGAGCAGATGCGCGAAACTATAGACCTATATCTCTGACGTCGATCTGTTGTAGAATTTTAGAACATGTTTTTTGCTCGAGTATCATGTCGTGTTTGGAAACCCAGAATCTACTATGTAGGAATCAACATGGATTCCGGAAACAGCGATCGTGTGAGACCCAACTCGCGTTATTTGTTCATGAGATCCAGAAAATATTAGATACAGGCTCCCAGGTAGATGCTATTTCTCTTGACTTCCGGAAGGCGTTCGATACAGTTCCGCACTGTCGCCTGATAAACAAAGTAAGAGCCTACGGAATATCAGACCAGCTGTGTGGCTGGATTGAAGATTTTTTAGCAAACAGAACACAGCATGTTGTTATCAATGGAGAGACGTCTACAGACGTTAAGGTAACCTCTGGCGTGCCACAGGGAAGTGTTATGGGACCATTGCTTTTCACAATATATATAAATGACCTAGTAGATAGTGTCGGAAGTTCCATGCGGCTTTTCGCGGATGATGCTGTAGTATACAGAGAAGTTGCAGCATTAGAAAATTGTAGCGAAATGCGGGAAGATCTGCAGCGGATAGGCACTTGGTGCAGGGAGTGGCAACTGTCCCTTAACATAGACAAATGTAATGTATTGCGAATTCATAGAAAGAAGGATCCTTTATTGTATGATTATATGATAGCGGAACAAACACTGGTAGCAGTTACTTCTGTAAAATATCTGGGAGTATGCGTGCGGAACGATTTGAAGTGGAATGATCATATAAAATTAATTGTTGGTAAGGCGGGTACCAGGTTGAGATTCATTGGGAGAGTGCTTAGAAAATGTAGTCCATCAACAAAGGAGGTGGCTTACAAAACACTCGTTCGACCTATACTTGAGTATTGCTCATCAGTGTGGGATCCGTACCAGATCGGGTTGACGGAGGAGATAGAGAAGATCCAAAGAAGAGCGGCGCGTTTCGTCACAGGGTTATTTGGTAACCGTGATAGCGTTACGGAGATGTTTAATAAACTCAAGTGGCAGACTCTGCAAGAGAGGCGCTCTGCATCGCGGTGTAGCTTGCTCGCCAGGTTTCGAGAGGGTGCGTTTCTGGATGAGGTATCGAGTATATTGCTTCCCCCTACTTATACCTCCCGAGGAGATCACGAATGTAAAATTAGAGCGATTAGAGCGCGCACGGAGGCTTTCAGACAGTCGTTCTTCCCGCGAACCATACGCGACTGGAACAGGAAAGGGAGGTAATGACAGTGGCATGTAAAGTGCCCTCCGCCACACACCGTTGGGTGGCTTGCGGAGTATGAATGTAGATGTAGATGTAGAAAACGGGGGCCATAATACGTTAGTTTTTGTTGTTAGGTGGGGTCGCTTCAGAGATATAAAGGTCAACTTTACTTTTTTTAATGGGATGCTGTAGTTTGGTACTTATTTTCTGATAGCGGCTATCGAGACGAATCCAATGATGTGTAACAGTAACGACTTTGAAGGTCAACGAAGGTCACGAAGGTGGCGTGAACGTCCATTTACAGAAGGTGTTCGAAGTGATGACCATTGGTATCAATGCAGTGCTGCAATCTTCTTATCATGGATTGAGTGGTATTCCTTATCACATCGACACTTATCGAAGCATATGCTCTGACAATTCTCTCTCGTATATCGTGCGGATAGTAAATATTCGCCGAATACTGCGTATCCATCTAACGTGTCATTGACATGTAAACACCCTTCGACGGTTTCGCAATACAACACTAATAGTAACGGTAAGAGTAGTATAGTAGAGTCAAGCGAATGTGAATGATGTATTGCTTCGAAGAACAAGTCGATATGCTTCTCATTTACGGAGAATGCCAACGAAATTCAGTGACAGCTAGAGACTTATTCGCTGAAAGATATCCTCAATGTATTCACCCTACAAGTCTTCCTTTTAATATGTGTATGATAAATTGAGAACAACTGGATATTTAACGCATCGGAAACATATCCGGCAAAGGAGGGTTACTAGCGAGGAAACGGAAATTGGTACTCTTGCCATTGTGGTTCGAGATCCTTGTGTTAGTTCGCGTCAAATCGCAAGGGAATCTAGCATGAGCCAGAATAGTGTTGTTCGTGCTCTGCATCGCCATAAATATCATCCTTACCATATCGTTCTTCACCAAGAATTCACTGGTACGGATTGCGTGCGTCGCATTGAATTCTGCCGATGGGCCCAACTTCAGATTCAGAGGGATGACACATTTATTGATATGATTTTATTTATTGACGAGGCTACATTCACGAACCGTGGAAATGTTAATTTTCATAACATGCATTATTGAGCAATTGAAAATCCATGTTGGTTGCGGTAAGTGGCTCACCAAAAACCGTGATGGTGAATGTATTGTGTGGGATCACCGAGGACAGAATTATAGGCCCCTATTTCATCGAAGGAAATTTGAATGGTAGGAAGTACACCAAATTCCTTCAAGAAACATTAGGTCTGTTATTGGAAGAAATACCTTTAGGAACAAGGAATAGAAAGTGGTATCATAACAATGGGCGTCCGGCACATTTTTCGCTGATGGCTATAAATGAGTAGCAGAGACAATTCCCAAATCGTTGGATTGGACTCGGAGGAGATGTGTGGTGGCCGGCTAGTTCTCCAGACTTGAGCCTCTGGATTTTTTCTTGTGGGGTTTCGAAATGACATTGTTTATAAAGACGTTCAACTACACCTGAAGATATGCGAGAGAGAATTGTCAGAGCATGTGCTTCGGTAAGTGTCGATGTGATAAGGAATACCACTCAATCCATGATAACATTGCAGCACTGCATTGAAACCAATGGTCATCAGTTCGAACACTTTCTGTAAATGGACGCTGACGTCACCTTTGTAACCTTCGTTGACCTTCAAAGACCATATTGTTTCACATCATTGGATTCGTGTCGATAGCCGCTATCAGAAAATAAGTACCAAACTATAGCATCCTATTTAAAAAAACAAAGTTGACCTTCATATCTCTGAAGCTACCCCACCTAGCAACAATAAACCAACGTCATATTATGGCCTTCTTTGTCCTATGCAACTTTTCTCCTAGAAACATTTCAGCTCCTGTCATATTTTCGGAGTTATTCTAGGTGGCAATAGTTAGTGAATCACCCTGTATATTTATATTTGATGACGAACTACAGTTCCAAATATTGAAATTTAGATCTAAAATTCAGGTTCGGTCGTAGGTGTAGATGTAATACCTAAAGTGTTTTCGGTACTACATCTATACCTATTACAGTTAAGATGAATTTCAGGAATAAATTTGAATTCCGTATTACCTGACTTTTTAAGTTTATTTGAGAATTTGACTATGAATAGTTTTTGAGCTGCGAGTATCACAATTGGGTAGTTTTATCAAATTTCAATAACTCTGAAGCTTAAAAGACTCGGTAGCAGTTGTTTATGAAAGGTGCGATTTTGAGGTAGGTATTTACTTAACTTCTACTTTATATAACAGAAAATTGAGCCCCACGAACAATGCTAGGTTTCCTGCTTTCCGAACTGAATTGTAACAGCCCACATAGCATACACAACCCAAAGGCCGCTCGTGTGATGGTAGACAATGTTTCCTTGCTGATCACTCGACAGAGTGGCACGCACAGGACGCACTAGAGCAGTTCGGTGGGTGTTGAAAACGGGTCGATGACGTGTCGGAATTGAACGGTCACAGATAAAAATGAATGGAGATGACAGCACTGCAGCAGAAAAATTCTGAAGCTTGTTGACGTTGACGTTAATCGGGACCTTCGCATGTTATGCGACAGTCCTGTTGTGTCTAGGAATCCCGCCTACTGGGTTCGCTAGACAAACAATCAAACAAGTTGTATTAATGAGTTTTATTACAAAGACAATTAGAGATACTTTACTTTGACAATTAACAAAAGTGCCGCAAGCAAAGAGCGGCATACGAAATAGTCTGCCTGCTGATCTCTAACTGACAAAAGTCTTTCCTGAACTGCTGCTGTCGCGTTGTCGTCCTGGAAAGGAGGTCGGTCAGCGTGCGATTGGCTGATCTCATCTCACAGCCTTCTCTGCTTTGTCGTTGTCGGCGCCGGCGCTTGATTTTACCCCATAACAAGTTCATTTAATTGCCTTCTCTCTCAGCACAGGACACTGGAATTGCATACAGAAGGACGACAGTTTAAACTCGTGTCTGGCCAACCAGATTCAGGTTTTCTCTAAATCGCTTAAGGCAAACGCCGAGATGGTTCCACCGAAAGGGCATGGCCGATTTCCTTCCCCGTCCTTCCCTTATCCAAGCTTGTGCTCCGTCTCTAATGACCTCACTGTTGACAGTACTTTCGACACTAATGACCTCTTCCTCAGCATAGTTGATCAGGAAACGAGGCACTTTAAAAAAACATGGCACGCCTTGAATAAAGTGATAATTCAGTATTCAGCCTGAGGACTCGTGTTTCTGGATCATGTCTTAGGACTAAATATAAGAAACAATGTGCAAAATGTAGATGACATCCATACCAAACGTATAATTCTACAGATGAATTACGACTTAAAATAATCGAAAGTAAAACAAAGGTAACAGCAAATAATAAACCACGTCCCTCTAATGACATATCCAGTTCCTTCTTTCTCTTTGCGATTTGTCTACCACCTCCAATTGTATAATAGGTACTTAACGATGAATGGCTAATCAATTTAGTCTTCTCTGAAAGGATAAAATACAATTATCAACTTAGTTCAAGTGATACAGCGGCATACATTATTTATTTTTATAGCTTATGAATAATAATAAGTGATAATGTACATATTGATATATGACTTAATTTGAGACAGTAAATTTCAAAACATATCTGTCCTGTTTAATTCCACAGGTATATATTGATTCTTGCCAAACCTGTGGATGACCTCTTTGCTGTGGCTTTAGTTACAGGAAGCTATGGACACGGTCCTCAGGTGCATGCTTACAGGTAATACAGTTTAATGCAGTCATTAAACACCTCCCTGTTCAGCAGCAGCATCTCATCAAATGAACACACTGCTAGACCGTTCCAGCATAAACATTTATCTGCATGAGTCGTGAAATGCAACTCCAACCTATCCCACTGCATCACCATTGCTTGCTGAAAAGTATTCATCTTCTTATGCTCCTTCATTGTCAGTGCTTTCGAAACCTCATGTAGGAAGCATGGACACAGTCCTTGGCTGCATACTTACGGATAACATAGTTATTAAATTCATCCAGCGCCATCTGGTGAGGGTATCATGAACTAGATCATAACGGATGTCACTACACACCAACAGCTCAACATGCACTGAATGTTTACTGGCAATTTCTGGGGTGTGGAAGGATGGGGAGCGGGTGGTAGAAAGTGGGGGTGGTTGTAACACTGGTGGCAGTATTGGCGATTAGGAAAGTCCATCTTAAAACTTCAAGGCAAACATACACAAGCATGATCAGAAAAAGGGGGGGGGGCAAAGGACGGCTGGAAGTTAGGAGGAAGAGAGGACTGTGGAGGACAATCCACCAGCAGAATAACACTCCAAGAACACATTTCCTACCAAACTAAGTAAATAAATAACTTACATCCTTCCCCTGCTGCAGCTCAGACTAAGGTTTTTCCTGCCAATTTACAAGTGGGTGGAGGGTGGTGGCTGGTGTCATAGGAGCGGCAGGAGGAGCGAAGGGAGTCAGTTAAGTGGAGGTAGCCCAATTGACCTACCTTCCACAAAAATAGTTCCCACCATTTGCACTGGATGGACAGGTGTGTGACACCACAGGGCTGGAGGAAACACAGCGCCATTTTGAATAAATTATTTGTGCCAGAAATTGCGTTGTCTCACTACTTACATCCTCTTCCAAGACAAAAAGTGCGGCTTGTCTGTGGAGCACCACAGTCAACTCTACTAGCTGCAAACATGCTACTTTCTCTCAGCGAGTGTTAAAGTCAGATGAATATGGTACATAGGGCCATATCAGTCATACGAATATGGTACGTAGGGCCGTGTTTAGGGTGTGTGACACACGTGTGCAGTTATGTATTTACTATCGTCCCCACCCCTCCCCCGACCCTAAGGATCAGCATTGCTATTTATTTACAGACTATCAACAATTATGTGTAATAACTTCATTTCTAAATTTACTGAAGTTTTAAGTAATATATAGAACAAAGCAGATGTACAAGTTAAAAAATTAAAAATAAGAAAATAACTACTACATTCAATAGCCCATTTTACTGAAAATTACCATAGGAACACCAAACTTGGACACAACGTCTGGTAAAAATACAAAGAAAACCATTACAGATTAATACCCCATATCAAAATTATTTCACTTAATGTGAAATTTAGTCACTCCCAAATACGTGACACAATACCATTTAATTGACCTTTTCCAAAATGTAGCGAACTTAAAGAAATGACTTCCTTCTCACTTATGTGTTTGCGAATTTATTTATCACTCTCTGAAAATCTGGACTGTCATGCCTAATTCTGTTGTTAGTATGCCAGGACTTATGATTTATTTATTTTGATTTTCTGTTGTCCATAGGCAGTTCTTAGTCCGTTCTAGAACAGGAAAGGACCTTTCAGCTGAACAGTTTGTTGCTGGTGTACAGCTGTAATTCTTGAGTGCTCGGTACACATTTCGACAGACATCACCAATTTTTATTTATTTATCTTTTTGAAACTATCATTCTATGAGAAATGAAAGAAAGGACATATTGTCACCAGCTTCTATCTTCATAGACAACTGATAGCTTTTAAAATGTATACATTCTTCACCAATATTGTTCTCTATGTCAGAACTATAGATGGCTCTAAGTTTCTCTGCAGCATCACAAATCTGAACAGCTTGTAATTCGTGATATTTGGAGAACTGAAAATCTTAAGTTATATTCTTTTTCGATATTAAATTTCTTCTGTAACTCATTCCGAAAAATTTGTACAGTCTTAGAACACAACATTTTCATTCTTCTCCAGATCTCAAAACAATCTGATAGTGCTTGTTCCTCAGGACATTTGCGTTCGCCTTGGGAGTCAGATGATTCATCCAAGAATTTCTTGCAGTTAACTTGATGTTTCCTTTCTTGATTGTCAGCAGCTGAAGGAGATGGATATGATTCCGAATTCCTGATCTTAAGTTTATTTTCAGCTGAATTCTCGTGAATTGAAAAAGATGTGTAAAGCTCACTGAAAACCATTGAAAAAGAGTCATACATTCCAACAGTGTTTTCATTGCTTCATTAAACTGTTGCAGAATACAATCCCACACTGATGTTATGAAAGCTACCTCAGTACTGCTACATTTTCTAAGAAGACCTACAGCTTCACGTTTACCACTATCGTTTTCTGAAATTATTCTTAATGCAGAAAACACAAGTTTCCACTCTGCATTCAAACTCCTACAAGCATACTCAAGTGCACACCATCGTCCACAATGACTTGAGTGCCATACTTGCAGAATCACAAAATGTTTCCAAGATGTTCCATCTGCCTGTAGAATCTGCAAAGAAACTGTACAAACCTTGAATTAACTCAAAAAACCGTATTGCAGCTGTGCAACGTTGTGCAACCTTGAGCCAACTAGTTTCAGCGAGTGATCCGAACACGGAATGAGAAAAATTAAAGAGTTTCGCTCTTCAGTCTCGCTTCAAGCTTGAATATGCACCAGACATTACTGCGTTATCGTATGACTGAAAGCTAAAATTTTCAAATTTCGGTCCATGTTCTTCTCAAGAATTAAAACTGCCCCAGAAAGCTTCTCTCCGGTGTGACCTGCATTTTCTATGAAATACAGGAATCTTCCAGTTGAGAGCTCGTACTCATTTACGTATCTAATTATTACACTTAAGCAGACTTTATGGGATATATCTGGTGTAAGACAGAAAAATATTTACAAGAAATAACTTCATTACATATTTTTTGGGTTATTGACCTCCCCATAAGTCGTATTATATCTCCATAAGTTGCTGGTGACACTTATGAAGTAAATCCTTTTCCAGGGCTAACAGGCCTTGCTATATGATCAGCGAAAAAGAACCATACTTCGCAATTAATTCCTGGCACATCATGAGATTTCCATTTTTCATAGAACCAAATACCTCTTTGTCTCCACGAAATGCTAAACCGTTAAGATACTAGCTTCTTATCTAAAGAAGCAACTCATTTTAGCACATTCTCATGCTGAATGGACAACTGTTTGTCATGTTCTATTCATCTTGTTTCCTCGGTTTTTCAATTTTATCAGGCAGTCTTTGTGGGACGTAAAATTTCCATGTTCAGCTATTCGTATTTCAGCATGGCTCCAATCACTGAAACCAGATGTTGCCAATGGCGATTCACCACCAAATAATTTACAACGTGTACCGAACAACGATACTTTGCTTGGAAAATATACAGTATATTCACGGTTGATAATTTTTTCATTCATCAAAACCCTCTGAAACAATTTTTTGTTGCAGGATCGCTGAGATTCTTCGACGTTTCACTGTGAGGATAAAAAAATAAGCATTTTTGTTTTGATTAACACCGTTTTAAACAAATAACCTAGCGTCTGGTTATTGTTTTCCCAGTAAAATGGGTCAATACTGAAAACCGGGAAATTCTCTGCTTTAGGTTGTCAAAATTCTTGCATTCCTTCCGGAGCTCCGAAAATTAGAGCTTCTGTATTCTGTTTGCCCTTTAGAACTCTAATTTCGCCTACAGTTACAGAGCTACACTCTTCGTTGTCACTGTCTTGAACTGCAGCTTCACCTAAAAGTTCATAGGCACGCGGATCACTTTCACTTTTACAACTGAAATATGATTCCAGTCGCGGATTTTATGTAAATGTTTACTATCCCTCTGTCTTTTTACTTCATCTTTATTTCGATACGCAGCATCGTTTAATCTAGATCGTCTGTGCTTACCACTATCTTAAACTGAAGAAACAAATCTGCGATGTAGAGTGTTAAAACTGAACATACAGTAGACTCCCGACTATCCGGTCTAATGTGGCGGAAGTTCAAGCTGGACAACAAAAAAACCGGAATGGCCGGAGTTTTATGAATTCTCTCTTTCGACTCCAGCAGTACCATTAAAAACTCCCTATTCTTACCAAGACCCAATTTTATTATCATTTTCTGAATTCTGTAATCATTACATTTTTTTCGTTCATTATCCATTTTGGGCTCTTTAACTGAAACAAAAATGAGCGCAAAAAACAACAATTTAACAACTCCCGCACTTGGGCTGTCTGATATGCAGCTGAAGAAACAAAAAACACAGGTTTATCAGGAAAGCTGCTCTCTGCGTGTGTTCATTATTGTTTGTGAGCTCTTCTAAGTTTGGTTTTTGGAGAGCGGCTCCCGAAATTTATTCAGTGTTATAATTGTGACCCCAGATGTGTTAGAAGCATAAGAGGTGAATAAAACATTTTGAAAGACCAGACAGCATTGTAGCCGGCGCCTGATTGCTAAAGATTTGGAAAAGTACAGTATGCCCATTAAATATTATAATATTACGGAGAAGTATTATTGCGATATTAATTTAGTAGCACGGATAGTCCAAAGGGTGGATAGTCACGAGCTGGATAGTCGGGAGTCCACTGTACACCGAGCGAGGTGGAGCAGCAGTTAGCACTCTGGACTCGAATTCGGGTGGACGACTGTTCAAAACCTACGTCTGGCCATCCTGATTTAGGTTTTCCGTGATTTCCCTAAATTGATCCAGGCAAATGTTGAGATGGTTCCATTGAAAGGACACAGCCCAATTCGTTCTCCATCCTTCTCTAATCCATTGGGACCGATGACCTCGTTGTATGGTCCCCTCCTCCGAATGAACCAACTACTGTACTTTGATTATATCAAATACAACAGAAAGAACTTCACTATGACCAGTTAGTACTCGAATGAATTAGCTTAGTTTTAAGTTTAGAGGCAGGACAGTCTTGTATTGCCGCTCCGTCAAATGTGTCAGCAGGGTATCATGTTGTTTTACTCATAGTACTCGCTACCTATCGTTACGCGGTCTGCAGTCAGCTGTGTGGTTCGAGTCCTGTTGTAGGCTCCTTTACTTTTCGTTGTGTTTCTGTGCCTTATTATACAGTACTGTCAACCCTGGGTACGTATTATGGTGTTTTACCGTCTTCCAAACACGAATTCACTTATGCGTTTAGTGTTTTGCGCTGTTTGTACTTAAAATGGTGTAATACATTTACATTTTCTCTCTTCCAGTACTTGTTACCAATGGAAGCCTACAACTCGACAAGTGAAAAGGTAGATATGATATTCTGCTACGGTTTAGCAAATTGACTTAGCCTGAGAGCCCGTTTCCTCTACTTCTTGAACAATTTCTGTGCCCATTTATCTACAGGACGTTCAGGCCATAAGGCCACAGGATCATCATTTCAGACGGCGGTTCTGTCAGTGGCTGTTGGAGAAGTGTATAGCAGATCCACTTTTCACATTCAAGATTTTATTTACCAATGAGGCAGGGTTCCCAAGACATGATGTGAATTTTCATAGCATGTATAGGTACATGAAAATCCCAAGCAATTCAGGAAACAGGGCATCAACACCGCTCTCAATCAACGAGTGGGTACGCGTACTTGGTGATACATTAATAGGGAGATACGTCCCACCACAAAGGTTAACTTTCTCATTAATGTGTTGCCTACCTTGCTGGAGGCTGTGCCATTGCAGCAAAGCATACATATGTAGTTCATGCATGATGGCGCCCCAGCACACTTTCGTCATAGTGTGCGCGAAGATCTGACCCCAGACGTATCAGGACCGCTGGATTGGTCGAGAAGGAGGGTGGCGTGGAGGAGGGGGCGGGGGGGAAGAGGGGAATCACACCTGGGCCTGCTCGTTCCCAAGCCTCAACCCCCTACACTTACGGTTATGAGGACACTTGCAGGATTTGGTCTACATCACGCCAGTCGACCACATGCGGACAGCACACGGTCGCGTCTTCAATGTGTGCCAGTAAGTACAACACCACCCGGGTATACTTCAAAGGATACGTCATTCCTTACGTAGAAGGGCTGAGGAGTCCATTGTCATGAATGGACACCACATTGAACACCTCCTGCACACACGTGTTTATCACATAAAGTATGCATTTCTGTACCCATGTTTACTGGAATTATCTAAGGAAGTATGCATTTTCAGATCTATTTTTATTGGAATTAGTTTTCTTGCTTCGATAAGTACTTCCACCTCTAAAAGTACTCGACACTTTCTTCTGAACACCCTGTATATATGCAAGCAAAATTTCATTTTTTATGTTCCTGCCGCCATAATGGCACACTTGCCTGCAGTTAACTTTATAGAAAATCACAAGCTACTAGCTGCAGGCAACGGCGGTGTAGCGCGGGCGCCTCCTGTTTGACAGAGATGATGTCATAGCAGCCTTAATGCACCCATACGTGGGAGATGTTATACATGTGGACTAGCAGCAGTAGTAAAATACGAGTTTAATGAAAGATACAAATATTTGTCAATACTTTGCCAATAAATTATTGAATGGCTGAATTCTGGTACAATGCACACAAAAAAAAAACTGAAGTAAACTCCGTCCGAACAGGCCTTGGAAGTCCCAACGGTTCCGACCGGCCACCCTGTCATCCTCAGCCCACAGGCGTCACTGCAGATATTGGGGGCGCGTGGTCAGCACACCGCTCTCCTGGTCGTATGTCAGTTTACGAGGCCAGAGCCGCTACGTCTCAATCAAGTAGCTCATCAGTTTGCCTGACAAGGGCTAAGTGCACCCCGCTTATCAACAACACTTGGCAGACCGAATGGCCATGCATCGAAGTGCTAGCCCAGAACGACAGCTGTGTTACCACTGACACCAAAACTACACTTAAATTATTTTTTTCCAGTGCAAAGTTTTACCGCCCCAGTATTTTGTCGCCCTGTGCACCTGCTCACGTTCCACCTGCCTAAATACGGCACCCTCAATCACTACCTGTGAAAAATCCCCTTAGAAAAATTTTATAAATGACAGTGCTGGAAAACCTCTACGTTATTTGATTTTCAGACATCTACGCAGAACTGAACGTACTCAGACATTTCTCTCTTCACTTATTCTGATCAACACGAAACAAACACACAATATTTATAGCGCAATGCAATCTGACCTTCAACAATCCCTACAAAAGAATGGCCCTGACTAACTATAACCTATAACTTTCATGAATCACTTACCTCACAAAAATCTTCGTTACTCGAACTACTTTAATACAGTGAGCGCCAATACTGCCAGCTAAATAAAGGATTCTAACTACTGAGGGCACTAACTAGTGATAGGCATAGTTAGCAAATGAAAGATTTTGATAGAGAGAAAACAATGTATTTACCTTAATAATATTCAAAAGTCCTTATATATATATATCAGTTCATGATATCCAATATTACAAATTTACTCTTTCTGGTGGACACACGTCCAGATCGTCCTCTCTCAAAATTCTGCCATCTCTCGCCCCACATCCACCACTGCTGGTGGCTCACCTCCAACTGCACAACGCTACACGCTTTTCTCATCCAACTGCCCAACACTACCATAGCGAATATTCCAACAATACCAACCAGCCACAGACTGCACACAGCACAGCCAGTGATATTCATACTGAGTGCTACGTGACGTTACCAACATAAAAATCTAAACAGCCTACTTAGATAACCCCCATGCTCCCCACAAAAAATTTTACAAATTCTTTTGGGCACTGGCTAATACATATTTGTTAAAAAAATTTATATTGACGCTAACAAATATATCAAATGCAAACACTTATCGATAGAATGTTGGTCAAAAGCTAAAATTTTCTCACAGTCCATAAAAACATTCCTGATCATTCACACAGCATTAATTGCAGTTTTTTTTTTCCCTCAAAGTCTGAGCAGTAAAAGAAGATGGACACGTAAGTAGTGGATTTACATGCAGTCTTGAAGAAGTAGTGTTATCCTTCCAACGGAAAGACAATGCTGACTCTTGGCATGCAGAATGGTAATGGGCCACAACAGAGCAAACCCACAGCAGAGTCACACAAAGTTTTGAAGAATATTGGTAGGTAGGTCATCACAGAGCAGACCCACGGTAGTCCTGGTAGAGAGTATGGTATTGGTGGGCCATCAAAGGTGCAGACACACTATAGTTCTTGTAGAGACGGCCAGCAGCCATCTGTTGCGACTGTGCAGGTGCACAATCACCATCAAAGAGTTTTGCGGACAATATAGCAAGTCCATAAACTACCACTTGTATACTCACAAAGCTTTTGGAATTGTCCTTAGAACCAGCAATGCTGTTAACCAGTCCCTTGCTGAATAATTAACACATATGCAAACAGTAACAGTCCCAACTTCTCATATATTGTGCATATACTATGACCAACAGAGACGTGTGCATTGAAATGAAACTTAATTTGAAGAACTGGTGTCTATACAGATATAAAATTACAACATAAAAATACAATTACAAAGGTACAAAATACATAATTAAATAACATAATAATACAGATAACGTTTGTAATAATACAGGCTTTACAAAAGAATAGAAATAAAGATATACATCAGTGTTACAGGAATTATAACATAAGTAAATAAATAAAAAAATGAGAATAGTTTTCAAAACACTAATTTCACACATGAGCATTGAAACAGAACAGAATTAATAATGTCTAAGCATCTTTACAAAGTAAATAATATAGTATTAGAAAAATTCTACAACATAACTCATATCAGACAGGAAGAACAAAAATACACAAGGGTTCACAAACACATAGCAGAATAACACACAAGGAAAGGACATCTCCCTGAGTTCATCATTATTCCCAAAAAGTCCTATCTATACCTGTTGTCCCTAAACCCTACTGTTTGGTTCATATCCTCTTTTAAAATAATTATTTCTCATTGTACAATACTCATTTAGGCCCAAGTCTTTTTCATATAACTTCTCAATGCATTTCTTCCATTTCATCACAACTCATTCTCTTATATAGCCTACCCCATCTTAGGCTAACTTAAATCTACTGAGCTCAGATATATATACTAAGGGATGAGGCAATGCAGCAACACATAACAAACAGCAATGACAAAAAAATGCAGATTGGCAAAGCGAGGAGCAGCATATCTAAATTAGCAAAGCAAATGCAACATTGCAAATAATATGAGCCAACGTGCAGCAACAAGAAACATAAATCAGTAATAAAACTGGCTTAATAAAGCAATACAAAGTGAAGTTCAGTAGCACTATGCCTGGCAAACAGCAGCATCAAATGGAGTAACTTATACCTAAATATGACAGAGCTCAAGCAGAAAAAATAGTACACTAAAGACAATATTGCAGATAAGGGAAATGTCTATTTACATCTTCATGTCTATGTCATTAAAGTGGTGCACCACAGCAACTTATTCTACAAAAGAAAATTACCAAGTACTTGAAAAGAAAATTATCTGTGCAGTTACTGTTATTAGTCCCTTCTTATTGTTCTTTCCTTTCCAAGTGCTCTTTTTCGAAGAATGTGGATCATAAAATTATTATTTAATACATCTGTTGACAGAAAGTGTCCAAATTAGCAAATGCATTTAATTTTATTTTATAAAACCAATGCTGCAACACAGCTGGAACCCAGATATCAAATGAAATAAGTAACTATGTGCATCAGGTGTGCAGATGTAAGAATATTTCCCATCGGTTCATAAGCATTTTAGTAAGTAGCACAAAGTATGAGCTCCACAGTATAATCATAAGTTTCCAAGTAAAAGCGTGTCATATTTGCGATGCTTTCTACAAAGGAATGTCAATAGCGAGGTTAATGGCCTCTTTTTTTGTTGTGCCTCTGAAAGGCTCCGTTTTTTTTCCAGGTGACTGTCGCATAGCTGGGCGCTTACAGCACATTACGTCAAGGTCACTTAGCTTTCTTACGGAAATATTTACGACAGCGGGTTTCGCTACAGTGATATCTCACATAAAAAAATTTCACAGGTCGAAGAATTACAGTAGAAATGCGTAGAAACGAAATCTCATGAATAGCAGTGTTGTGATACATTCATGCATGGACAAACATGTCATAACTCTTAAAGTATGATTCTTGGTTTCCAACATCCTTTTTCACAAACCAGATTACCTAACTTCTACTTATCATTTATATACATATACACACGTAATCACATTCCTCATATAGCATCAGCTTATTGATCATAAACATACCTCAACTGCATAATACACATCATCATCATAATAATAACATCATAACACCCCAGTCAAAACTCAAAAACGTCGTAGCTTTCTGCAATAATTTCAAAACCTACAAAAAATTCTCTGCTGATTTCAATAGTGTCATCTAACTCAAACATACTTTAAAAATCATGATCCCATACCAAATACAGCATTCCAAGCTCTCATAGTATCACAATGGTTCCGAAAAAATATGAACAGTTCACAAAGTAAAGACAAAATACAATTTAATAAATGTGAAGTTATCCAACTGTGTTACTGACATAGTAAAAAAAATGTTTGTCTCTCTCAGTTAAATGATCAGATAGCTGTGTAATTCTGTGTTAGAGAAATATGGTACCGATGTGTAAAGTTGTATAAGCAAGTACCATATTAGCTAGGGCTCCTAGCGCTTGCCACACACTTAGTACACAAAGTAGGAGTGTACCCCCTGAGGATTAATGTAATTATACCCTCAGGTGTTACAGATTACAGCAATGGAATGAAATGCATCACGGAAAACCTTTGTATCTTTGTAATTCAAAAATTTTTAAAAAATAGATGTTTTAAGTAGAAAATTAATCACTCAAATACGTGTACTGTAGCGCTAAACTGTGCGTCTTGTTGTAAGATAATCTCTGTCATTACTTAAGGGTAAAAAATGTGCCATGTGTCGTAATTATCGTCGTCCGTAAGCGAAGTTCTGTAGAAGTCAATGTATTCTCCCCATAATAAACAAAAGTGAAATGCTATGCGTATAGATATCGTAGTTATTACGCACATTACTGTGATCAAGAAAATACTATACTTTAACGTATTTTTGTGCTATGGAAAAGGCTGTCTCATTGTAGCTATACCACAATAGTTACTACTAAAACATGTTTTACTTTCCAGAAGAATTCAGAAAAACTGTGCTGATATGAAACAGATACAGCGCAGAAGCAATCATATAAATTGTGTCACTCATTAGTAGCGTCGTGATATAATCGTCAAATAAACTAACCACTGTGTTATCTGGTATCTCAGAACGTACTTTAAATCTAGATCGTATTTTCAAGTAAACCAAAATGTTGTAGTAAAATCTCATTAGCAGTACCAGTACATGTTCTAAGTATGTAAGCCTTATAGTCGCTACGTAATCGTGCAACGAACAAGGAAAAATGTACACACAATAACACCGTGTTGTCTGTTCACTACAAAAATGCATTCGTAATTACTGTCTAAATAAGTTCCCTAGGTTCTTGACTGGATAGTTAACTTTAAAACATAGGCGCATGTTAACCGTTTCTATGTGTGACAAAGCGTACTAGTAACGCGAAGTAGGCGCGCAGTCCGGAACCGCGCGGCTGCTACGGTCGCAGGTTCGAATCCTGCCTCGGGCATGGATGTGTGTGATGTCCTTAGGTTAGTTAGGTTTAAGTAGTTCTAAGTTCTAGGGGACTGATGACCACAGATGTTAAGTCCCATAGTGCTCAGAGCCATTTGAAGTAACGCGAAGTGAAAGATTTTATGTCAAAGACTAAGTTAAAAAGCAGATTATCTCTCAATAAACGGTTTTAGATGTGAAATGTTGAGCAATCCTTTACTCTTCCTAGTACGCAGAGTTTCAACTTCAATGCAATTATCATGTGGTATACATTGGTAAAGAATGCTCAAATTTTTCTCAAGGTTAGTGTCTATGTTATTTTTCGCTGAGCCAGCCGGCGCACGTGGTTGCCTGCGGTGCGAGTCATTGTCTGTTACCTTTGTTGTCACGCGTCGTTACTGGGATTTGGAGATCTAACTTCTACAAATTCACATTGTCGAGAGGGCCCTGCCCTGTTTGAAACCCACCAGTTCTGATTAAATTCTGGTCTGTTGTTAAGATTATATCGACTGTCGTCATGTCGGTAGTTTCTGCAATTTTTTTCTTGTCGGTCACGTGGTGGAGAATTTCTCCACGAGTCGTAACTGCGTGGTGGCCCATTGCGTCTGAAGTTATTCTGTCTCCCTTGATGATTCATTATGTTGTTTCCCATATTGCCTGTTTCTCTGTCTCTGCCATAGTCATTACCGCGGAGAGATGATCTTTGCCTGTAATTATTGCTACTCTGCCAACAGTTGTCATACGGGTGGTGTCTGTTTTGGTCACGATTTGCGTTGTAAGGGTAGCCTTGTCGCATCCAGTTATTATTTCTGTTATCGCGGAATTGCGACGGATGTGACCTGTAATTGTTGTGTTCCTGTTTTCGTGTCCAGCGATTGTCAGCGTCAATTTCCAATTCTTGTAATAGTCCCTGAAAAGCTTCGATGTCATCTTCCTGCCAAATTAATATGTCGGAAATGTTCAGGCAATTTGATTGAGCAAATGCGAATAAGTTCTGAGGGGCTGTGTTATTATTTTGTGGCTGTTCCGTATTTCCATGTCCCTCTTCCCTTATTGGAGCGCGAGTGTCCTTTGAAATATGTAATTCTTGTATTACCTGTGTCAACTGATCTTGTACTTCCCGGATTTCTCTTTTGTACTGTGTATTTGATTTGATTTTGATTTTCTTTGAATTTTTTAATTTGTTCATACTCTTCTGTGTCAGTGAAGGCAACCGGTCTTGTGTCATTCAGATCATCATCTACCTTTGTAGATAAGTTAGTGAACTGATCCGAAAGTTCGGCTACTTTTTCCGATAATGAACTGATTTCCTCAGTGTGTTTTTCTGAACCAAGTTTCAGAGTGCCCATTTGTGTTGAAAGCGCATCTATCATGTCCTTTATGTTTCTCTGAGTTTTTCAAGTTGCGTAACCGAATCGGTAGATGCAACTGAGTCAGTTTTAGCTTACAAGGTGTCGTGATTTTAATGAACAATAGTTTGCAGTTCTTTTATGGCTGCTTAGTGATTCTGTAATGCATATCCATGACGCGAAAAAATAGGTTAGAAATGCTCACAAATATGTGTTTTTACGTCATTACAGACTTTTTGACATTTCTATTCGATTTTAAGTAATTCAGCACTTAAACATACACGCGTTTGTGCAAGCGTGGTGTCTAACTTTTGAAGCTTTACTTCCATTTGTTGCATTAATTGTAATAACAATGCACTGGTGTCTGAAACATGTTCCTCAGTGCTCTTCGGCAGTGCATTTGAACCGGCAATATTCGCATTTTGAAAAGCAGAAAATGTGTCTAGATTTATTTGAGAAAACTGTGAGGACGCAAAACCTGAATTTACAGTATTTGCAAGATTGTGTCCTGTCATTTCCGATTCCTGAGGCGAGCTGTTGCCGACCGATCGATCGATAATGCTTCCCTGTTCACTAATTGTTTCACTGTCTACACCATTATTTGCCGCCTGGTCCATTTCCCTATGCACAGTTACCAAATTACTATGTTGAACATTAGTTACTTCATTACACGGTGGCGCTAACACACTTTCTTCGTCTTCACTGTCATTTCTCACATTACTTTGGAGCCTAGTATTACGTTTCCACACGCGGTAATTGTCACAATATTTCACACGATAACACAGAAAAGCACAATTTGAAGAGTAAAATAAGAAAACACATTAACATAGCACTGAAAATAATATCTAGTTAATTGCAAGCGCAGATGCGAAATACTTGATGCAAATCTACAAGCACGCCACAACTGTTTTACAGTACAACAGTGCAAAACTAAAACTACAAGGAAGATTCTCCCTACAATTACGCGCTAGCAATGAACAACACCTACACTAATTACATAAACTACAAGAGACAATCAGAAGATTCCAGTGAGGTATCCTCGGCTAAGGGACGACATATGAAACATCCTCTTAGAAAAATTTTATAAATGACACTGCTGGAAAACCTCTACGTTATTTTATTTCAAACAGCTGGGCAGAACTGAACGTACTCAAACATTTCTCTCTTTACTTATTCTGATGAACACTAAACCGACACACAATACTTTTAGCGCAACGCAATCTGACTTTCAATAATCCCTACAAAAGAATGGCCCTGACTAACAATAACGTATACCTTTCATGAATCAGTTACCTCACAAAAATCTTCGTTACTCGAACTACTTTAATACAGCGAGCGCCAATACTGCCAGCTAAATAAAAGATTCTAACTACTGAAGGCACTAACTACTGATAGGCATAGTTAGCAAATGAAAGAGTTTGATAGAGGACAAACAATGTATTTACCTTAATAATATTCAAAAGTCATAATATATATATATCTCAGTTCATGATATCAAATATTACAAATTTACATTTTCTGATGGACACACGTCCTGATCGTCCGCTCTCAAAATTTTTCCATCTCTCTCCCCACATCCACCACTGCTGGCGGCTCACCTCCAACTGCACAACGCTACGCGCTGTTCACATCCAACTGCCCAACACTACAATAGTGAATATTCCAACAATGCCAAAAGGCCACAGACTGTACACAGCACAGCCAGTGATTTTCATACAGAGCGCTACGTGACGTTACCAACAAAAAAACCTAAACAGCCTACTTACACCAGCCATGACCTGAAGTCATACCCGAAGCTCCCGTACACCATAACGCCTTAAGTAACACAGATGTGCTTCTCCAAAACATTAGAAGAATGGTAAATCTTTCCGGTCGCCACAGAACTCGCCGATGACTGTCATACGCGATTCGTGGTTGAAGACATGCGACACCATTCATCAGTAGTCCTTGCTTCCCAGTCACGGTACCACTTCATGCGTAGTCGTTTGTGTTGAGGTGTTAAAGATAGCAGGGATCCAGTAGTCCAGTTGCTTTCAGTCTCCGACTAGTGATGCGGGATGACACAGAATGTTGCAGAGAATCCATAACCTGATCTCGAATGGCAGAAGCGGATGCGCCGGGTCTACGACGTTCTTAATGCACAATTCGGATATTCTCCCTCGTGGCGGTCAGACTTCGTCGGCTGGAATCTTGACGACGAGGATGCTTGCCCACACGTTCCCGTGCGGTCCAACATCGGACCACTGTCGCGGACCACTGTCGCACCCGAATGCCCCACAAATCTGAATTCTGTACTGTTCGACCAGCCAGACAAACGGATACCCACAACGAGGCCACTTTCAAATTCTGACAGCTGCTGTGACGCTCTCTTGCACGAATAAACGGCATCTTCGTGTCCTTCATAGTAATCTCTCAAATCATGATACAGTTCACGCCCCTTATACAGGGTGATTCACGGAGATATGCAAATATCTTAAAACATTACTCTACAAGCGAAACTAAACAAAAAAGTTCATAAAAACATAGGTCCGCAAATGTTTACTGACGGAATTACGGCTAATAAAAGGTTTTAACTGAATCTAATGAAACATGTCCCAGACGTGTAACTGCAGTGGTTTTCCAGAACATCCAGAGAAGCAAAGATTATTATACACTAGGTGATCAAAAATATCCGGACACCTGGGAGAAAATGACTTCCAAATTCGTGGCACCCTCCATCAGTAATGCTGGAATTCAATATGGTGTTGATCCCTCCTTAGCCGTGATGACAGCTTCCACTCTCGCAGGCACACGTTACATCAGGTGCCGGAAGGTTTCTTCGGGAAGACAACCCATTCTTCTTGAGTGCTGCACTGAGGAAAGGTACCGATGGCGGTCGGTGAGGCCTCGCACGAAGTCGGTGTTCCAAAACAGCCCAAAGGTGTTCTATAGGATTTAGGTCAGGACTCTGTGCAGGCCTGTCCATTACAGAGATGTTACCGTCGTGTAACCACTGCGCCACAGGCCGTGCATTACGAATAGGTGCTCGATCGTGTTGAAAATTGCATTCGCCATGAACGAATTGCTCTTCAACAGTGTGAAGGAAGCAGGTGCTTAAAACATCAGTGTAAGCCTGTGCTGTGATAGTGCCACGCAAAACAGCAAGGGGTTCAAGCCTCCTCCACGAAAAACACGACCATACCGTAACACCACCGCCTCCGAATATTACTGTTGGCACTACACACGCTGGATGGTGACTTACACCGGGTATTCGTCATACCCACACACTGCCATCGGATCGCCACATTGTGTACCGTGATTCATCACTAAACACAACATTTTTCCACCGTCACACTCCTTACACCAAGCGAGGAGTCGTTTGGCATTTACCAGCGTGATATGTGGCTTATGAGCAGCTGCTCGACCATGAAATCCACTTTTTTTTCACCTCCTGCTTAACTGTCATAGTACTTGCAGGGGATCCTGATGCAGTTTCGAATTCCTGTGTGAATGTCTGGATAGATGTCTGCCTATTACACATTACGACATTCTTCAACTGTCGGCGGTCTCTGTCAGTCAACAGACGAGGTCGGCCTGTACGCTTTCTGTCTGTACGTGCCCCTTCACGTTTCTATTTCTCTATCACATCGGAAACAGTAGACGTACAGATGTTTAGGAATATGTAAATCTTGCGTACGGACATATGACACAAGTGACACCCAATCACCGGACCACGTTCGAAGTCCGTGATTCCGCGGAGCGTCCAGTTCTGCTCTCCCACGATGTCTAATGACTACTGAGGTCGCTGATACGGAGTACCTAGCAGCAGATGGCAGCACAATGCACCTAATATGGAAAACGTATGTTTTTAGATGTGTCCGAATACTTATGATCACGTAGTGTACGCCATGCCCTAGCGCTCTTTCCTGACGCACCTTGTAGTGGATGTGATACAGCGTTGTACACAATGGTTCCGTATTCGAATCGAGAACCTGCGGAAAGGGAAATGGCAACGGATGGCGAGCAGCGAGGTTGTACCAGGAGACTAATCCCCGCTGACAACAACCACAGCATTCTATGTTTGCAAGAGTCTTTCGCCGTTTCTCGGAGACAGGGTCGTTTCAGGAAGCAGGAAACGATGAAGGACATACCCTAAATGTTCGGACACCAGACTTGGAGGAAAAGGTGATTAACACCAAGGAATGCGACTGCCGAGTCAGTGGCAGGCAGTTGCCCCGTCAGTACAGGATAAGCCAGACGACAGTGTGGAACATTATCCATGACAATTGTTGCTACCTTATCGCTTACAGTGTGTGTAGTGCTTACTAGCGACAGACTTACCACATCTGAAGCAGTTTTGTCACTGGTTTCTTCGCTAGGTAACCATGATTCCGCGATTTGTGTCATCCATTCTATTCACAGAGGCCAAATTTACGCGGAGTGGTATCTTTGACTGTCATAACAGGCATTTGTGGAATAGTATGCAGAACCTCCATGGTATGGTGACAGCGAATCATCAGCAAAGGTGCAGCCGGAACGTGTGGGCCGAGATAATTGGCGACCGTATTTTGGGACCAGTCTCCCATCCACGTCACCTAACAGGCCGGAGCCGGCCGATGTTGTCGAGCGGTTCTAGGTGCTTCAGTCCGGAACCTCACCGCTGCTACGGTCGCAGGTTCGAATCCTGCCTCGGGAATGGATGTGTGTGATGTTCTTAGGTTAGTTAGGTTTAATTAGTTCTAAGTATAGGGGACTGATGACCTCAGATGTTAAGTCGCACAGTGCTTAGAGCCATTTGAACCATTTTGAACAGGCGCGAACTATGGGCGTTCTTGCGTGTGACTTTGCCTTCCCTGCTGGAAGAAGTACCATTGATGATTTGAAGGGTTATGTGGGTGCTACATGATGGTTCTCCAGCCCACCTCGCCGTTAACGTCCAGACGCATATTAATCTGGTCTTCCCTGGTCGATGGATCGGACGAGGGATTCCAGTTACACAGCCTGCCCGTTCAGCTGCTCTCAACCCGTGCGATTTCTGGTTATGGGGCCATCTGAAAAGTATCGCGTCTGCAGAGACTGTTGCAGATATGGAGACACTGGAGCCGCGTATTCATGCTGCCTTTGAAACTGTTCGGATGCAGCCTGGACGATGTGAACGTGTGAGACAGAACTTGCTTCGGCGCGTACACGTATGCATTGAGGCACACGGAAACCATTTCAACACATGCTGAAACTGTGGCTGCATGGACGAGCGTATATTAGACCGCAGTCTCTGTAATAATGTATGATTTAATATATTGTCTCTAGCATGGGAACCATGCATTTCTGGACGTAAGTTCATTAGACCTATTTTGCTCCGTGTCCTCTCATGGATCAATCCCTAGAGTTAGTACACTGTGGAAAAAAACACCCTGTAGAAACGTAGCGCAGGGCGTCTCAGACGTCAGCAGGGGGGCTGGTGCAGACCGCGCGTGGCACCATCCAGCTGAGCGGGGCTGACGTAAAGATCGTGCGAAGGGAATTGGCGAGGAAGGAGAGGTATCGCAATCGGTGCTTCATTTCATTATGGGCGGTTCGTAAGTACTGAAAGAGGTCAATGCGTGATTTATCGCCATCATTATGCAGGTACGAGATAGTCCATCCGTTGACCCATACAATAGCGTGAGTTTTTCTGGCGGGGAAATACGTGTCCTCAGGATGGATGAAAGCCCATGGCTCAATCGAGTCCGACGAAATGCGCAGTTAGCAGGCACCGAACTGTCGACCCAGTTTACAGACGTCATTGGCGGCAGTACAAATAAGGTGGGAATCATCATCGTCCACGAGGTGGTACCCGACAATCCGATTGCGTGAAGACATTGATTTGTGGCGCATTTTGTACATACAACATGATAACATGTTGGAGGCAAGTAAAGGCTGGTTGACATGGCGCCAAAGCTTGGACCACCGCGTCGATGGATGTGTGAGTTCTACGTTGTTGAGGGATGTACAGCACAGTAGTGGAGTGTGAAAACCTTTGGTTCGAGGAAGGCGCGTCTTAACTAAGTGACTGAAGTCAGTGATGAAATGAGAAATATGTGCCATATGGGGCGTGATGTGTCCTGCTGATACCGGTGGTGATATGGTTGTGGGCATAAGGATGTCCACTAAGCTGCACGTAAGGGAGGCGCCCCGGCCCAAACCTTGTGCATGGTGGTCATGTACATAGACGCCTCTCGGAGTGGCACTTTGGGAAGACCGAAGCTCCCAGCTCTCATGGGGGAGGATGAGCGTCTCGTAACGAACCTTAAAGAGGGTACCGGATGTAAGAAAGTAGCCGAACGCGACCTGGATGCTGCGTCCAGTATCTGATGGCAGTGGAATGTGGACCATCTTGGACGCCATATGTTGATTGAGGTATTCCATTCTTTATAAAGAATTGGGTCGGCGGAGGAGACTTTGTCGCGCAGATAAATTAAAAACTACGCTGAAAATTAGTGGCAACGGAGCGGCGCACGGTGGGGATGAAAATAATACCAAAGTATCGTAGGTTCTGCACGCACTGGAGGGGTGCTAAGTTGTCGTGTGAGAGGCCGCGTCCAATGGACATCGCCGAGGCTTTAGCGACATGCCTGGCACTGCTTGCTGCTGCTACGTACACTGCTATCAAATCGGCTACTATTTGCGTTTTGATCGGCGAGCGGACTAAGAGGAGAAGCATGTCCTCATAAGTAGGACAGCAAAAATTCTGCTATCGCAACGTGAGACCAGATAGGTACTTCAGCTAAGGAGATGGGTAATCGCTCTATTCCCGCTGAGAGAGTACTTGCGCTCGGTATTCTGCATTATTTTCCCATCCTTATAACACATGCCGATCAAATAAGGTCTTCTGTAACAGTTTAAATTTCGTGTTCATATTTGACCTGTTATAAGTTTGTAGCACACATCTGATTCTCTCAGTAAATGCTCTGTTCTCTTCAGCATGAGCTACCCTTACACTCGTCGAATCTACACGGAACCTCACACACCCCTCAGATAGTAAGAGAGAGTTGCTGGGAATAGTGAGTGGATGTCATAGGGACATACAACAATCAATACTTCCAGTATGGCTGATACGTAGCACTTCACCTGGCCTCGGCCGGAGGGTTGAGCGTGGGTGGAGCACCTGGCTGTTTCCATGGTTACGGCCGGCGCGGACAGCTATTGAGCGAGCGGCAGCGCCGGCGGGGGGAAATGCTGTCTTTCATATAATGAGTAACTTAACCGTTTACGAACTGCGCTGGCTTGCAACGTGGATGTCCTAGTCTGGAGTCCCTACCTGTACTAAGTTTGTGTTTTAAAATTCATTTTACTGAGTGAATCAATCAGACTGACAGAAAGCATTCACGGAAATGGTTGCAGATATATTTCAGTAACGAATATAAGATTATGCAAGTAAATAATCAGGATTATAAGGCAGTGAATAAATTTATGATGAGTGTATCAATAAATGTACTGTTCGCATGGCCGAATGGCCGAAAAGCGAGAACTCAGTACAAAACAAAATTAATTTTAGAAGAGACTACATGCAAACGAGAAAGATAAGCCAAGGGCATCTAACTCGTTATTGTAATTTTCTGAACAGACAACATACAGGTACATAATTACTTGCTGGTGCTGAAATTTATATTTTGAAGTATGTCATTTTGGAAAAATTTCAGTTCACGGTGCGAGATCTTTCAGATTAAAATTATGTTCGCCTTCTTCCTCTTGTTTGTTCTGTGACGTAATCCATGCAAAATGAGCTGTAAAATTGCAAAATTTATCGTTTTCCATCATAAGGTAACGTACTACTCACCAGAGATACAGCGTGTTCTGTTTTGTTGACTTTTAGCAGCAACACTAGTACAGTATAAACAAAAATAACGCCTTTCCTTACAAATATATACCTCTCTTCTTGAAGAAATGCAAACAGGAAACGTTTCACACAATAAATTCTTGTTTTAAGTAAAAAAGTATTTCTGTCATCACTCTGTCCCTTAAAAAATGCAAACAGCATACACTTCATGTAATGAATATTCACTATTAGAGTAAAATAAATTGTTTGTTCCTCATGGGACTCACTGCTGAATACAGCGATAATGAGAACATTTTCATAAATTACAAATCGCAGATAATGTTACATACCGAATATAAGACACAATTATTGTTGTTCATAGACGTTCACATGCTGTTAGCTAAATTTATATTCCACGGCTGTGCGAAACATGATCCGTTAACAATTTTCCTAGTTCCTAATAGGTTCTCACTAAAAGCAAGACTGAGTTTAGGCTGCAGAACATGCAGATATTTATTCACATAATTGATTACAGTTGATAAGGTGTAAGATGAACTTCGAAACAAACAAACAGGATGCAAAAATAATAATTTCTAAATTCACAAACCCTCTAAGCTATTACTTTTATAGAAGAAGCACAGAACTTAGGGTCATGCGTTATAATTGGCCTTGGAATAAGAGAGAAACATAGAAAAGACATGGTGACAAGAGCCAGTATGACAGAAGAATTCAACAGCCTACGCAATTTGAAAATTAAATGGACAGCACTTGAGCAGTACATCAAGCAGAAGAAAGGGAAGCTGAAACCACAACCTCTCAAAAATTACGTGTAAAATCAGTCTCGTTGACTTCTTCGTCAAAGGAGTGATAAATTGATTCCAATTTATTACACTAATCAGAATACTAGAAGAAGATGCACGACTCTTTCATCAAAATACCCATTGCTATTCGATATTCTCCCACGAAAGTGGAAGAAAGAATTAGTCCCATGTGTGTGTGTGTGTGTGTGTGTGTGTGTGTGTGTGTGTGTGTGAGTGTGTGTGTGTGTGAGTTTGAAGACATTGGAGAGGGAAGGACCACGGCGGTGGGGGTAGTGAAGCTCGGTGCGAGGCGGAAGGAGGGATCTAGAGTCATGTTCAAAAATAAGTGTCCAATCAAAATGTCAAAAGGATTTCTGTTGAAGAATATACAAGGGAGGAATAAGAGAATCGTGGATATTGCCTAAAGGATGGTCAGTCAAGGCGCTGTTACGAAAGTATTATTAGTGGACATTATAGGGTGTGTCCATCCTTCACCTTTGTCGTGAAAAGACAGTTCTGAGCAGTGAGTTTCATTCTAAAACACTCTTTAGTTACAAGTCACAGAAAATTTATAACAAAAAGAGTTTACAGAGTAGATTAGATTAGTACTTGTCCCATAGATCATGAATACGACACTTCGTAATGATGTGGAACGTGTCAGGTTAAAAAAGGTGTCTATACAAGATATTAAGTTACATAAAATATTACATGACACTTAATATTTTTAATCTTTTGTTTGGGTTTGGGGTGGGGAAATTACCCACTTACTGTATCCAAAAATTCATCTAATGAGTAGAAGGAGTTGCCATTCAGAAATTCTTTTAATTTCCTTTTAAATGCTATATTGCTATCTGTCAGACTTTTGGTGCTATTACGTAAGTGACCAAAGACTTTTGTGGCAGCATAATTTACCTCCTTCTGAGCCAAAGTTAGATTTAACCTTGAGTAGTGAAGATCATCCTTTCTCCTAGTGTTGCAACCATGTACACTGCCATTACTTTTGACTTCGTTCGGATTGTTAATAACAAATTTCATAAGTGAATATATATATATATATATATATTGTGAGGCTACAGTGAAAATCTCTAGCTCTTTAAATAAGTGTCTGCAGGATGATCTTAGATGAGCTCCAGCAATTATTCTCATTACACGCTTTTGTGCAATGAATACTCTTTTACTCAATGATGAGTTACCCCAGAATATGATGCCATACGAAAGCAGAGAATGAAAATAGGCGTGGTAAGCTAATTTACTGAGATGTATATCGCCAAAATTTGCAATGACCCTAATAGCATAAGTAGCAGAAGTCAAACGTTTCAGCAGATCTTCAGTGTGATTTTTCCATTTCAACTCCTCATCAAGGCATACACCTAGATATTTAGAATATTCTACCTTAGCTACCGATTTCTGAACGAAGTCTATATTTATTAATGGTGTTATTACATTTACTGTGTGGAATGTATATACTGTGTTTTGTCTAAGTTTAATGAGAGCCCATCTGCAGAGGACCACTTAACGATTTTCTGAAAAACATCGATTACAATTTCATTAGTTAATTCTTGTGTATTGGGTGTGATAGCTATATTTGTATCATCGGCAAAAGGTACCAGCTTTGCATCTTCGTCACTGTAGAATGGCAAGTCAATAATGTACGTTAAGAACTGCAGAGGACCCAAGACAGAACCTTGCGGCAACCCATACTTGAATGTTCCCCAGTTTGAGAAATCACAAGTTCTTTGCATATTATGTGAACTGCTTATTTCAACTTTCTGCACCCCTCCAGTTAGGTATGATTTGAACCATTGGAACATTGTCCCATTCATACCACAGTGCTTGAGCTTATCTAGAAGTATTCCAGGATTTACACAATCAAAAGCCTTTGAGAGATCACAAAAAGTCCCAACGAGTGACTTCCGGTTAGTCAGAGCATTTAATATTTCATTAGTGAAAGTAAATATAGCATTTTCCGTTGAGAAACCTTTCTGGAAACCAAACTGACATTCTGTTAAAACTTCATTCTTACAAAGGTGTGAAGCTACTGTACAACACATTATTTTTCAAGAATTTTTGGTAAGGCAGTCAGAAGAGACATTGTGTGGTAGTTGCTGACATCAGACGTATCCCATTTTTATCCAGTGGTTTAACAATAGCATACTTCAGTCTATCTGGGAAAATACCCTGCTTCAGAGAGCTATTACATATGTGGCTAAGAGTCCCACTTATCTCTTGGGAAGAAGCTTTTATTATGCTGATGGAAATGCCATCAATTCCATGTGAGCTTTTATTCTTGAGAGAGTTTATTATATTTCTAATTTCAGAAGGAGAGGTGGGTGGAATTTCAATTGTATCAAATTGTGTGGGTAAGTCCTCTTCCATTAACTGCCTTGCTTCTTCTAATGAACATTTAGATCCTATTTTCTCTACAACATTTTAAAAAATGATTATTCAAAATGTTTTCGACTTCCAGCTAGTTGTTTGTCAGGTTTCCATTCGCTTTGATGGTAATGCCATCATCCTGTACTCTAGGTTGACCTGTCTCTCTTGTAATAATATTCAAAATTGTTTTGATTTTGTTATCAGAGCTATTAATCTCAGACATGATTCACATGATTCTGGACTTTTTAATAACATTTCTTAATGTAGCACAGTAGTTTTTTTATAATATTTGGCTGTTTCTTGGTCATTACTCTTTCTTGTTGTTAGATACAGTTCCCTTTTGTGGTTACAAGATATTTTTATTCCTTTAGTAAGCCAAGGTTTTTTGCGTGGTTTCTTATAATTAGATTTAACTACTTTCTTGGAGAAACAGTTTTCAAATTCTCTTACAAGTTTATCATGAAACAAGTTATATTTTAAATTAGCATTGGGTTCCTTGTACGCCTTGTCCCAGTCTAACTACTGCAGATTCTCCCTGAAATTTCTAATTGTTGAGTCATTAACTGAACGCACAACTCTGGAGGGTAGTTTTGAATTACGGAATGGAGCTGTGTGATATACTATAACTAGCTGAGCACCATGATAAGAAAGGCCATTCTCAAAAGGACAAGAGTTTATGTTTTTAAACTTATCTTGTTCTATAAAAGTGTTATCTATCAATGTGCTACTGTCCCTTACTACCCGAGTAGGAAAATAAATGACAGATGTCAAATTGAAAGAACCGAGAAAGACTTCCGGGTCATTCTTCGTATAACACTCTTTCAGTGAATCAATATTGAAGTCCCCACAAATAATAATTTGCTCTCCCGTATCTGACAGATAGTACAACAAGGCATCCAAGTTTTCCAGGAATAAATTAAATTTTCGAGAAGGGGACCTATATACTGTTACAATTATAAAAGAGCCCTCCTTCAGTTTAAGTTGACAGGCACATGCTTGTATATGTTGCTCTAGATAAAACTTTTTTGTATCTAAGCTTTTAACAGAGTGATAACTTTTGACATATATGGCAACTCCTCCTCTCACCTTATTCTCTCTACTCTTATGTGCAGCTAGTTTATAACCACTGATATTTACCTTTTCCATATTAGACACAATGTGATGCTCAGACAGGCATAGTATATCTATTACGTTATCAGATTTAATGTCATCTAAACAAATCAGCAGCTCATGTACTTTATTCTTCAATCCCGGAATATTTCGGTGAAAAATGGTAACAATTGTTTTTCCGGCCGCTGTGGTCGTGCGGTTCTAGGCGCTTCAGTCTAGAACCACGTGACCGCTACGGTCGCAGGTTCGAATCCTGCCTCCGGCATGGATGTGTGTGAAGTCCTTAGGTTAGTTAGGTTTAAGTATTTCTAAGTCTATGGGACTGATGACCTCAGATGTTAGTTCCCATAGTGCTCAGAGCCATTATTTTTTACTTTACTTGTGTGAGAATCTTATTTTTTCTTTAATCCACAAATATTTTGGTTAAATATGGTAACATTGCATAACTTAATCATACTTAACACTTGGTTCAAGAATCATAAAAGGAGGATGTATACATGGAAGAAGTCTGGAGATACTGGAAGGTCTCAGATAAATTATATAGTGATAAGACAGAGATTCAGGAACCAGGTTTTAAATTGTAAGACATTTCCAAGGGCAGATGTGGACTGTGATCACAATTTATTGGTTATGAAGTGTAGATTAAAACTGAAGAAACTGCAAAAAGGTATGAATTTGAGGAGATGGGACCTGGATAAACTGAAAGAACCAGAGGTTGTGGAGAGCTTCAGGGAGAACATTAGGGAACGACTGACAAGATTGGGGGAAAGTAATACAGTAGAAGAAGAATGGGTAGCTTTGAGAGATGAAATAATGAAGGTAACAGTGAATCAAGTAGGCACAAAGACGAGGGCTAATAGAAATCCTCGGGTAACAGAAGAGACATTGAATTTAATTGATGAAAGCAGAAAATATAAAAATGCAGTAAATGAAGCGGGCAAAAAGGAATACAAACGTCTCAAAAATGAGATCGACAGGAAGTGTAAAATGGCTAAGCAGAGATGGCTAGAGGACAAATGTAAGGATGTAGAGGCGCATATCACTAGGGGTAAGATAGATACTGCCTAGAGGAAAATTAAAGAGACCTTTGGAGAAAAGAGAACCACTTGCATGAATATGAAGAGCTCAAATGGAAACTCAGTTCTAAGCAAAGAAGGGAAAGCAGAAAGGTGGAAGGAGTATATAGAGGGTCTATACAAGGGCGATGTTCTTGAGGACAATACTATAGAAATGGAAGAGAATGGAGATGAAGATGAAATAGGAGAAATGATACTGCGTGAAGAGTTTGTCAGAGCACTGAAAGACCTAAGTCGAAACAAGGCCCCGGGAGTAGACAACATTCCATTAGAACTACTGACAGCCTTGGGAGATCCAGGCCTAACTAAACTCTACAATCTGGTGAGCAAGATGTATGAAATTACAACGAAAGGACACCCTTAGCCGCTTACAGGCGTTGACATACGTCAACGGGGCAGATAAAAATGTGTGCCCCGACAGGGACGTGTCCGAAAGAACAGATACCTTCTTAGTATATATATAGTTAAGGCTAACCGGCCACTTGACCATCTTCTTCTTATGTGCGAATGCACAAACAGTGCCGGAACTCACGGGAATCGGCAACGCGCCGCGAGTAATGAGTATAATGGGCGGGGGCACTACGAATGTAGTGCGGGACAATACGTTGAGAATGTGGGTTTCCCGGGAGGCGTGCCAGAGATAAATCCCTTCAGTCTCGCTTTCTTCGGTGTCATCGGTGGCTCAGATGGATAGAGCGTCTGCCATCATAGTATATACAAGATGTATGAGACAGGCGAAATACCCTCAGACTTCCAGAAGAATATAATAATTCCAATCCCAAAGAAAGCAAGTGTTGACAGATGTTAAAATTACCGAACTATCAGTTTAATAAGCCACAGCTGCAAAATACTAACACGAATTCTTTACAGACGAAAGGAAAAACTGGTAGAAGCCGACCTCGGGGAAGATCAGTTTGGATTCCGTAGAAATGTTGGAACACGTGAGGCAATACCGACCCTACGACTTATCTTAGAAAATAGATTAAGGAAAGGCAAACCTACGATTCTCGCATTTGTAGACTTAGAGAAAGCTTTTGACAATGTTGACTGGAATACTCTCTTTCAAATTCCGAAGGTGGCAGGGGTAAAATACAAGGAGCGAAAGGCTATTTGCAATTTGTACAGAAACCAGATGGCAGTTATAAGAGTCAAGGGGCATAAAAGGGAAGCAGTGGTTATGAAGGGAGTGAGACAGGGTTGTAGCCTTTCCCCGATGTTATTCAATCTGTAAACTTTGAGGTTCGCCGATGACACTGTAATTCTGTCAGAGACAGCAAAGGACCCGGAAGAGCAGCTGAACGGAATGGACAGTGTCTTGAAAGGAGGGTGTAAGATGAACATTAACAAAAGCAAAACGAGGATACTGAAATGTAGTCGAATTAAATCGGGTGATGCTGCGGGAATTAGATTTGGAAATGAGACACTTGAAGTATTAAATGAGTTTTCCTATTTGGGGAGCAAAATAACTGATGATGGTCGAAGTAGAGAGGATATAAAATGTAGACTGGCAATGGAAAGGAAAGCGTTTCTGAAGAAGAGAAATTTGTTAACATCGAGTATAGATTTAAGTGTCAGGAAGTAGTTTTTGAAAGTATTTGTATGGAGTGTAGCCATGTATGGTAGTGAAACGTGGACGATAAACAGTTTAGACAAAAATAGAATAGAAGCTTTCAAAATATGGTGCTACAGAAGAATGCTGAAGCTTAGATGGGTAAATCACATATCTAATGAGGAGGTATTGAATATAATTGGAAAGAAGAGAAATTTATGGCGCATCTTAACTAGAAGAAGGGATCGGTTGGTAGGGCATATTCTGAGGCATCAAGGGATCACCAATTTAGTATTGGAGGGCAGCGTGGAGGGTAAAAATCGTAGAGGGAGACCAAGAGATTAATACACTAAGATTCAGAAGTTTGTAGGTTGCAGTAGGTACTGGGAGATGAAGAAGCTTGCACAGGATAGAGTAGCATGGAGAGCTGCATGAAACCAGTCTTTGAACTGAAGACCACAACAACATGGTAACATTATTATTTACTTTACTGTTGTGAGAATCTTGTGAGTTTTGGACCTCTTTAAAACCTGCTTTCCTGAACTTCTCATGGGACACTGATATTAGTCTAAAAAGAGGTACATCCATGAGTACTAGTGTCCCCCCTTACGGATTTCGCTAACAAACCTGCCAGTTTACCCTTCCCTTTCCTATTAAGGTGTAGGCCATGCCTTTTGAAATCCCTCCTATCAAAAGAATCGACAGGAACGAATCCAATGTCTGACAGAGTGGCCGCCCTACGCAACTGATCCAACTCCATATTTACCCTCCTGACAGAACAGTTCAACTGGGGCTGATCATGTCGCACGAAAGCAGGCACCAGCCCAACATTGGTATGGGTCGTTGCAGAGGCTATTTTCGCCAGGTCACACTCAATACTGTAGCCTTGGTCCCTATGAATACTGTTTCCCACTCCACCCATTATCATCACATGATCCTGCTTTGAGAAACCCTTGCACAAGGAACCTATATCCTCTACCACCAGACTAACACATGTACTTGGCTTGAAAAAGTTTGTGACCTGGTACCTGTCGCCTAATTTTTCCTGCAAAATCTGGCCCACACCTCTTCCAAGGCTGGTACCTAGCAACAGAACTTTCTTCTTACTTTCTACTTTTTTTGAAACAGTTGGTTTCCTAGTGAGATTCTGTTGCATCTTACCTACATCTGCTTCTACTGGAGCCTCTTCACTACTTAACTGTGGTAGCAAGGCCAATCTATTGAGTGTGCCAATTGGGAAACTGTCAGACACTGTTCTCTTTCTGTGGCCCCTGTTCCCAGCTACCACTTCCCACCGCTGTTTATCCTCCTCCCCCCTTAACCTCTTCAGTTCCTCCCTCACTCTATCCAAATCAGCCTGAAGGGCTCTAATTTTCTCCTACTCTTCAGCTATAATCCTATCTGTTGAGCAAACCCTGCAAAAGAAGGGAAGAGTCTTGTTTGCTTCCCCGATTCCCACGCCGCTACAATTTCCTCAATGAAACCACCTGTCACAACAGCTGTACAAAACCCCTGAACTAACTTTCCTACTGCAGCTCACACACTAAGTATCCATGGCAGTTTGGAAATTAGTTAAGAGATTTACTAAGTGCTAACGATAATATATTAAATACAGATGTAGAAGGACACTAAATATGTTTTGGGAACAAATACGTAAGTGAACTATTAGCAAATGCACTTAAATTTGTGGTATAACGCTAAGTATGCACGTTCAAAAATTAGGCCTAAACAGCCGAATGTAAACAAAACGAACTTTTTGCGATTACTGGAAGAATACGCAAATAAATGAAAAGCCTTTAATGGCAAACTTGAAGAGCACACTAATGAACGTATTTAATCAGTTAATCTATAGCAGATGCACTTAGGATTGCGGTATAAGGCTAAGTATGCACACTCGGAAAGTAAGGCAAGGCCGCGAAATGTAAACAAAGGTCATGTCATGTCATGTTTGTGAAAATTAGTATTGCAAATGAGAGATATAAATGTGATGAACACCTCAGTTTCCAGCATCCCACCCACCCTCGTCAACCTCCAGGGTAGGACGACCAGCTTAACCGAACGTACTGTCTGCGGTCCTCTCCTCTATACACAGCTTTCTATTTCCTCCACATGTGTCTTGGGCGTCCGTCCTCTTGAACGAGAGCCAGATCACGTGGTCGGAAGGCAACAGATCTAGCAATGTGCCTCTAACTTCGTGGAATCTCCTACGCTCCTGGTCCACCTTTGCCAGAAGTCGCCTTCCAGTTTTTGCCGTAGTTTACATCCCTTAGTCAGATTGTTGGGGACAGTAGGTTGTGGTCCAGTGGGCAGTTTTAACAAGCCCTCACCAACCAGAAATTGTGCTGGCGTCAGAGATTCCGTATCGTCACCCAGAGAGATTGGCCTCGAGTTTGCTGCGGCTTCAGTGATGGCCTGAATGGTACAGAGTTGTTCCTTAGTTAATCAGTTAATCTTGATCGTCCGAACACCCCCTGTAAGCTTCGCTTGACGGCGCCCTTCATCCTCTCCCACCATCTTCGCCACCAAGACGCTTGTGACGCAATGAATTTCCAAGTGATCCCGTTCTTCGCGAAGAAGCGATGGGTCTCTCAGGCGGTCAGTGAGTTTCATAGTTCCAACAATTCTTTGTTGGTAGAGTAAAAAGTCTTTGCGTTGTCGGTGTAGATTGTGTACCGCAGTCGACGTCTACTGGAAAATCTCTGTGAAACCATCAAAAATGTGCCGATGTTCATATTAGGGCAAAGTTCTAAATGTATTGCACATTTTGCTGCATTAGCGAAGAGAGCTGTACAGGCCGTTTCCATGGTCATGCGTATCTTGAAGTAGAGAGGCCCTGCAAAGTCTATGCCAGTGACAGTAAAGAGCTTAGATTGTCTCATTCGACCTGCAGGAGGAGGTGCTTCAGTTTGTTGTCCTCTTGGATTCTTCATGATCCTGTATGGTAAGCATGTATACAGGACCCCTCTAATGGTGTGAGGACCTTTAAGTATCCACAATTCTTTCCTAAGTTCGAATAACACTATTCTGACACCAAGATGATGAAGATCAACGTGTTTGTTAAATGTGAGGTGTCTCGCAAAGTGATGTAACCAGTCTATAAGTGTTGGATGTCGTTGTTCCCAGACGGATGAGTCCATCTTCAATGAGCAGATGAAAGCGACCAATTTTAGATTCTTGCGGGGTCGGTTCACCATTCTGGAGAACATGAAATTCCAGCGTGAAACGTTGGTGTTAGACTGTCGTAATCCAGTAAGCGCTAGTATTCCTAAGCTCGATTGTTGTGAATTCTTCAGCAAGTTTTCCTTTGTGACGAATATCATGTGTGAAGCGAGGGATCCAACCCGTCGTACGATTTAATTTTCAGCAGGAACTGAATTAGGAAATTTCTATGATGCCAAGAGGTGTAGCAATGCCATCACACGTTTTTTACATTCTTCTTTTCTTACGGTAGATCATTACTCATGTTTGGAGTACCAGATGGCCAACTTCCTCTTGGCGTGTAAGCCATGGTCGTCCCTGCCACCAAACATGTGCAGATTGTATTTGATTACCAGTAAGGCCCAGTATCAGGTGATCCGCTGGGTTGTTACGTCCAGAACAATGCCTCCACTGACTGGGCGACGTGTAATGAGGAATATCTGTCACTCTATTGCAGATGGAAGTCTTCCATCGATTCGCGTAACTGCGTATCCAGCCCAAGGTCACCGTGACGCCCGTCCACAAAGTCGCCTGGGTAATGTCGTACCTTGCAGCTGTGTAGAAATAACTTAGTAATAGTGCTCCCACAAGTTCACCTAGACGTTTCAGACTTGACAATATAATCCTTATGACAGGTACAGGTCTGTTCTTGCTAAAGTCTAAGTGAATCATTGTGTTGTCGTGTAGAACGCTGTGGCTGAACAGAACTGCTACGTACTGTCGTTCCGAAGACTCACAAAATACTTGAATTAGAACAGCGTGATCCTTAGTAGTTAATGTCCATTGCGGGATACGGAGAGATATAGAGGTACAATGGACACCCAAGAATTCCATCGTGTTGCCAGATTGTTGGACAGCAATTATTCCAATCAGTTCCCCTACACCATGTTTCTTGGAATAATAGTTTTGCTATGATTCATACCTGACAGAATAATCCTAGTCGTAAAATGTAGTTGTAGTCTGTTACAGTTTGCTTTTTGTAGTAGGTCTATCAGATAAATTTTTCTGTGACAACATCCGTGTTAATGTATAAACTGTCGATTGCTGTGTCCCAGTACACGCCTGAAACTTGAGTAGCTGCAATGATCTCTCGCCCTTCGGTTTTTCGTATGTTCTGTAATAATTTGAAGAAGTGGCCCATTGCGCTAATACACTGAAGCGCCAAAGAAACTTGTATAGGCATGCGTATTAAAATACAGAGATATGTAAACAGGCAGAGCATGGCGGTGCGGGCGGCAACGCCTATATAAAACAAGTGTCTGTCGCAGTTGGTAGATCGGCTACTGCTGCTACATTGGCAGGTTATCATGATTTAAGCGAGTCTGAACGTGGTGTTATAGTCGGCGCACGAGCGATGGGACACAGCCTCTCCGAGGTAGCAATATGTACTGTGAATATCAGGAATCTACTAAAACATCAAATCTCCGACATCGCTGCGGCCGGAAAAAGATCCTGCAAGAACAGGACCAGCGACGACTGAAGAGAATCTTTCAACGTGACAGAAGTACAGCCCTTCGGCAAACTGCTGCAGATTTCAGTGCTGGGCCATCAACAAATATCAGTGTGCGAACCATTCAACGAAACGTCATCGATATGGGCTTTCGGAGCCGAAGGCCTACTCGTGTAGCCTTGACGACTGCACGACACAAAGCTTTACGCCTCACCTGGGCCCGTTCAAATGGTTCAAATGGCTCTGAGCACTATGGGACTCAATTGCTGAGGTCATAAGTCCCCCAGAACTTAGAACTACTTAAACCTAACTAACCTAAGGACAACACACACATCCATGCCCCAGGCAGGATTCGAACCTGCGACCGTAGCGGTCGTGCGGTTCCAGACTGTAGCGCCAGAACCGCTCGGCCACCAACGGCCGGCCGCCTGGGCCCGTCAACACTGACACTGGTCTGCTGATGACTGGGAACACATTATCTGGTCGGACGAGTCTCGTTTCAAATTGTCGCTAGCGGATGGACGTGTACGGGTATGGAGACAATCTCATGAAACCATGACCCTGCTTGTCAGCGTGGGACTGTTCAAGTTGGTGCAGGCTCTGTAATAATGTGGGGCATGTGCAGTTGGAGTGGCACCCCTGATACGTCTAGATACGACTCTGAAAGATGACACGCAAGTAAGCATCCTGTCTCATCATCTGCATCCATTCATGTCCATTGTGCATTCCGACGGGCTTGGGCAATTCCAGCAGGAAAGTCTGACATTCCACACGTCCAGAATTGCTACAGAGTGGCTCCAGGAACACTATTCTTCGGTTAAACCATTCCGCTGGCCACCAAACTCCCCACACACGAACGTTATTGAGCATATCTGGGATGCCTTGCAACGTGCTGTTCGGAAGAGACCTGCACCCCCAAGTACTGTAATTGATTTATAGGCAAGCCTACAGGATTCATGGTGTCACTTCCCTCCAGCACTACTTCAGACATTAGTCGAGTCCATGCCATGTCGTGTTGCGGCACTTCTGCGTGCTCGAGAGGCCCCTACACGATGTTAGGCAGGTGTTCCAATTTCTTTGGCTATTCAATGTAGAAAGTTCAATATTTTCATGAGGGCTGTTAGTTCATAATACATAATACGGCTGATGAATATGGATTTTGCCAAACTGAGAAAATCACGAAACAATAGCTTTGAATTTTAAACTTTTGATTTCAAAAACTGACATCATAAATAAAGAATGGATACGAATTATGTGTAATGAGAATAACAAAGTAATATTTCGCCTATGTAACGAGTAAGGAATATCACACGACTAATGGACAGTTATGGTGTGTAGACGTTCCTGCGTTTGGTTCGAGGGGCATTTAAGACAATTGTTTATTGTTAATGGATAACTCCAGAAAATGTATTACGCAGGTACAAGCCAGAGGATTGAATATTATTACAGTTATGAGTCAGTATTCTTAACTCATGGTTAAAATAGAACTTTCAGACAGTACAATGTCTTGTTTGAGCAATGCATGTGAAGCATATGTTTGTAAACTGCTTATATGAAATAAAAATTAATACTCGGAGCATCAACATTGGAGGAGCTGCTTTGTAAAACAATAAAGAACCATCTATTACGTATCCATGGCGAAGGTTACAAATATTTACAGTTCATGACTAATCTTCATAGGTAGTACGGTACTTGCAACATGAAATTCGTAGTCACACATTCAAAACATGGTGCAACAAGATGTGACCACAAAGGCAAATACATATAGTGTGTTCAGATATTCCAGTTACAAGTTTCTAGGACTTGTAGAGGGGAGTGAGTACATAATATTTTGAAGAGAAAACCCTGTTCGCAGAAGTACTGTTTCCGTTCCAGGACGGTTTTCATTCAGACGCTTAACTCATCCACTTCTGTTTGACAACATGAGTTAGGAGTGACGCAGTACAATTACTAGGTGGCAGCTGGAAAGAAACGCAACGAAACATCCACTTACAACTTAAGCATATTTTTTTGTGTGAACACTTAAACAGTAAGTGTTTACGTTATTTCAAAACAAAAATAACCCACCGTACCGTACGTGCAGAACAGTAATGACGCATTACAACAGCGGCTCGATGTGGCGACCACCTACGTTGTTACAGACACTGTGCCCTACGAAGTACGTTCAGTTACACACTCTCTCCATCCCACTTGGTGTCTCTTCAGTTTCTAGTGCAGCAGCCAGAACTTGTGCCAGCAGGTGTTTCTCTGTCTCTACAACAGTCTCGTAGCAAGGCAGATGTTAAGTGACATCAGGTGATCGTCTGACGCAGTAGACGTCATCCCGTCTACCCTACTTCATACCAGGATAAGTGACTCTGAGAATTTTCTCTTCCCGCAGCAGACTTGGTCACGTTACACATCTGAAATGAACCCCTCGTAGAACAGAAACGGTACGTTTCTGGACATGGATTCCTATTCAAAATATTATTTACTCGCACCCCTCCACAAGTGTGTAATTGTAATTTCCGAACTCCCTGTAACAGATAAAACGTTGCAATGAATCGCCTTAATTGAAACAAATTTATAATTTTGGAGGAAAACGAGAGCGAAGGAAGATTGTTCAAAACCAAAGAGAGTTGGAAAAAGGTCCTCGACAAAGAATTGTTCACAGTGCAGAGTTTGAGGAGATGTCCTTGGATCGTGTGGGAGAGGACTTATCAATAACTGCTCGTCAACTTGTCGGTGAATAGCAAATGTCGAAGAATATAGTGTGCAGTATGTGTCTGAAGCAGTAATTACACGTCATCATAAACAATGTGTTGAAGCAAGGGGACCAAATGATTTTTATTGGCTTTCGGGACATCTCCATATAACCATCTCAGTAGTGGAATGTCACTTATGACGATATGAACGTTAGGACAACACAACAACCAGTCTCCGGCGTACAAATTCTCCTGACCTGCTAAGAATCGAACCCTGACCCTTTCGCTTATCAGTTCGCCTCGCTGATCCTACAGCTACCAAGGCGGACCACCAAATAGTTCCAAACACAAACTTCAGTGTGTCAACGGATTATCGATAACGACACTTCAGTGCTGAACCTCCTACTGTCTGTATTATTTCCATCAATTTCATGGGATTTCAACTGCCACAATAGCCATATCTGGAATGATATAAATTCATGTGCTGCACTCGTATCACCAGTAAAGATTCTCTGTCAGCTAGTGGATTGGTGCAGCATAAAATTATCTGACAGGACTTTATTTGTTGCCACCCAGTTTGACAGTACTCATTATCTGGTGTTCCTTTGAGATGTGATGCCAAAGTTGTTTGAGACTGTGCCTATTGTTGTCCATGAGAGAATATTATTTCACGATAATACTTGCACGATCCCACTTCGATATTATTCTCCATGACCACTGGCATAGTTCTCCCATCGCTGGATTGAATGGGGCAGTACAGCCCAATGGAAGATTTTTTGATATTGTGTTACACGAAGTTATCAGTTTACGAAGCCCAGTAGAAACTAAAGAGAATTTTTTTTATTTTTTTATTTTCCATTGAATTCTTAAGAGGAACTAAAAAGTAAATGCTTATTTCTAACCCTAGTTCCTTATCGCAGAGTACTCAATGTAGGACCTTTCAGCACCTATATAATCTAGGCTCTAAAGATGTGGAATAGCTCTTCTTTGACAAAAGTAGCATACGAAAAACTGTGAGAAATCCAACTAGTAGCATCTTAGCAATATACTGGATTATACTGAGCCATGTAACTGATTCCTGAGAGGAATTTAATTTCAGCATCTTCATTTTTCACCATCTTGACAGTGATCTATTCTCCTAAACTCACTCTGACAAGTGTTACACATTCACTATAATTCTGCATCTCCTTCCCTACTTATGTGTTCATTACTGCCACCGAAACTGTTTTACATTTCTCGTATGGCAGGAATATCCCTCAGTAATCAAACACCGATGGTTTTGGCTATTTTCTCTGTTTGTCTTTCATATAGACACTCAAAACGTAATCCGTGAAGTTGCTGGCAGTTGTTCAGATGATCACAGAGTTGACTATCCTATAATATCCATGATTAGTAGCATGCAGAAATAAATGCTATGAGCTTTTTGAGTTTTCTTCCTAATGTTGTTATACTGTTTACAGCATCAAACGAACATTTAAGAAGTGTTATGCTCATAGTAAAAACAAAAAATGAAAGGTGGAATTTTGTGTTAATGTAAGATTATAGTCTGCTTTCATTTCCATGTTCTCGCGGTCGTTACAAGATAAGTATTGGATGACAATAGAATTGTTCTGCAATCAGTCGCAAATGACGGTTATCTAAATTTTCTCAGTAGTATTCTGCGAAAAAAAGGTTATCTTTCCTGAAGAGCTTCCGGTTTGTGTTCACGAAGCGCTACTCAAGAACGAGACGCACTGTTGTTCTGTATGTGGTCTCCTTTATAGATAGGCTACACATTTCTAAAATTCTCCCAATAAACCGAAGCCGCAGACCCTAAGTTCTCACTCCATTTCACATTCACTGGTTTCAGAGATTAATTTTTATTAATGAGGAAATATGAATAATCATACATAAAATTAATTATTATTAATTAATCAGTATCGTTCTCATTAACAATAACAATAAAAACATACCTTTATGTACAACGGGGCTGTCAGTCAAAGATCCTCTATTAACGTATTTACAAATCTTTCCAAAGGGAACGCACGAGGCAATACTGACGTTGCGACACAGATTGAAGGAAGACAAAGTCATGTTTATAGTATTATACATTTAGAGGCAACATTGACTAGAACACACTTTTCGGAACCGTGAAGGTTATCTACAACCTTCACAGAAACCGGACTGCATTTATATGAGTCGAATGGGATGAAACTCCCTCTTTCCGAACAGGCCTTGGAAGGCCCAGTGGTACGACCGACCAAGGTGTCATCCACAGCTCAATGACATCATTCGAGAAGGGTGGGGTCAGCACCCCGCTCTCCCGGCCGTTGACAGTTTTCGTGACCTGGAGGCGCTACTACCAGACCAAGTAGCTCCTCAATTGATATCACGATGCTGAGTGGCAGGGCAAGAGCGCATGGCGGCCCGGATGGTCTCCCATCCAAGTGCCAAACACGCCCGCTGGTGCTAAACTTCGGCCATCTGATGGAACGCGGTCATCCACTGCGGCACCGTCATTGACCGAATGAAATCAAAGGGAAGCAATAATTGAGAAGGGAGTGAGACAGGGCTGTAGCCTATCCCCGATGTTATTCAACCTATACATTCAGCAAGCAGTAAAGAAGACCTAGGAGAAATCTGGAAAGGGAATCAATGATCAGGGAGAAGAAACAAAAACTTTGAGGTTTGTGGTTGAACAGATTGCATAGTGTCTCGAAAACAGATTATAAAATGAGCAGCAATAAAAATAAAACTAGGATAATGGAATGTAATCGAATTCAGCCAGGAGATGTTGAGTGAATTAGATTAGGAAATGAAACACAAAAAGTAGTAAATGAGTTTTGCTATTTGGGCACCAAAGTAATTGCTAATAGATAAAGAAGACAGGACATGAAATTCAGATTGGCTGTAGCAAGGAAACCGTTTCTGAATATGAGAGATTTGTTAACATCGAATGTAAATTTAAGTAACTTCTGAATTTATTTGTCTGGAGTGTAGGCTTGAACGGAAGTTAAACGTGGGCAGTAACTGTTCAGACGATAAGAGAACAAAAGCGTTTGAAATTTGAAGCTACGGAAGAATGCCGAAGATCAAATGGATGGTTTGTATCATTAATGAGGAAGTACCTAATTGAAATGAGAGGAAAGGAGAAAAGAAATCTAAAGCAGAACTTTACTGCTGGAAGGAATTGGTTGATAGGACAGACCGTCATCCATCAAGCAACTGACTGTTTGGTGTGCACTGGAAGGGAGCGTGTGTGTGTGTGTGTGTGTGTGTGTGTGTGTGTGTGTGTGTGTGTGTGTGTGTGTGTGTGCGTGTAGTGCGGACGAGGCGAAGCGGAGTGGGAGGGTCTAGTCAAGTCTCATAGTCAAATTGTGCTATACTTTTCTTTTCTCCCCGGTTCGATTGACTACCTCTGTGGTTTCACCGCCAGACACCACACTTGCTAGGTGGTAGCCCTTAAATCGGCCGCGGTCCGTTAGTATACGTCGGACCCGCGTGTCGCCACTATCAGAGATTGCAGACCGAGCGCCGCCACATGACAGGTCTAGAGACATTTCCTAGCACTCGCCCCAGTTGTACAACTGACTTTGCTAGCAATGGTTCACTGACAAAATACGCTCTCATTTGCCGAGACGATAGTTCGCATAGCCTTCAGCTACGTCATTTGCTACGACCTAGCAAGGAACCATTATCAGTTGCTATTGATATTGTAAATAATGTTCAGACAAGAGCTACGTTCAACATTAATGGATTAAAGTTAAGTATCCCACCAAGTACCCCCTTTTTTCTGAAATCTACATAACTTGTCCTGTTCCAGACCTCACGCCAGCCTGCGTAAGCTTAAACGCATGCATTTTGGCTTCCTCCAAACCCCGTGGGTTGGCTCCTGCCAATCCACAACATTTTGGCGACGAGGTTTTCTGCGTTCTTAACTATACTGCCCTGATTTACTTGTGTAAATGCCGGCCGCGGTGGTCTCGCGGTTAAGGCGCTCAGTCCGGAACCGCGCGACTGCTACGGTCGCAGGTTCGAATCCTGCCTCGGGCATGGGTGTGTGTGATGTCCTTAGGTTAGTTAGGTTTAAGTAGTTCTAAGTTCTAGGGGACTGATGACCACAGATGTTAAGTCCCATAGTGCTCAGAGCCATTTGAACTTGTGTAATGGCTTCGCCACAATCTCTAGATGTACTGTCCGAATTTTATCGCTTACAGAATCAGCCGACGCAGGCCTTACTGGATGCCCTTGGACAGCTCGTCCAGGGTCAACGTGCAATGCAAAACGATGCGGCAGCCGCCGCTCCACCGCTAACGCAGCCACAACACGCTGTTGGACCAACTTTTCGTCCTTTTGATGCTGCACTGGAATGCTGGACGGAGTGGTCACGCCAATTTGGATTCCATCTCGCCGCCTACAGAATTCAAGGTAATGAGCGGCAGCCTTTTCTGCTTTCCTCCATTGGCGTCCAAACGTACCGTGTGATAGTGAAATAATTTCCCCGACGCGATGTAGCAACTCTGTCCTACGACGAAATTTTGTCTGCATTAGATGCATATTTCAAACAATCAGTCAATGTAGTTGCAGGTATACCTTCCTTCGTACAAAACGTACGGCCGGTCAAACTAATCGGGAGTGGGTTGCAACCTTGCAAGGCCTTACTAGGGATTGTGCTTTTGAGTGTCAATGTGGACTCCTTTATTCAGATACTATGGTACGGGATGCAATTGCACAGAACGTTTCTGATGTTCGTATAAGGGAACAGATTTTGAAACTAGTCAATCCCTCCCTTCAACAAGTGATGGGCATATTGGAGCGGCAGGACACACTTGACTTTGCTCAGGAATCATTTGAAAGTTCCCCAGCCGTGTGTCACGTTATCCGTTCCGCCGGGCGAGCTGCACGGAGCAGTAAACAGCCCTCTCGCCCAGCCGCGCAACGGCCGCCTGGCTCTCAGCCACGTGTGCCTCGTAGGCAAGCAAATGCAGTGCTAAAATCATGCCCGCGGTGTGCTACTAGACATTCGCGTGAGAATTGCCCGTCACGCCAGGCTATTTGCTTTTTCTGTAATAAAAAAGGACATGTTCAAAGTGTTTGCCAGAAAGAGCTCAGATCGGACACTCACAACCATTCCAGGCCCTTTGCTTCGCGCCGGTATCGGAATCGAACCAAGAATACTCAGGCTCGTGACCCTTCGCCCATGGAAATTCATGTAGATCATTCCACTCCGCCCAGTGCCACTCTCTCTAACAGTGACTGTGTTCGACCCACAAATAGTGTGCGTCGACATCGCCGGGAATCCCGTCAAGTCGCAAGTGGTTCTGTACCAGTGTCAGTTCACGTTGCACGTGACAGTCGCTCTTGTCGTCAACAGGACAATAAACTTTTTGTAGATTTGGACATTAACGGCAAAGTGATACCATTCCAGCTCGATACCGCAGCTGCAGTTTCACTTATCAATCAAGACACGTACAAACAGCTGGGCACACCTCCGTTGCGTGCCACAAATGTTAAGCTAACTACATATTCAGGTCACGGGCTCCCTGTGTTAGGACAGTGCAGCCTTCTAGCGACATACAAGGGACTAACAAAACTAGTGTCATTGTACGTCCTTCGTTCTTCTTCTGCAGTGAACTTGTTTGGTTTAGATTTATTTCAGTTGTTTAACTTGTCTATAGTAAATCAGGTCCTATCAGTGAACCAGGCTGTGCCTTCAGACAGTGTTTCTCGTCTAAGTGAAGAATTTGCAGACATTTTTGCACCGGGCCTTGGTTGGGCTAAGAACTATAAAGTACATTTGGAACTGAAAGTAAACGCGCAACCGAAATTTTTCAGAGCGCGCAATGTTCCCCACGCATTGCGTGATGAGGTCGCAAGAACATTACACGATTTGGAATCACAAGGTGTGATCGAACGTGTGCAGGCTTCTCTCTGGGCATCACCGTTAGTAACTTTGCCAAAACCTTTCGGAAAATTGAGACTGTGTGGACTTCAAGGCAACAGTGAATCCACAACTAGTGATTGCAACTTTTCCGTTACCCCGCCCGGAAGATCTTTTTGACAAACTGTGCCCGGGTAAATATTTTTCGAAGTTGGACCTAGCAGATGCGTACTTGCAAATACCGGTGGACGATGAATTCCAGCGCGTTTTGGTGGTTAACACGCATCTTGGTTTGTATCGATTCAAACGACTGCCATTCAGGGGTGCATCTGCCCCTGCATTGTTTCAGCAATATCTACAAACCGTTTGTGCGTCGGTCCCTACTGCAGCAAACTATCTGGACGATATTGTGATCTCCGGACAGACGGAAGAAGGACATCTAGCCAATCTCAGAACATTATTTCAGGTCTTGCGACCAAATGGTCTTCGCTTGCGGAAGGACAAATGTGTGTTTTTTGCTCGTGACTTATCCTACCTGGGACGTGTCCTCAATGCCAAAGGCATACATCCCAGTCCCGAGCACCTCCATGCCATACAAGCCTTGCCTTCGCCGCAGAATTTGAAGCTGCTACAGAGTGTGCTGGGAAAGATTAATTATTATCATCGCTATGTGCTTCACGCCTCTTCCATTTCAGCTCCGCTTCATCGCTTACGCCGTAAAGGTGTTCCGTTCGTCTGGACGACGGAATGCGAACGCGCCTTTCTCCAGTTGAAATCGGCGTTGCTTTCCAATACTTGCCTTACGCCATTCGATCCCCAGAAACCCCTTTTGTTGATGGTAGATGCATCGGATTTCGGGATCGGTGCTGTGCTTGCGCACAAAGATGGATCGCACGATCGCCCGCCTTTCTCCAGTTGAAATCGGCGTTGCTTTCCAATACTTGCCTTACGCCATTCGATCCCCAGAAACCCCATTTGTTGATGGTAGATGCATCGGATTTCGTGATCGGTGCTGTGCTTGCGCACAAAGATGGATCGCACGATCGCCCTATTGCCTTTGCGTCCAAATTGCTCTCGTCTGCTCAAAGAAATTATTCACAGATCGAGAAAGAAACATTGGCTCTCGTATTTGGTGTTACTAAGTTTCATGATTTCTTGTATGGTCGTCACTTTACCATCATCACAGACCACAAACCTTTCACATCGCTTTTTCATCCGAACAAGCCTGTACCTACGCGTACAGCACAGAAATTCATTCGCTGGTCTAGTTTCCACTCGCAGTACCGCTACGATAACTTGTATCGGTCCATTGCTAAGCACGGAAACGCCGATGCGTTGTCCCGTTTGCCTGTTGCTGAGGATAGAGCATTCGAATCTTCCGAACTTGCTTGCATGTTCATTGATGCGGAAACCGTTGACGTGGTCGAATCGTTTCCGATTGATTTTCTACGTGTAGCTACAGGCACAGCTGCCAACCCTGTCCTTGCTACCGTTCTGCGTTTTGTTGCCACGCAATGGCCCTTGTCAAAGTCACGGATCGAGGATCCGTTGGTTCGCCGATTTTTTGCTTATAAGGAGAGACTTTTGGTTCGACGTGGTGTTTCGCTGTTGCGTTCTGATAATGATCAGTCCAGGGTTGTGGTCCCACGTTCGTTACAGTCCTCTGTCTTACGGCTTCTCCACCAAGGACATTGGGGTATAGTGCGAACGAAACAACTTGCTCGTCAGCACTGTACTTGGTTCGGAATCGGTGCTGCGATTACGAATATGTGCTCCTCTTGCTTGGCGTGTGCCGAACAACAATCCGCACCGCTGCGGAAATTCTTTGCATGGCCAACAGCCACTTCCTCTTGGCAACGCTTACACATCGATTTTGCTGGTCCATTCTGGAATGCTCGATGGTTGGTTGTGGTAGATTCATTCAGTAATTTTCCTTTTGTTGTCCAGATGTCTTCCACGACGTCATCTGCCACCATCCAAGCGTTATCTGTTATCTTTTGCATTGAAGGTCTTCCGCAGACTATTGTTTCCGACAATGGCTCACAATTCATGTCCGCAGAATTTCAGTCATTCTGCAACGCCAATGGTATTCAACATCTGACATCCGCTCCGTTTTCGCCTCAGTCAAACGGTGCTGCTGAACGATTGGTCAGGACTTTCAAGTCCCAGATGTTGAAGTTGAAAGAGTCGCATTCTCGGGAGGACGCGTTATTGCTCTTTTTTTCCTCGTATCGCTCTCAGTCCCACGATGGTCGCTCGGCGGCTGAGTTGCTCCACGGTCGTCCTCATCGAATCTTGATGTCTTTGCTACATCCGCCGCATCAGGTTCCTGTGCAGCGGCAGAAACCTGCTTTTGCTCCAGGCGACGTTGTCTACTATCGCCACTATCGAGGTTCACGGCGTTCGCTCGAAGGGCGCATTCTTCGCTGCCTCGGGCGCGCTATGTATCTGGTTTTGGGGGCCTCTGGTGAGGTGTGTCGGCATCTCCATCAGCTGCACCTCTGCCGTCGCATGGGATCTGCCGCTCCCCATCTGCTTTCAGCGACGGTGCCGTCAGGTCAGCGCCCTGGGGACCCATCTACTGGCTCGCCTCAGCCCCAGGTGTTACCGACGCTGCCTTCCATTTTGCCCCATGGCGACGCGCCGTCGCCGCCGCCTGTTCTTCCGCCGGCGACGCCCGCAGTGGACGCGTCGCTGCAACCGCCTGGCGCCTCCCTGGGTCACGCGCCGCCGCTCGCTTCCTGTGACCGGTTGTCCTCCGCCATGGAACTCCTGCCCGCGCCGGACCATATGTCGTCTTCGACCGTCGGGTGACCCGGCCCGACGGAGGTGGACCCTTCGTCCCCTCCTGTCTCTCTGCGGGCGCATACACCGCATGTTGGCGTGCACCCTGGAGCGGGTTTTCAGGCGTTTCCTAGCTCCCCTCGGACCGAATGGCAGGGTGCGGGTGGCACAGCCTCGCCTGTTGTTAGGCTCCCCACCTCGTCGCATACGTCTACATGGGGTCCTTCCCACGGCGGGCGGAAACTTTATAACACCACCGTTCGCCGATTTGCGGGGGAGGAATGTGGTGTCACCGCCAGACACCACACTTGCTAGGTGGTAGCCTTTAAATCGGCCGCGGTCCGTTAGTATACGTCGGACCCGCGTGTCGCCACTATCAGAGATTGCAGACCGAGCGCCGCCACACGGCAGGTCTAGAGACAAAATGGTTCAAATGGCTCTGAGCACTATGGGACTCAACTGCTGAGGTCATTAGTCCCCTAGAACTTAGAACTAGGTAAACCTAACTAACCTAAGGACATCACAAACATCCATGCCCGTGGCAGGATTCGAACCTGCGACCGTAGCGGTCTTGCGGTTCCAGACTGCAGCGCCTTTAACCCCACGGCCACTTCGGCCGGCCTGTCTAGAGACATTTCCTAGCACTCGCCCCAGTTGTACAACCGACTTTGCTAGCGATGGTTCACTGACAAAATACGCTCTCATTTGCCGAGACGATAGTTAGCATAGCCTTCAGCTACGTCATTTGCTACGATCTAGCAAGGCGCCATTATCAGTTGCTATTGAGATTGTAAATAATGTACAGACAAGAGCTACGTTCAACATTAATGGATTAAAGTTAAGTATTCCACCAAGTACCCCCTTTTTTCTGACGTCGACATACCTTGTCCTGTTCCAGACCTCACGCCAGCCTGCGTGAGCTTAAACGCGTGCATTTCGGCTTCCTCCAAACCCCGTGGGTTGGCTCCTGCCAATCCACAACAACCTTCTCATTCATTATATAAAACTGAAGAGGAAAATCCAAGACTTGAGTACAGTGAACAGGCCAAAATAAATGTAGGGTGCAGAGGTGAAGAGACTTGTGGAGAGCCATATCAAACCATTTTTGACAACGGCCCACAGGAACCATACCACCTCCCGTAAACAAACGAAATACATGAACTTTTATTTTATGTAAAGCTTCAGTGTGACGCAAATAATACAGTAAATGATGAAAATTATGAGTTAATGAATTAAATGTGTGTGTTTAATCTTATTTGTGATAATGCTGTCTTTTATAAGTAAGAATTCTTGACCCAAAATAGTTAACAGTTTCTGTGCTCACTTAACACACAATAATAAGAATGGTCAGACAGAATTATTGTAAAACGTTTGGTGAAAAGAGATCTTGATAAACTGTTAACAACGTCTGATAAGGTTAATCTTCCTGTTGATAACTGTGGTAATCAGCTGGAATGACTCCAGATGAGGTTCTACTTCCAAGCTATGCAATATTCTTTCTCTCATTACATCAGTCTTAACGGTACTGTTCTTTACTAATTATTATTCCATGTGCTGCCATTTAAGACTTAGGGACCTACAGAAAGGATAGCTTCTTAGACATTCAGTTTACTGTATTACTACTGATAACGACTGTAACAGTCTCGATGCCTTCCGATTCTCCGAGCCAGGCCAGGACAGGGAAGCGATGAGCCACGTGCCGTGCCGCCAGAGCTGACTCTGCTGCTTTAGCGCTGATGGTGCTGCCTACACAGCCGACCAGTCAGCTTCTGCGCAGTCAGATCAGGCGAGGTTTACCTGTAGCGGGCCTGCGAGGCTGCTCCTTCTACAGATTCCTACCCTCGACCCACCAGGTCGTGACGGACTCACTAAAAGTAATGAAACCCAAGAGACTGACGTTTTCCTTATGCCTGCCCTACGCAGAGCCCATTCACCCCGTTTTGAATAAACCAGTTGTGTGTAAAGTATACATTCTTATTAATACTAAATCCTCTAAATTCTGACACCCACTGCCAATCTTGGCCATCCTGTATACTGGTGTGCTGAAGAGCAATCACTTAAGCCTATTCGTGCCTACCCCAAAAGACTTCCAGAAAACAAGTGTGAATAGGAATAGCGCTGTGACTGTAAAAAAAAATTTAATATATTTAAGATAGTTCATTTATAGGTTTTGGTGAGTGAGTTTGCGAGTAACAAAATATACGACGTAAATGGCCGTATCTTTTGACTGAAGTGATTTAGAATTTTTTTAAAACGCCAAGGGACCATAGACTTTAGTACAAATTTCAGTTCGATGCTTCTACACGTTCCTGAGAAAAATAGGTCTCAACAGACGGACAGACAACCAGACGAACAAAAGACGGTCCTATAAGGGTTCTGTTTTCACCGATTGCGGTAAGGAACCCTAATAGCATTTTCTCGCGGAATAGAAACCTCAGAATTTCTGCAGATGATGCTGTTATCAATAACAAAGTATCGTCTGAAAGAAGCTGAACAAGTATTCAGTCAGGTATTGTTAAGATTTCAGAGATTGACAACTTTCCTTAAATACTCAGAAATGTAAAAAGGTGCATTTCACAAAACGAAGTAAATGTAGTATCGTATGATTATATCAATGAGTCACAATCGCAATCCGTCACCTCAAACAAATACGTGGCTGTAACAATTCGTTGGGACATGAAATGGATCGACCACTAAGTCTCCGTCTCAGGTAAAGCAGTTGACAAACTTTCCGTTCCTTGGTAGACTACTGGGGAAATGCAATCCGTCTACAAAGGAGACTCCATTCAAAGGAGACTCATCCTGGAATAATGCTCAAGCATGTGGGACACGTACCAAATATGCCTAACAGGAGACACTGAACGAATACAGTGAAGTGTAGCACGATTCATTCGGTCCTTAGGAGAATGTCACAAAGATACGGAAAGGCCTGAACCAGAGTAGCCAAGCGCTTCTAGGCGCTACAGTCTGGAGTCGCGCAACCGCTACGGTCACAGGTTAGAATCCTGCCTCGGGCATGGATGTGTGTGATGTCCTTAGGTTAGTTAGGTTTCAGTAGTTCTAAGTTCAAGGGTACTGATGACCTCAGAAGTTAAGTCCCATAGTGCTCAGGGCCATTTGAACCATTTAACTTGACAATTTAATGGCCGCTCGGCATTAGCCTAGCGGTCTCAGGCGCTACAGTCATGGACTGTGCGGGTGGTCCCGGCGGAGGTTCGTGTCCTCCCTCTGTCATGGGTGTGTGTGTGTTTGTCCTCGGGATAATTTATGTTAACTAGTGTGTAAGCTTAGGGACTGATGACCTTAGCAGTTAAGTCTCGTAAGATTTCACACACACACAATTTAATGGACGGGCATCAACAGCGAAACTTGTGCATTTCAAATAAAAACCGTTTCACCTCCTGTATATCCTTTATTTAAGGCACGGCCAGTTTCGTAAGTTAAATTGCGTCATCAGGTGCAAATCTGAATAGAAACGAGAAAGAGCCGGTACATAAGGTTACACAAACACCTTATCAGAGTGTTAAAGTGTGCCAATAATACAAAAGTAAACATATTAGTGAAGATAGCAAATGTCAAGTGAATAACTCATAGACTATGAGATAAGAGCCTGGAACCTGTTGTGGGCTGTATATAAACGTAATATTTTGAATTTAAAATGTAAAATTTCTTACAGCTTTTAAAAAACTAAAGAAAGTTTAAATTTTCATAATCGAGAATCGTTCTAGCAAAAGGCACGAAGGAAGAGGAGGTATGGGGGAAAGAGCGAATGAACCAGGCTATTCATTTAAGTGATCAAAGCTAGCCAACATGGATATATGCCTTAAACATAACTTCCTAGGTCCTTCCAGTTTGACCCACATATTTCTACTGACAATCATCGCTGCTGATGTAAACACCTGACGACTCGTGAGGCTCGCCTTTCGTCCCTGCTCTGTGTTTTAAAAAATAGTTCAAATGGCTCTGTGCACTATGGGACTTAACATCTGAGGTCGTAAGTCCCCTAGAACTTAGAACTAATTAAACCTAACTAACCTAAGGACGTCACACACACCCACGCCCGAAGCAGGATTCGAACCTGTGACTGTAGCGCTCGCGCGGTTGCAGACTGAAGCGCCTAGAACCGCTCTGTCACGGAAGCCGGCTCAGTGTTTAAACTTCAGTCCATAATTTCTAAGAATGAATTGTGCTTGGTCAATATCTTTTTTAGCCAACTGTACACTCATTCTGTTTGGAACCGTTCAATTGCACAGAATACTATGATAAGAGAAGATCCTAGGGCCATTCTCCTCCACGGGGAGTTGTGAAGATGAAACATCCTGTTGATCCTGGGCCGAAGCAGTTCTACGGCTCTTTCTCTTTTCCTGTTTTAAAAGGCTCTTGTTAATACTCGGGGCAAAATGAGCGTGGTTCACATTAGAACCTGCTACGAACTGGATTGCCCTATATTAGCGTCCATAAGCTACTTTATGTAACGGGGCGTTACGTAATCCATGAAACACTGACCAGAAACCTGTCTTTTTATACTCCAGATGGTAGGAGGAAGAGCTGTGAATAGCCAAATCCGTGGTTGCTGTTTTCCTATGAATGTCGTTTCTCAGAAGGATTCCCTGACATAGTGACTGACATGTCCAAAAATGGTAACGTCCTAATTCTGGACGCTACGTTAGAGAATTCTTTAGAGAACGGCTAGGAACCAGTAACCACGAATTTGGTTCTTCACAGCTCTTCCTATCACCCTCTAGAGTGCATAAAGGCAGCTTTCCGGTCAATGATTTATAGATTATATAACACCTCATTACGTAAACTAGCATATGAACGCGAATATAGGGCCATCTAGTTCATAGGACGTTCTCATGGAAACCACGTACATTTTGTCCCGAGTAATGGGAAAAGCCTTCTAAAAAAGAAATAAAGGAAAGAGCCGTAGGACTGCTCCGGCCCAGGATCAACAGGGTATTTCATCTTCATTACTCCCCGGGAAGGAGAGTGGCCCTAGGGTCATTTCTTATCATAGTATTCAGTACTATGGCACTGTTTCAAATGCAATGGGTATGCAGTTGACTAGGAAGATATTGTTCCCACACATTTCATTCCTAGGAATAATGCGCCAAGAATTAAATACAGGGAAAGGACGAAACGTGAACAACAGACGTCGTCAGGTGCTTACAACATCACAAGTTCTGATTCAGTCGAAATATATGGATCAAACTGGAAGGTCGTTGGAAGTTATGTTTATGGAACAAATTTCTGGTTGGTATTCCAGTTATGCCTTGCGTTCAAATTAATCCGAAACGTGCCACTCAGCATCTGGTATTACATGTCGTTTTTCAGTTTTGCGTACGGGACGCGAGGGTAATGTTTTCAATATCTTCGAACACTAGATCTACCGTGCATTAAGATAATCTTCAAATGAGCCACTTAATTTTCAAAATGTATTAAGTCATAAAGTAATTTTGGCTAGCTTTGGTTACTTAAATGAATGGTGTGATTCCGTTTCGCTGACCCCTTACCTCCTCTTCCTTGGTGCCTTTGCTGAACGATTCTCGATTATTGAAAATTTTTGAGAATCGTTCAAATTTATTTTTTTGTTTTTTTTTTTTAAATTGTAAGAAATTTTAAGAATTTAAATTCGAAATTTTATGTTTGTAAATGGCCCACAACAGGTTCTAGGCTTTTATCCCTATGGCTATGAGTTATTAATATGTTTATTTTTGTACGCTCGATTCCCAACTGTTTCCTTAAAGTTCAATATAGCTCTGTGCACTATGGGACTTAACATCTATTCTCATCAATCTCCTAGAACTTAGAACTACTTAAACCTAACTAACCTAAGGACATCACACAACACCCAGTCATCACGAGGCAGAGAAAATCCATGACCCCGCCGGGAATCGAACCCGGGAACCCGGGCGTGGGAAGCGAGAACGCTACCGCACGAACACGAGCTGCGGACCCTTAAAGTTCATCGGATGATATTTACGCATCCGCGTATGCGCCGCGTCTCTCGGGGCTATGTTTTCATAAGCTGCTAGTTCATGTATGGCAATCGCAGCATTCCGTTCCGGCGCGGCTTCGGCAGATGTACCGTTTACTCTATACTTTGTCTTTGCCCCTCCTTCATTTTCTTTTCGGTGTTTTTTATAATCTACTCTCTCGTTTCATTTGTTAACAGGTTCGTGTTTCCCGCCACATTTTTAATCCATGACTATCGGTTTATGTTAAACTTCCCGAATTTTAAAGAAAGGGTTGGGATCGGTCTGTAAAAGAGGCTTGACTACTATAAGTCTTGCGGCCACTTTTTATTACTGTGATATGGTCTTTGCGTAACACTGTCCTCCGTCTCTTTCTTGTTTTTACTCAGATTTGCATCTGAGGATGTAATTTAAATTACGAAACCGGCAGTGCCTTTAATAAAGTATTTAGAACAGCTGCGGCGGATTTTATTCAATACGCTTCTGTTTTTATTGTCTGAACGGCTTATCGCCACGTTTCACTCGCGTACAGGCCTGCATTTAAGATAAATCCGAACTGAAAGGACTTCCTAACATTTAAATTTATTGTCAGTGTAAGCAACTTCATAGCACACTTCATAGTAGTTTGCGTAATATGAATGTAGAGGGAATGCTCTGTTTTATCTTGCGTTTCAAGAGCTGGCTGGACAGTCCTGGCGATCTGTGCTGTCGTATGTCCTCCGAGTTCACTACGTCGTGCGCGCGACTGTGTCAGCCTTGGCAGGCTGTAAACAGTTTCTGGTTTCCGCATCGCTGAGCGCCGCCTGGCGGGGTAAGGCGCTGCTATCCGCTCACATTGCCCGGGTGCCACACTGTGTACAGGGAAGCATCAGGTGCGCGCGCCTTGTGGACGAGCGTTCTGGACAGCTGCCTGCCTGCCCGTTCCTCGTAGCGGACGGTCGTGGAATCGGATCCTGCTCCGTCACACGGCGCCCACGCATCGCCAGCCGGCTTTGTTCCGCCGCGACATCATCCTCATCGCAGCGTGAAGATGGAGGCAGTGAGTGTTGAACTGATATTGTTCTAGGCCACCGCGAGACTGCTGAACCGGAAAACGTAATAAGAAGACCCGAGAATATCTATTTTAAGTTTAGCTTTATTTGCAGCTTAACAGTGTCACGAGATGGTGCCTGGCTACTCTACTTTCATTGATGCTGCATTTGCCAACAATATCTACATCTACATACTTACTCCGCAGCCCATTGTACGGTAAACATGATGTGTTGGCAGAAGAGCCAACACCGTGTTGCTAGAGGAGGCCGAAATGCACGCGTTTAAGCTCACGCAGACTGGCGTAACGTCTGGAACAGTTAAAGGAGTTGAGTCTAATAAATAAAGCACGAAGCTCTTGGAATACTTAACTTTAATCCACAATTGGAGAACATCGCTCTTGTTGATACATGAATTATAATCTCAATATAAACTGGTAACGGCGCCTGGCTAGGTCGTAGCAAATGACGTAGCTGAAGGCTATGCTAACTATCGTCTCGGCAAATGAGAGCGTAATTGTCAGTGATCCATCTCTGGCAAAGTCTGCTGTTCTACTGGGGAGAGTGCTAGGACGTCTCACTAGACCTGCCGTGTGGTGGCACTCGGTCTGCAATCACTGACAGTGGCGACACGCGGGTCCGACGTATACTAATGGACCGCGGCCGATTTGAAGACTACCACCTAGCAAGTGTGGTGTCTGGCGGTGACACCACAAAACATGGCGGAAGGTACCTTCTAGTACTGTTATTCCCTCTCCTGTACCACTCACAAATGGAGAGAGGGAAAATTTACTGTCTATACGCCTCTGTACGAGCCATAATTTCTTTTATCTTGTCTTCGTGGTCCTTAAGGGAAATGTACGTAGGTGGCAGTAGAATTGTACTGTAGTCATCCAGAAATGCCGCAAATCTAAATTTTCTCAATATTCTTTCGCGAAAAGAATGTCTTCTTACATGCAGGGATTCCCATTTGAGTTAACGAAATACCTCCGTAATGGTCGCGTGTTGATCGAACCTACCGGTAACAAATCTGCAGCACGCCACTGAACTGTTTTGAGGTCTTCCATTAATCCGACGTGGCGGGGATCACAAACATTCTCTCAATAATCCGAAGACGACCATTCGCCCTCCCTACTCCCGACCTTACGCTTTGCGACGTTGTGCCTGTATATTTAATCGATGTTACTGTGTCAAGCAGAAAATCACTAACACTGTATTTGATAATTAGTGCATTTTTTTGCCAATTCATCCACATGAACTTCCAGTTTTCTAAATTCAGAGCATACACCAAATAGATGTTGTGTCTAAGTCATTATGTATTCCTCTGTACTTTCCGGTACAGGTATACGACAGAATCATCAGCAAACAGTCGCAGATTGCTGCCCACCGTATCCGTCAGGTTGTTTATGTATAAAGCTGAGTTTCGCACGACCTATGCTTTCTAAACCGTTGCTGATTTGGGGACGGAAGCTTTTGGCTCAAGAAACTTTATTATGTTTGATCTTAGAACATGCATAAGAATTCTGCTGTAGACAGATCTTCGGGATATTGGTATGGAGTTTTGCTGGTCCGTTCATTTTCCTTTCTTATATACGATAGTCACCTGTGGTCTTTTTCCGTCGCTTGGAACTTCGCGCTGGATTTGAGTTTGGCCTTAAATGCAAAAATACTTTGTATAAATCGGAATTGGGAATCCATTCGAACTTGGTGAGTTTCCTGTTTTTAATTGTATCAGTTGCTTCTCAACACCAGGGATTATTTCTGTATGTTGTGCGACGGTTAAACGATGGTATGACTGTATGATCCTCCTCCGTGAATGATGCTTTAACCGTGATATTTAAACCTTCAGCTTTCTTTTTTCTGTCTTCTATCACCACACCATTTTGTTTAGACGAGTGGCTGCATAGAATCCTTCCACAAACATAATAATTTAACTTCGGACAGAATTTTCTCGGATTCTCGCCAAGATCATTTGTTAAGGTATGACGGGGCAAGTTGTATGCTTCACGCAAGTCTTTTTTTACATGCCAGATTTTCTATTAACTGTTGCCTGTTGCCACTTGTTTGTTTTTTGACCGAGAATGTAACAATTTCTGCTTTCTCAGCATTTTCCTGATATTGTTATTAAATCGGAGCGGGTAGTTTCCGCCTCGGCACATACGTCTCCAGAGCACGATTTACAGTCGGATTAAATCTGGCCACACTTCCTCTACGTCCGTCGTATCGGAACTAAATGATGTCCATTCACTGCTTAGTAGGATGCTAACAACTGCTAATCTGCTCTTTCTAGTATAAAAACTCTCCCAGTATTCTTGATAGATCTGTTACCTTTGGAAATCGTCGTTATGATGTCATGACCACTGATACCTGTCTCTCTACTGACACTATCGATAAGGTCCGACTTCTTTGCACCTAGAAGGTACAGAATATTTCCATTGGGTGTGGGTTGTCTAACTAGCTGCTGAAGACAATTTTCGAAAATGTGCTCAGAACTAAACTTTCTGTCCATTCCACCTGCAATGAATCTACAGAGGTCAAGGCTATATTCTATAAGCTAAAATCGCATTTCCGCGCTGTTGAGTGCAGACTTCCTTTGAATGATTCTATTACTCTTACGGCGGAATCGCGTGGCCGGTAAAGACATACGATGATTATCTTGAGTTCACCTGCGCCGGTCACACACATCCACATGAATTTCGCAGTCAGACCTCTATGGGCACAATATTTTAGTCCGCTGCCGTGAACAGTCCCTCACCTCTGGTGTCTAACCTGACTTTTCGATGTACGTTCCACGCCTCGCTAAATATTTCACTGTTTTATATTTTGGGTTTCATCCAGCTTTCGGTTCCGAGTGTAATTTGAACGCAACAACTTCCCTGTAGAGCGTTATATTCAGGTACTTTGTTACAAATACTCCGGTAAAACTTACCGTTAAAACTTTGATAGTCAAAGTGTCAATATTTTGTACGCTGTCTGATTTAGCCCCACGCGGTCGGCGAACGAGCATTCATCAGAAGACCTCAAACTATCGCATAGCCTTTTTCCTTAAAGAAGAAAAGGAATGTAGGCTCCGCACGTACTCTGCTATCCTACCCGACAAGTTGCTTGCTCTATATAGTGCAGTACAACACTGACTTGTAATGGCAAGTCCTTCAACTCTCCACCCCATAACCCAAGTCCATAAATCTTCAGCTAAGATTTTCACAGAATCGACAGAGCCTCTGGTTCAGACGCTCCACTCGGCTCCATAGTAAAGGACCCGATCAATTCTAGCTAAATTATGAACTCTGTTTGAACCCCGTGAGAGAAGCCAGCAGTCTTCATCACTTCCGCGAGCTTCACCCATGAACGAGGGATGCCCTCAGAACCCATGCTACAGGCATCACTGATGTCGACATGAGCCTCAGCTTAAAGATGACAGCACCCGGTACCCTCGATATTTAGTTTTGGGTCGACAGAAGCGTCCGATTCCACGCGTCGGCTTCGACCCGTGACGTAAGGGTGTTGTCGTGTGTGACGTCATGACGGCGAGGAGTTTGGTTTGAGTGTGGCTGTCTCCAGTTCTGTTTTATCTTATTTTATTTACTTTTCTGATCTGCTCGTTCTATCTCGTGAGATTTTTTTAAATTTAAAAACAGTTATTACTTATTTTAATTATCTGTTTCCTCCAATTTCTGTTTTAGTTTATTTTATTTATCTTTCTGATCTGTTCGTTCTATCCCGTGAGATTTTTTTTTAAGACAAAAAACACTAATCAGCTATTGAAGCATGTTTATCTTCTATGGGTTGTCTTCACTTACACGTTGTTGCTACGCAAGACGTCTAAATTTGTTTATATTTAGTTTGCCCCCCACCCAAAACACCCCATTCCCCGCGCTTGTCCCGTTAGTGTCATTAGGCTTCTTGTGGAAAGTGTGTGTATTTGTTTTTGTTTCCGCCATATTTGTGACGTCATGGGTCAAAGCAGACGGGCGGGATCGGACGCTTCCGTATTTCCTTAGTTTTTACTATTTATTTGTTGACTTGTTTAAATGTAGTGTGGCGCTATGCTATTTCTGTTATTAGTTTACTATTTCTGTGAAATGGGGGAAAATTTTTAGAAAATAGGTTGAGACAAGGAATGGTTATGACTAGCAGGTGTGATAGTAAATTGAGCAACACAGGTGTTACTAGTTGCCAGAGTGGCTACTATTTCTAATGTTATTTAATTAATGATTAAAATATACGATACTGACTTTAAACACTGATCCACGAGTAAGATTTTTGTATATAATTTTAAACGTTCTGTACAAATTGTCGGAATTACAATTAATTGAAATGAAGTTATGAAAACGAAGCCACTGCCACCTACCGGACAGAGGCCGTAACTTGAGAGAGCAACAGTGCCTTGACTTGGCAGAAAGAGTGGCCAAGTTTGAATCAGGTGTTAAGGTTCTGCCTGTTCCCGCCTCTATCGTAACGCTGCGAGAGTTTCCTTGTTTGCCCTCAGTTCTGCGTGAGTAGTCGTTGTCCACGTCACATCGTGGTTTGTCTCTCGCCGCCTCGTGTTTGTTATTCCATTTTGACGCGGCGTTGTCTTGGTTCGTGTTGACGTCCATGGTTCCCAGGAACGTTCCACGCAGTTTTAGTTCTGACAAGTCCACGCATCACGTGCCTCCCAGTTTGTTAGAAATTCATGATTGATTGGCTTGTAGATACGATAAAGGTCACTTCAGACCAGTTTCACACGTCTTACATAGATTCTGAATCGTATGCGTTTTTAGTCAAGATTCTAGACCCGCTTCAGATTAACGGGCTCGCTTTGCAGCACGGACAAGAAGTCCCTTTGATTCGTCGCGATGACTCTAATAGTTTGGTTATTCTGGCGAACGTGGAGGTAGAATACACGAATGACTGACGACAGTTTCCTCAAGACAGTTCTGCTTCCGTTTCGGGATATACGGAATATATGGATCGAACGCTGGTCCGCTCAACATCGTTTGCAATTTTATAGCGGAGTTCGATCCGTGGACATGGGTGTCAAACTGAATATTTGAAGGTACATATAATTTACACAGGACAAGAAGATATTTGTCTTATATGTAAGGAGAGTGGACACTTCCGAACAAATTGCTCGTGTCGTGTTACGGTCTTCAAATCCACTTACTAACAACGTAAGAAGCTAACTTTAACGGACCTGGATTCCCTAGTGTCAGCCACTGTGCCTAACAGAGTTTCTGAGGGGCGAAACGAGTCATTTCGTGATGGTCCTAGCGCATTTCCGCCGTTACCTCCCGTAGGCACTTTGCCACTGTAGCTTCCGCGCCGGCACCAACTCCACATCAAAACAAGCGTAGACGGATGCAAGATGTTAAGTCAGATGATTCCTCTTCGCTGCTCCGTTCGATGAAAATATTCCAGTGAGGAAGCCTCATCTCCCTGAGTTTAGACCGGATGATAACATGTCGGTTACTGTTCAAGATTCGAAAGCGTCCCGCAATCCCTCCGACCTGACTCCCTAGACCGAGAGCGCCCATTCGGAATCACGCGAGGACAGACATGTTCCGGAGCTCCGTAATATATCTATGGACGTGCCAGACATCGCTGAGTCTGTAATGTATTCCTACAATCCTTCTGCGGCCCCGTATGGGGAAAGTACGCCACAAGCCGCTGCTGTTTAGAACCTGATCGGTCCAAGTGTGCAAGCGGGACATGTGATGGTAAAAGACGAACCGTCAGTTTTCTTTTTCATTGATTTCTAGGAGCCGAACCACCCACCTGTGAAAGAGTGGGGTGTATCCTCTGTACCTGATGTTGAATTTGCGCACGATTCCTCCACCCCCCCTCCAAATCCCCTTCTCCAATCACATTGCCCCATGAGGCAGTCGCCTTCCCCAACAGCCTCGTCAGTGTTTTCTACCTGAGCGCGCGGCATCGCGGAAAAGCAAAAGCAGAAAGAGGGTGGGAGAGAGGGATCCTCCTCTCTCTACTCAGATTCATTCGTTGACTCTGCCATGCCGGCCGTGGTGGTCTCGTGGTTCTAGGCGCGCAGTCCGGAACCGCGGGACTGCTACGGTCGCAGGTTCGAATCCTGCCTCGGGCATGGGTGTGTGTGATGTCCTTAGGTTAGTTCGGTTTAAGTAGTTCTAAGTTCTAGGGGACTGATGACCACAGCAGTTGAGTCCCATAGTGCTCAGAGCCATTTTTTTGACTCTGCCATGGATTGTTAGCGGTCATTTGCAAGTAATAAATTGCATAGTTTTTGTAGTAAATAGATGCGTGCCTATACCTTTCTTACTTTGAGTGTGAACAGAATTAGTTCGAAGCTTAGACTTACGGTGTTGCGACAGTTCATTTACGATTCGCCGGCCGTTGTGGCCGAGCGGTTCTAGGCGCTTCAGTCGAGAACAGCGCTGCTGCTAAGATCGCAGGTTCGAATCCTGCCTCGGGCATGGATGTGTATGATGTCCTTAGGTTAGTTACGTGCAAGTAGATTTAAATTGGCTCTAAGCACTATGGGACTTAACATCTGGGGTCGCCATTCCCCTCAAGTGGTTCTAAGTCTTGGGGACTGATGACCTCGGATGTGAAGTCCCATAGTCCACAGAGCCATTTGAACCATTTTACTTAAGATTCAAGTGAAGACGTGGTATTTTTTGCAAGAAGCGTTATTTGACAATTTTTCTATTTCCAGTTTTTCTACTTTCTTTAATGTGGCTCCTGAACTATCTACTGGTACAGCGTTATTTTATATACAGAAAATACCACTGACTGATTACTAAGTTCTTGATATTCGTCGAAGAATAAGCTGCATTTCTTGTAACCTTAATTTATATCTTATTTATTCCCCTTAGGAATATGGTCGTTCCACAGATCACGCGCGTTTTTATAAAAAGGATGTACTTTATTTATTTCGTAAAACTCCGCAGAAACTTCTGTTACGTGAAGATTTTAATTGTTTTGCGTCCTGTGGATGAAACCCATAATTTTAATTTCAGGAAAGAACTAGACTGTTTGGTCCGTTCTTCGCTAATACGAAATGGGGGGATCTGTCAACATTCCACTCTCGTATACGCACTTTACAGCTACTTCCCGCAGCCGATTCGATGGCTTTTTTCTTTCTGACACTGCATGTGGACAGCTGTTAGCGATAGACGTGATACCAGCTTGTTTCACTGATCACTGTGCCGAAGCTTCAACTTTAAATCATGTGCTGCAACCAGTAAAACTATATGGCCTGCTCTTGATGCTGAACACATCCATCTTAAAGACCCCTTCCATCGAGATTATCGTTAGAGAGGTTTGAGCTCGTAGCTTTCGTTCGCAGGACCCTTACCCTTGTCTTACGGAATGGTGGTCATGGCATGCCAAACTTTTGCTCCGGAAAGCATTAATGCATTACGGCGCTGAGAGAGCGAGGTATCTCCGTCGGACGCAGGAATTTTATTACTCCGTCTTGCGTCAACTTTATGACGGTGCCAGGCCAACTCCCTTACGGATTATGAAAGTCCTCCATGTTAAGGCGAAGCATTTTCAGTTAAATAGACAACAACTGGAAGGACTCAGGGTGCGATCAAAATCCCGCTCCTTCCCACAGGATGAGCTGACCACCTTATATCACCTTATCCGGTGGCGGAAGCGTCGAAAACGAGCATATATCACATCCCTTACAAAAATTGTCACATACTGACATCCCGATGTAACATTTCTAAAGGGATCTTTAATTTTTTAAGACTTTTATGATATCCGCGCTACTGATGCGATTCTCCCTGATAGATTTAGTCCTCTCCTGGACTGTGTAGTTACTATCGCATTAAATGATGATTTTCTAAGTAATTTTACTTGTGTGGTGTCCAAAATTAAAGCGACAAACGGAAATTTTACAAGGTTTCGTTTATTTTCCCACAAAACAGTGTAAACATGTGATAGAAAAGTAGAAAAAATGTAACGAATACAGAACATAAACACCTGCAACATGCAGAGTAGACGAAAATATCAAAAAATGGTTCAAATGGCTCTGAGCACTATGGGACTTAACATCTGAGGTCATCAGTCACCTAGAACTTAGAACTACTTAAACCTAACTAACCTAAAGACATCACATACATCCACGCCTGAGGCAGGATTTGAACCTGCGACCGTAGCGGTCGCGCAGTTCCGGACTGAAGCGCTTAGAACCGCTCAGCCACAGAGGCTGGCACGAAAATTTCTTCATTTTCTCGAACTTAACAGATTGGCACACACATCCCGTCAACTGGGTAACGTGCTCAGTATGGGTAGTGACGACCTCTGACAGCAATACAGACTTGGCAACTACGGAACATGCTGTGAATAACGTCATCAATGTCATGTTGAGCCAATAATACCCATTCTCCCTGTGGAGCTGCTGACAAGTCTTGGAGAGTGGTTGGTGGATGTTGACGTGATGCAGCCTGCCTCCCTAGTGCATCCCAGACATGATCTATGGGATTCATATCGGAAGAGCAAGCAGACAATACCATGCGTGCAGTATCTTCAGTTTCAAAGAAAACATCAACCACTCGTGTTCTATGAGGGCGAGCATTATCGTCCATCAGAAAGAAGTCTGGGAGCACAGCATCTCACAGCAACCATACGTGAGGTCCTAAGCCCTCGTCACGACACCTGATGGCAGTTAACCTTTCCGATTCACCCGTACAATTTCATGAAGCGATGTTCGAGTGATCAACATAATCCCTGCCCACATCATTAGCGATCCTCCTCGATATTGGTCTCTTTCCACAATGTTTTGGTTTCGAAATCGTGTTCCACATTCACTTCAGATACGAATACGTCGGCAACTACTTTCCAGACCAAACCTGGCCTCATCTGTGAAAAGAACTTCGGCCCACTGTTGGACTGTCCATGTATCCAATTAGCATGTTGACGACTCTGCTTCCCTTCGGTGAAGACGCATCCGAGGCACACATACGGCAGGTCTCTGACAGTAAAGGACAATCTGTCGAAGCCTGCTCTACACCGTTTGCCTTGATACAACACGTCCAGTGTATGCTGAGAGGGCAGATGCCAGTTGCCACGCCCAACTAAGGCGGTTCCGTCGTGCCCTTACAGCCAAATAAGTCCCCCACGGGGTCCACAACTCTTTTGTGGATACGTGCGTAGCGAGCATGGGACCCCGAGCTAATGTGGCTCTCCTTCCTTTCTGGGCTGCATACCTTCCTTTTCCGCATCCTTCCCTATCCCCCATCTTCGCCCCCCCTCCCCTTACCTCTGGCACTTTCCTTCCCTTTCTCCATCTCTGGGAGTATGGTTTGTGCCTACGTTCGGAGATGGACGCTCGTAAATGTAACGAATTCTTCGTCTTCTCTGCTTGTATGTCTTCATCCTTCCTTTGTCCTTCTCTTTTCCTTACCTCTTCTCTCTACCCTTTTCTCCGCTGCGGCGTTTGAGACCTCTCTTCTTTCCTTTCCCTTTCTTTGTTTTTCCCTTTCTCTTTCTTCCTACCTGTGCGTGTCTGAAGGCCGACCCACGTATTTTCGTGCGTAGCCGGTGACGGGGTAACTCGTAATTCCCCGCCCCGGGTAGACAGGTAGGACACGTACGTACCCCCTGGTAATGGCCAGGCTCAGGGAGGGGTGACTACCCGAGCTGATACCTTCCGAAAGTGCCGATTGGTCTCTCCATCCGTTTGTCGGGAGGTGTGACCTGAGGTGTGAACAATCACCTAAGGCGGGAGTGCCCTCAGCGAGGACCCCCTCAAGGGAGGAGCGCGCCATCGGAGACGCCGGTAATCATGGGGGATTCTTCCACAATGGTTTCTTCATCTTCCACTATGTCTGCTCACAAGCGTAAGTTCACTGAGTCTCAGCCACAGACAGTTCTTCCATCTTTGCCACAGTTCCATGTTGTTTCTCGGTCTGACGAAGGTCACGACTTCTCCACGGTCAACCCTTTCATTATTCAGAAAGGTGTCGACGCAATTGCAGGTCCTGTAAAGTCTAGTTCCAGATTACGGAATGGCACATGGTTGTTAGAAACAGTCAGTGCCCTCCAGGCACAAAAATTGCTGCGTACTTCACTGCTGCACACCATCCCTGTCCAGGTTGAAGCGAACCGCACTTTAAATTCCTCGCATGGAGTCGTTTATACACGCTCCCTCGATGGATCATCTGACGAAGAAATTCAGCACTACCTGTCTGACCAGGGCGTAATGGCTGTTCATAGAGTTATGAAAAGGGTTGACACGAACATCATTCCAACCCGCACTGTCTTCTTGACATTTGACAAAGTTCAACTCCCAACGAAAATCAAAGCAGGCTATGAGATAATTTCCGTTCGCCCTTACGTCCCTAACCCTACGCGTTGCTATCGGTGTCAGCGGTTCAATCACACCAGCCGGTCCTGTTCCAATCCGGCCAAATGTGTTACGTGTGGCAAAGATGCCCATAAGGGTGCTTGTCCACCTCCATCCCCTCGTTGCATCAACTGTATGGGTGACCACGCTGCTTCCTCTCGAGATTGCCCCATTTTTAAAGACGAAAAGCTCATTCAGGAAATCAGAGTGAAGGAAAAGGTGTCGACCTTTGCTGCTCGAAAATTATTCGCCAGTCTACAGCCCACCGTGCCTCAGACAACGAAAATACAGCACTGTCCTTGATTCTCCTCGGCCAACAAAGGAGGCGGCCACGCAGACTTCCAACCTCACCTTTAGTGCCACAGTCGTCAGATCGGCCAGCGCAAAGATCGCCCGTTCAACCTCACCACTTTCGCCTGCCCACTCTATGGCTCACCCTTCATCGGGTTCTGCTAAATCTCGAGCCCAAAAGTCAGATACCAAGACTTCGAAAAAGGAGCATACTCGTGAAGATTTTTTATGTACCCCAACTTCACAACCATCGGTTCCTCCTTCATCTAAATATCATGTTTCCAAGAAGGCTGGTAAGAAACCCAGTTCATCTCCTCCTCCGCTAAGGCGTGTCTCATCTACAGAACCACCTGGCGGTAATAGCCCTCGGCCGTCTTCTGGTCGCCGAGGTGCACTGCTGGCGGCCGATCAACCGGCCGATCGCTGGTGGCAGGAGCTGCTCCTGAACAACCTATGGATCAGGATCTTCTGCCTTCGGCTGAATGCCATTCCATCCTGTCGGTAGCAAGCTCTAAGCAGTCGCTGAGTTGACGGCAACCTTGGTCACATTCCTCCATTTTATGTTCACCCTATGTCCATTATGCACTGGAATATCCGCGGCCTTCGAGCCAATCGGGATGAATTGTCGATCCTCTTACGATCCCACTCGCTGGTCATCTTCTGTCTTCAGGAAACAAAGCTGCGTCTCCATGACCGCCTTGTTCTCCCCCATTTTCAGTCCGTCCGATTTGATCTCCCCTCTGTTGAAGGCACTCCAGCACATGGGGGACTCATGATTCTTCTCCATGATACTCTCCATTATCACCCAATCCACTTAAACACTTCCTTCCAAGCTGTCGCTGTCCGTCTTTCCCTTTCTGGATATACCTTTTCTCTTTGTACTGTATAAATTCCATCGTCCACACCAATGGCACGAGCTGATCTCCTTCATCTTCTTGGTCAGCTTCCACCCCCCTATTTGCTGGTTGGGGACTTCAATGCCCACCACCCGCTTTGGGGATCTCCACATCCTTGTCCACGTGGATCACTATTGCTAGACGTCTTCCACCAAGCGGATCTAATTTGCCTCAACACTGGGGACCCTACATTTTTGTCTGCCTCCACGATATATTTCTCTGATTGGGACCTTTAGGTCGGTACTGTTCCGGTAGCTCGGCGCTTCGAATGGTTCGTCCTTGATGATACACACTCGAGTGACCACTTTCCATGTGTCCTTAGACTGCAGCCTCAACAGCCATATATGCACCCGCGACGCTGGAAGTTTGGCGAAGCCGATTGGACACTTTTTTCGTCTCTAGCGACATTCGATGACCGTCACTTTCCTAGCGTCGACGATGAGGTCACACATATTACAGACGTTATTCTTACAGCTGCGGAACGTTCAATACCACGCACCTCCGCATTGCCACGGCGCCCCCCAGTTCCTTGGTGGGACGAGGCATGCCGTGAAGCAATACGTGAGCGGCGACATGCTCTTCGCGTTTTCCGCCACCATCCTACTTTGGACAACTGTATCCGCTATAAACAGTTCCGAGCGCGATGCAGTCGCGTCATCCGCGATAGCAAGAAGGTAAGCTGGAAATTCTTTACTAGGTCATTTAACACCTTCACTCCCTCCTCGGAAGTTTGGAGTCGAATTTGACGTTTCTCAGGCGCGCCTAGTTTCTCCCCGGTCTCTGGGCTCACTGTCGCGCATGATACGTTAGTGGACCCCGTCACAATTTCTAACTCATTGGGTCAACACTTTGCTGAGATTTCGAGCTCTTCAAATTACCCGCCAGCGTTTCTCCCGAAGAAACGTGCAGCGGAAGTGCGACCTCTTGCTTTCTCCTCTCAAAATCGCGAAAGCTACAATACTGTTTTCTCCATTCGGGAACTCCTACATGCACTCTATTCTTCTCGCTCCTCCGCCCCAGGACCGGATGGTATCCACATCCAAATGTTGCTGCATTTATCATACCATAGTCTGCGTTACCTCCTTCGCCTTTATAATCGAATTAGGACCGATAGTACTTTTCCCAGACGATGGCGGGAAGCTATCGTCGTTCCTGTTCCGAAACCTGGAAAGGACAAACATCTCATTTTTGGCTATCGCCCCATTTCTCTCACGAGTAGTGTATGTAAGGTTTTGGAGCGTATGGTGAATTGCCGTTTAGCTTGGTGGCTGGAGTCCCGCAGTCTTTTAACACCTGCCCAATGCGGTTTCCGAAAGCATCGTTCTGCAGTTGACCATCTTGTTGCTCTCTCCACTTGTATCATGAACAATTTTCTCCGAAAACGCCAAACAGTAGCAATATTTTTTGATCTGGAGAGAGGATACGGTACCTGTTGGAGGACAGGCATCCTCCATACACTTTTCTCTTGGGGCTTTTGAGGTCGGCTGCCCCGTTTTCTTCACGAATTTATGGCAGAGCGTACATTTTGAGTGCGGTGAACACCACTCTCTCCCGTACTTTCTCCCAAGAAAACGGGGTACCCCAGGGCTCCGTGCTAAGTGTTGTACTGTTTGCCATTGCCATAAATCCTATTATGGATTGTCTCCTTCCTGATGTCTCGGGCTCCCTCTTTGTGGACGATTTTGCGATCTACTACAGCTCTCAACGGACCAGCCTTCTTGAGCGACGTCTTCAAGGATGTCTCGATCGCCTCCACTCTTGCAGCATCGAAACCGGCTTCCGTTTTTCTCCCAGTAAGACCGTTTGTGTTCATTTTTGGCGACGTAAGGAGTTTCTTCCACCCAGTCAACCTTCCGTTTTCGGACGTCGCTAAATTCTTGGGTCTTATGTGTGACCGAAAACTGTGCTGGTCCTCTCACGTTTCCTATCTTTCGGCTCGCTGTCTGCGATCGCTCAACACCCTCCGTGTCCTGAATGGTACCTCCTGGGGAGCGGACCGAGTGGTCCTTCTCCGCCTCTATCGCGCCTTAGTGCGCTCGAAATTGGACAATGGAAGCATAGTTTACTCCTCTGCTCGGCCGTCTATTCTTCGGCAACTCGACTCTATCCACCACCGTGGATTACGTTTAGTGTCTGGAGCTATTTACACCAGCCCTGTGGAAAGCCTCTATGCTGAGACTGCTGAACCTCCGCTGTCCAATCGGCGAGCTGTCCTTCTGAGTCGTTATGCTAGCCATCTGTCTTCCATGCCTGCTAATCCGGCCCATGACATTTTTTTCGACGCCGCCTTGGATGTAGGGTATGCAGGCCGCCCTTCCTCCCTACTACCACCGGGAGTCCGCTTCCGTCACCTGCTCCATTCTCTTTCCTTCCGCTTTCCTAAAACCTTCTTCACAACTTGGGGCACAGCACCGCCTTGGCTCCGTCCCCGGATCTGCCTGCTACGTGACCTTTGTCAATTCCCCAAGTATGGTAGCCCTTCACTTGTTTATCGTCGGGCATTTGCTGCTCTATGTGCACAACTGAAGGAAGCCACATTTATTTACACCGATGGCTTGAAAGCATCGTTAGGTGTAGGGAGTGCCTATATAGTTGGCGACACCCCAAATCGATTTCGGCTTCCCGACCAGTGTTAGGTTTATACTGCGGAGCTTTACGCTGTTCTCCAGGCTGTCCACTACATCCGCCGCCATCAGCGGATACAGTTTGTTATCTGTTCAGATTCTCTCAGCTCTCTCCTCAGTCTCCAAGCTCTGTACCCTGTCCACCCTCTGGTCCACCGGATTCAGGACTGCCTGCGCTTGCTCTATTTGGGGGGCGTCTTCGTGGCGTTCTTCTGGCTCCCAGGACACGTTGGTATCTGTTGCAATGAGGAGGCCGATATAGCGGCCAAGGCTACAGTCTCTCTTCTTCTGCCAGCTATTCGATCGATTCCCTTCGCCGATCTACGGAGCGTTTTATGTCGTCGTGTTGTTCTTTTATGGCACGCACATTGGTCGACACTTCCCCATAATAAATTGCGGGACGTGAAAACTCTTCCCTGTGCTTGGACCTCTTCCTCCCGAACGCGTTGTCGGGAGGAGGTAATTTTAACTAGACTCCGGATAGGGCACTGTCTTTTTAGCCATCGACATCTTTTAAGCGGCGATCCTCCCCCACTCTGTCCCCACTGCTCTCAGCTATGGACGGTATGACACCTTTTAATTGAGTGCCCTTATTTTACTCCGTTACGCACCCGTCTACAGCTGTCGCCTGATATATTCGTCCATTTTAGCAGATGACACGCGCTCGGCCGGTCGCGTTCTCGAGTTCATTAGTGCCAGTGAGATGACGTCAGTCATTTGAAGCTCTTGTTGGTGACAACCAACCCCTTTCTGTTGTGGATTTTTAAGCTTTCCTTCTGCTTTTAGTTTCTCCAATTTTGTGAGGTTCGTTCCCATTGCTGCTGCCTTCCATTTTCGTTTTTACCGTTTCCTAAGTCACAGACCGGGCGCTAATGACCATAGCAGTTTTGCGCCCTAAAACCAAAACAAAACCAAAAAATCCAAATAAGTCCTCTCTTTCTGATGTCTCACGTGGTCGATGCCTACCACACAGAGGCCGCGCAACTCTAGTTGAAACTCACTTCCTGAAAGTTTCTGATTCAAAAGTCGCGCGTTATGGGTATCCAGTCTACTTGGAGAAAAGCGTTTAAAATTAGATTAACTCTGATTTTTATACCGAAATTAGATCACTAGTTCCTCATCTTAGAGCATTTTTAAGGAGTGATGTGACATCATGTTATCCATAGACCTGATAGCAAGCGACTCCTCTCGAGGTACTCTCCTATATGCCCACCCCGCTTTTCGCACGGGAGCAGCTTAATTCTGATTGGCTGTTGATCTAAACGACCAATCAAAACGTTTTTTCCAAATCATTCTTGTGGCAAATCTTGCCGTATCCAATCACTAATTTGATAGTAATTAATATCAGCAAAACATCAATTTCTTGTATTTTGTGTAGTAAAAAAACGAAGTGCGGAACATTCATCAAATTGATAAATAAACTTATTCCGCCTCTCACTTCCATTCTGGCCACTTTTATATACAAGCAAGCACACACCGATATACGTCACCTGAATCCTGGTTGCAACATAACTTCCCCACAGGCGTGCCTTACTGCAACGAATGTCATCTCTTAATAACTTGTTGCGTTACAGTACTTCAAAATCTAATTCAAGGGCAAGCCTTATTTGGTGCAAGGTGTCTATTATGGAATCAATCGAAATGATAATATAAAAAGTATATAGACGGCTACAATAAAATTAAAAATATGATTGGGTCGTAGTACTGCGTATGTGGATAGGGCAAATCCATGCCCTGCGTCAAAGGTTACTGTAAACAGGGGCTGTAACAATGATGAAAATACAGTAAATGGGCTGAGTACGAGGTCCATATTTAGTATAATGGCTAAGGGATGAGACGGAATACGTTACATCTGCAACTCCTGAGGGTGTACACTGACCAAGCTTCAGATTAATGCACGAGACGTTTAAATACTAAATGACTGCCAAATGAGACCTGCTAAGTGCTGGATCCAACATACAGTGTGAAGATTGCCTGTGGGACAGGTTACGTATGAGATTTGGGAGTAATGCCATGGTACACTCAGACTGTTTTACTATAAGCGCCTGCATATCCGTAAACACACACTTTAGTCATAAACCAACCAATTCAGTAACATACAGTCTCTTCTACTAGCTTACCTAAACATAATATACGATCAAAAATGCTAAACAAATTATGGTCAGCTGACTCTAACTGGTCGTTTAGAAAGTGATCTGGATGTCTCTCTCTCTGTCTATCTATCTTTCCTTTAAGTCGTCTGGCCGTATATACTTAATGCTAACCATGAGCAGCCGACCGGTTCATCAGTTACATAACATATAAATATTCATCCTGCGTATGTTAGTGCTCGCAAAACTCGAAAATTTTGACACAAAGTTGCATTCGAAAAAGAGCTTGTTTTCGTGTACCTATTTTTTAAATATATACTATATATAAAAAACACGTAATACATAAAATTGAAACGTCGTAACCAAAAATCTCTAAAATTCCTTGACCGATTTACTTCAAACAAATTTTGCAAACAAATTTTTACACGATATTCTAATGAACATTCAGACGGGCACAGGCTAATATAGGCGAAACACTGTTCCCAAAAATCTCAAAACGTTCTCGATAGCCGGCCACCGTGACCGAGCGTTTCTAGGCGCTTCAGTCTGGAACCGCGCGACTGCTACGGTCGCAGGTTCGAATCCTGCCTCGGGCATGGATGTGTTCGATGTCCTTCGGTTAGTTAGATTTCTTACTGCTGTTAACGTCAAACCTTGCAATATCCTTTACATAGAGCTATTTTTAAAAAGGGTTTTTTACTGTTGTCTTTATAATGTGTGTGTGTGTGTGTGCGTGTGTGTGTGTGTTTTAAGTTAAAATCTCATTATTGGCAAGTGGCTAATATCATACCTGGTAATCTTTTCATAATGAAAACTGTCAAGCTATTTGAAATAATTTTTTTTAAACAAGTGCCAGACTTAAAATTTTATTATTGAGAAAGTTTAAAATAAACAGGTATCTTCAGCAGTGTGTGTTATTTCACCAGAACCTCCTGGTCCCTACTTCCACGATAACGTTTTGGAATAAAACGTGTACTCTAGTTGTTGTTTGTGAACCGCCCTAATTGACGGTTCATTACTGGTAGCAGAGCGTGGTTGTACGTTCGCTACCTGATCCTCTTGACTTGCTGGTGGGAAGTTTTTTTAGTTAGTATTTATTACTATTTTGTTTTATTTTGTTTGTTCACATTTACTTAAAGTGTATATTCCAGGGTGTGATGGCGGTGAGGGAGTGCCCGGGCTTAGGATTGCTCCGGCGCGAGCAGATTTTGTACGAAATTAAAATTTGTGGGATTGACAAGGAGGGCACGGTTCCAGAGCTGGCCGCATGTTTACGAGATTCCTTGCAGCGGCCTGTTGTTACTAAGAAAGTCATTGGTCTGCCGGCCGGCGTAGCCGCAGCCGTTGAGGCGATGGGTGAGTTGGAAAAGTCTCTTAGTTGGTATTCAGTAGATCAGCCTAGCTAGAAACAACTTACTAGATTACGTGCACATTTGGTGCATAATTCTAACTGGATTTCTGACTTAGAGCAAATAGTTTCGAGTGACGCTGATCGTAAGATCGTTTCGGAATTGCAGCAGAAGGTGGCTACGTTGCAGCTAAGCTTAGCTTATTTAGAGTTTGATTCTGAGGAATTCAGTGGGCAGGTCTAACCGGATCGGGCCCAGGCGGGGATCTTGCCTAGTGTTCAAAACCAGAAGATGGAAGGCAGTTTGGAACCTTCTGCTAAATTACCTAACCCGAGTGGACTTCTTTTGAAGGATATAGGAGAGTTAACTGTTGATTCTTTGAGTAAGATCAAGGAGCTACTTTGGTTGCTGGTTCACTTTGAACAGCACGCCCACTCCTCTGCGGTAGCGCACTCCACCCTTCTAGCTTTACTCTACCCTTTAGCCAAAGGGGGTCTTAGAGATCTTTCCTCCAGAGCTCTCACTGAACAGATGTCCTTGCTTCAGCTTAGGTAGAAGATTATTAGTGAGAGACTTACTGCGGGCTTAGGAAGCATTTAGTATCACTACATTTGGAGGGTACAGGGAGAGTGCGAGAGCCTACAGCAGTATGTGGAGAGGGTGAAAGTTGCCAACAAGCGCTCTTGGTCGATATGTCTGAGGACCAGTTGGTTTCTGTGATTTTGGAAGCGATGGCTGCTGAAGATAAATTGCATTTTATCTTCAAATCCCCTCCGGTTACATGGGAGAATTTGCGTGGAGGAATAGTCACTGCGTATGCGTTAAAGTTGCTAGAGGAAACACGGGGCGCTAGGGTTTCTAGGCCCGTAATAGAACTTGGGGTGGCCGAGGAGCGCGGTCGGGGTAGAACCACCGGGGTTGAGACAAGGCGATGTTTCCGTTGGGTGAGGGTGGTCATTTAGTTCGGGATTGTCCTGTTCCCCGTTGTAGTAGGAGTAACAAATGACATAAGGGAAAGCGGCGTACCTTGTTTGGTAAATTTACAGCTTGTTGTGGGCGTGCCGTCGTAGCAGAGTCCAGATCGCGTCTTCCCTATATTTGTGTTCAACTTAACCACGAACCCATTTGCGCCTTGTTGGCTTCTGGTAGCACGTACTCCTTACTTAGTGAGGCTTGGTTTTTGGAGTTCGGACACCTTGCTAAACTTAAACCCGAGAAGATCCCGCTTCGGAGATGTCGTGTCGCTAATAGTCATGTGTTGACTCTAGTGGGGTGGGTTAAGGGTAGTGTTTCGGTAGGGCATTTTTCTTGGCCAATCACCTTCGCTCTCGTGACGCGTTTGCAAGTGAACCTGGTACTTGGCTGTGACTTTAGTTCTAAAACGCAGCTGGTGTTGGGTTATTTTGGTAGGCTTTTCATCTTTAAGTTTGCTCCTCTGCAGAAGTTTGGTCTCTGTGAATGTTGGGAGGCGTTGTCGTCGGTGGTCCATGCCTTTCCGGTAGCTTCTCTTGATGAAGGGGATATTAGCCACCTTTCGCCCCAGCAAGGTCGGCAGGTGCGTGAGTTATTAGGAGAGCTTCCGGATTTACTGAGATATAAACTGGGGGTGACTAACATTCTGGAATATGACATTCATTTGACCGATGACGTTTGTTAGGCAGTCTCCGTACCGGTTGTCTCCTCCCAAAATGAAAATACTACGAGGGAAGGTACGTAAAATGTTAGACCAGGGGGTTATTCGTCCCTCCACATCTCCGTATGCCTCCCCGATATTTCTGGTCCCCAAAACTAAAGGGGGGGGGGGGGGGATTTCCGGCCAGTAGTAGACTACCGACGTTATAATGAGAAAGTCATTTTGGAATCAGTACTCTTTCCCGACCTCCACAACTCCTTTACTTGGTTTGCTGGCGCGATTTGGTTTACTGTACTTGATTTGAATCAGGCCTGTTATCAGATTCCTTTGACTGAAAATTTTAAGCATGTTACTGCCTTCTGTACCGATTGGAATCTGTGTGAATTCAATCGCGTTCCCTTCGGTCTTGCTACTGGGGCTGATGTTTTGACTCGTTTATTAGATAATGTCTTGGGCGATTTAGAGTTACATTGCGTCTGCAATTATTTAGGCGATATAGTTATAGTAGGTCATTTGAAGAACATTTGCTTCAGGTCCTGGCTAGGCTCCAGACGGCCGGTCTAACAGTCAAACCATCTAAGGTTACGCAGGCGAAACCACAAATTTCCTTTTTGGGCCATATCGTTTCGGGGCAGTCAGTCCGGATCGATCAGGATCGCACGAAACCCTTGCGCGCCTTGTCCGCCTCATAGGGATAAGCGGGGAGTGGCAAAGTTCATTGGTATGGTGAAATATTTTAGGCGTTTCGTACCGAATTTTGCCTCCTTAGCCACACCCTTGAATCAACTCCGTAAGAAAGGTATTCGTTTTGTTTGGGGTCCCACTCAGCAGGCTGCCTTTTACCAGATTAAAACGGTTATTGCCAACCGCTGGTCCTTTGGGTTCCCGACTTTGAAAAACCCTTTGTTGTGCAAACGGACGCGTCAAATGCTGGAGTTCTGGCTGTTCTTTCACAAGAGTCGGATGACTATAGACAGCGTTGGGCTTGTGCATCTCGCAGGCTAAATGACGCTGAGTCGAAGTACTCAGTGTACGAGTGCGAGGCGTTACTTCTCTTTGCTTTGGAGAAATTTCGTTTTTATCTGGAGCATAAACCTTTCCAGCTCGAGACATAAACAGGCTTTAAGTTGGGTCCTGGCCAGACCACGCAAGACGGGGCGGATCGCCGGGTGGGCTGTGAGGATCTCGGCTTTTAAGATCACGGTCAAACATATTAGGCGTACCGAGAATGTGGTGGCGGACGCCCTTAGTCGAATGTTTGACCAGCAGCACGAGGGTTCGGGTGTCGGACAAGATTACTCACAAGAAAATGGTTCAAATGGCTCTGAGCACTATGGGACTCAACATCTTAGGTCATAAGTCCCCTAGAACTTAGAACTACTTAAACCTAACTAACCTAAGGACATCACACACACCCATGCCCGAGGCAGGATTCGAACCTGCAACCGTAGCAGTCCCGCGGTTCCGGACTGCAGCGCCAGAACCGCACGGCCACCGCGGCCGGCTTCTCACAAGAAGTTCAGGCAATGGTCTTGGGCAAGGTACACCAGCTGTTCGGGGATCTTGCCGTGAATCAGGATCAGGATTCCCAGATAGCACCAATAAAGCAACGGGTGAAGTCGGGCGAGTTAGTTCGGGAATATAGTGTTGGAAAGCAATTTTATGTAAAGAAGTGGGTCGAGATCGTCATCCCAGGATCTGCTTGCCCTAAGTGTTGATTCAACCCTTGTTTCGGTATTACCATTGTTTGTTGGGAGGGGGGGGGGGCGCGGGGGGGTGTCATTTGGGCACGTATAAAACTATTCAAAGGATTAAGCTGTATGTTACTTGGCCTCACCTTGAACGGGATGTTGAACAGCTGGTAGATAAGTGTCACTTATGTCGGGCTGCTAAACGTAACAGTGCCGTGCGGCTGGGTCTATTGTCCTCCGTGCGTGAGAACAACCCTATGGATCGTTTATATGTTGAGTATGTGGGTCCGTTGCTCGGTCCAAGAGAGGTAATCTATATATATTAGTCATTGATGCTTTCTCTCGATTTACGTAGCTGGTTCCTAGCCGGTACGTTACTACCGAAGTCACCATCTCGCGTCTCACCAGCATCTTCTGTTTTCGGTCCACCATAGAGTTTGGTCAGTGATAATGCCGCCGTCTTTGTTTCGGCGACGTTTAAGGCCTTTTGTTTTGGAAATGGTGTTAAACTTATAACCACTACCCCATACTACCCTCAGGGATCTTTTGCAGAGAGGGCGAATGGGAACTTTAAATCAGCCCTCATAATTTACCATCAAGGTAGTCCGAGTAGGTGGGACTCCAATTTACCGTGGATCAACTTTTCGCACTTAATACGGCGGTACACGAGGCGTTGAAAGTTTCTTCAGCTTCTTTATTGTTCGCCTATCTGGTCAATTCCCTCTTGTCAAACTTGTGGCGGATTCAAGACCTAATTCCCGAGCGGGTAACCCCATGCCTGGTTAAGAAGAATTGTAATGGGGCGCGCCGAAATATTGCTGCCGCTCATGGTAGATAAGCATTGAGATGTAATCGCAATTGGCGGCAGGTTAAGTCTGGTTAAGTTTGCTTTCGGTTACCAGTGCGTGGTCACCTATGGTGGGGCGGGGGTGGGGGTGGGTGGGGGGGGTTTGGGGGGGGGGGGTGTGGTTGAGGTGTACTTGTATCCGGCTCTTCGAAAAGCGCGCCAGGCAGAGTGCTTTCGCTTCGCATCTAGTGTTTGCGGTGGCGCTTTCGGTTTGGCGCTTACATGGCCTGTCCATGAATTTATTCCAGATTATTTTCGTCATATTGGATACGCTATTTTGAATTTTTCAATTTTGATATTAAAATCGTTATCAGAAGGGTCAAAACCCCATCATGCCCATATTGGAGCAGATTTTAAACTTTTGCCTAAGTTTTCAGGATTCTTGCACTCTGTGCATCACGTAACTTACTCCGCGCGCTGTACGTTAGGAGTGCGGGTATTCTGGCAGCGGCCGTGCGTGAGAGTCAGCGCGACGCTGCGGAAACTAAGAGGCACGGTCGAAAGGAACGTTTTAAGTGTAACAGACATAAAAGTACGCTACAACAGTGACTCAAACTGTAAAGTGAGGCACGGAGAAGCACACGCAAATTTCAACGACAATCGCGGGCTTCTGACAGCGGTCCAGTTGGGCTCGCTCCCGGCGGGGCTTAACGGAAGAGGCGGGGCGACACGCTTGGCTTCCGACTTGCACTTACACGTGCAAAATCGCCTTACCGATAAGCAGAGTGCCATGTTAGCCCGGCGCCGTGGCCGACCCTTGCACCTGCTCTTACCGAAAGAACGCGTCTATTTCCGGCTAATGTCTAAGGGCTCCGCAGCGCCGGGAAGTCACGATCGCTGACAACATTGTTAATACGGCTGCTGGGAGTTAGCAAAGGACATAGCGGTTAGGTTTCCTTTGCGCGCTGAACAAATACGAAATTGTGGATCTTGGCAGGATGGTGTACAAACTTGCAATTTTTAATGCAAGTCTTGTCCTGTTACTCGTATATGCAGACATTGTCTACTTAAAGAATCTGAAAAAAGGTGGCAGCTCATTGCAGGAGACAAGGAAAAGTGGTGTGCTTAGTTACTGCATTAAGGAGGCCGACGCCCCCCAGGGGGTCCACAACTCTTTTGTGGATACGTGCGTAGCGAGCACGGAACCCCGAGCTAATGTGGCCCTCCTTCCTTTCCGGGCTGCATACCTTCCTTTTCCGCATCCTTCCCTATCCCCAATCTTCGCCACCTCTCCCCTCACCTCTGGCTCTTTCCTTCCCTTTCTCCTCCTCTGGGAGTATGGTTTGTGCCTACGCTCAGAGATGGATGCTCGTGAATGTAACGCATTCTTCGCCTTCTCTGCTTGTATGTCTTCATCCTTCCTTTGTCCTTCTCTTTTCCTTACCTCTTCTCTTTACCCTTTTCTCCGCTGCGGCGTTTGAGACCTCTCTTCTTTCCTTTCCCTTTCTTTGTTTTTCCCTTTCTCTTTCTTCCTCCCTGTGCGTGTCTGAAGGCCGACCCCCGCATTTTCGTGCATAGCCGGTGACGGGGTAACGCGTGATTGCCCGCCCCGGGTAGACAGGTAGGACACGTACGTACCCCCTGGTAATGGTCAGGCCTAGGGAGGGGTGATTACCCGAGCTGATACCTTCCGAAAGTGCCGATTGGTCCCTCCGTCCGTTTGTCGGGAGGTGTGACCTGAGGTGCAAACAATCACGTAAGGTGTGAGTGCCCTCAGAGAGGGCCCCCACAAGGGAGGAGCGCGCTATCAGAGACGCCGGTAATCATGGGGGATTCTTCCACAATGGTTTCCTCACCTTCCACTATGTCTGCTCACAAGCGTAAGTTCACTAAGTCTCAGCCACAGACAGTTCTTCCTTCGTTGCGACAGTTCCTTGTTGTTTCTCGGTCTGATGAATGTCACGACTTCTCCACGGTCAACCCTTTCATTATTCAGAAAGGTGTCGACGCAATTGCAGGTCCTGTAAAGTCTTGTTCCAGATTATGGAATGGCACCTTGTTGTTAGAAACAGTCAGTGCCCTCCACGCACAAAAATTTCTGTGTACTTAACTTCTCCACACCTTCCCTGTCCGGGTGGAACCGCGCCGTACTTTAAATTCCTCACGTGGAGTCGTTTATACACGCTCCCTCGATGGATTGTCTGACGATGAAATTCAGCACTACCTGTCTGACCAGGGCGTAACGGCTGTTCATAGAGTTATGAAAAGGGTTGACATGAACATCATTCCAACCTGCACCGTCTTCTTCACATTTGACAAAGTTTAACTCCCATTCAAAAGCCCTTACGTGCCAAAACCTACGCGTTGCTATCGGTGTCAGAGGTTCAACCACACCAGCCAGTCCTGTTCCAATACGGCCAAGTGTGTTATATGTGGCAAGGATGCCCATGAGGGTGCTTGTCCACCTACATCCCCTCGCTGCATAAACTGTATGGGAGACCACGCTGCTTCCTCTCGAGATGGCCCCATTTTTAAATACGAAAAGCTCATCCAGGAAATCAGAGTGGAGGAAAAGGTGTCGACCTTTGCTGCTCGAAAATTATTCGCCAGTCGACAGCCCACCGTGCCTCAGACGGGAAAATACAGCACTGTACTTGCTTCTACTCGGCCAACAAAGGAGGCAGCCATGCAGACTTGCGACCTCACCTTTAGTGCCACGGTCGTCAGATCGGCCAGCGCGACGATCGCCCGTTCAACCTCACCACTTTCGCCTGCCCACTCTACGGCTCACCCTTAATCGGGTTCTGCTAAATCTCGAGCCCAAAAGTCAGACACCAAGACTTCGAAAAAAGAGCATACTCGTGAAGATTTTTTACGTACCCCAACTTCACAACCATCGGTTCCTCCTTCATCTAAACATCATATTTCCAAGAAGGCTAATAAGAAACCCAGTTCATCTCCACCTCCGCCAAGGCGTGTCTCATCTACAGCACCGCCTGGCGGAAATCGCCCTCGGCCGTCTTCTCTGTCGCCGAGGCGCACTGCTGGCGGCCGATCAACCGGCCGATCGCTGGTGGCAGGAGCTGCTCCTGAACAACCTATGGATCAGAATCTTCTGCCTTCGGCTGAATGCCATTCCATACTGTCGGTCGCAAGCTCTGAGCAGTCGTTGAGTTGACGGCAACCTTGGTCACATTCCTCCATTTTATGTTCACCCTATGTCCATTATCCACTGGAATATCCGCGGCCTTCGAGCCAATCGGGATGAATTGTCGATCCTCTTACGATCCTACTCGCCGGTCATCTTCTGTCCTCAGGAAACAAAGCTGCGTCCCCATGACCACTTTGTTCTCCCCCATTTTCGGTCCATCCGATTTGATCTCCCCTCTGTTGAAGGCACTCCAGCACATTGGAGGACTCATGATTCTTCTCCATGATACTCTCCATTATCACCCCATCCACTTAAACGCTTCCTTCCAAGCTGTCGCTGTCCGTCTTTCCCTTTCTGGATATACCTTTTCTCTTTGTACTGTATAAATTCCATCGTCCACACCAATGGCACGAGCTGATCTCCTTCATCTTCTTGGTCAGCTTCCACCCCCCTATTTGCTGGTTGGGGACTTCAATGCCCACCACCCGCTTTGGGGATCTCCACATCCTTGTCCACGTGGATCACTACTGCTAGACGTCTTCCACCAAGCGGATCTAGTTTGCCTCAACACTGGGGTCCCTACATTTTTGTCTGCCTCCACGACAAATTTCTCTCATTTAGACCTTTCGGTCGGTACTGGCCCGCTGGCTCGGCGCTTCGAATGGTTCGCCCTTTATGATACACACTCGAGTGATCACTTTCCATGTGTCCTTAGACTGCAGCCTCAACCTCCCTATATGCGCCCGCGACGCTGGAAGTTTGCCCAAGCCGATTTGACACGTTTTCGTCTCTAGCGACATTCGATGACCGTCACTTTCCTAGCGTCGACGATGAGGTCACACATATTACAGACGTTATTCTTACAGCTGCGGAACGTTCAATACCACGCACCTCCGCATTGCCACGGCGCCCCCCAGTTCCTTGGTGGGACGAGGCATGCCGTGAAGCAATACGTGAGCGGCGACATGCTCTTCGCGTTTTCCGCCACCATCCTACTTTGGACAACTGTATCCGCTATAAGCAGTTCCGAGCGCAATGCCGTCGCGTCTTCCGCGATAGCAAGAAGGTAAGCTGGAAATTCTTTACTAGCTCATTTAACACCTTCACTCCCTCCTCGGAAGTTGGAAGTCGGCTTCGATGGTTCTCAGGCGCGCCTAGTTTCTCCCCGGTCTCTGGGCTCACTGTCGCGCATGATACGTTAGTGGACCCCGTCGCAATTTCTAACTCATTGGGTCAACTCTTTGCTGAGATTTCGAGCTCTTCAAATTACCCGCCAGCGTTTCTCCCAAAGAAAAGTGCTGCGGAAGTGCGACCTCTTGCTTTCTTCTCTCAAAATCGCGAAAGCTATAATACTGTTTTTTCCATGCGGGAACTCCAACATGCACTCTATTCTTCTCGCTCCTCCGCCCCAGGACCGGATGGTATCCACATCCAAATGTTGCTGCATTTATCAACCCATAGTCTGCGTTACCTCCTTCGCATTTATAATCGAATTTGGACCGACAGTACTTTTCCCAGACGATGGCGGGAAGCTATCGTCGTTCCTGTTCCGAAACCTGGAAAGGACAAACATCTCATTTTTGGCTATCGCCCCATTTCTCTCACGAGTAGTGTATGTAAGGTTTTGGAGCGTATGGTGAATTGCCGTTTAGCTTGGTGGCTGGAGTCCCGCAGTCTTTTAACACCTGCCCAATGGGGCTTCCGAAAGCATCGTTCTGCAGTTGACCATCTTGTTGCTCTCTCCACTTGTATCATGAACAATTTTCTCCGGAAACGCCAAACAGTAGCAATATTTTTTGATCTGGAGAGAGGATACGGTACCTGTTGGAGGACTGGCATCCTCCGCACACTGTTCTCTTGGGGCTTTCGAGGTCGACTGCCCTTTTTTCTTCGCGAATTTATCGCAGAGCGCACATTTAGAGTGCGGGTGAACACTACTCTCCCTCGTACTGTCTCCCAAGAAAACCGGGTACCCCAGGGCTCCGTGCTAAGTGTTGTGCTGTTTGCTATTGCCATAAATCCTATTATGGATTGTCTCCTTCCTGATGTCTCGGGCTCCCTCTATGTGGACGATTTTGCGATCTACTACAGCTCTCAACGGACCAGCCTTCTTGAACGACGTCTTCAAGGATGTCACGATCGCCTCTACTCTTGGAGCACCGAAACCGGCTTCCGTTTTTCTCCCAGTAAGACCGTTTGTGTTAATTTTTGGCGAGTTTCTTCCACCCTCCTTACATCTAGGACCTATCAACCTTCCGTTTTCGGACGTCGCTAGATTATTGTGTCTTATGTTTGACAGAAAACTGTGCTGGTCCTCCCACGTTTCCTATCTTTCGGCTCGTTGTCTGCGATCGCTCAACACCCTCCGTGTCCTGAATGGTACCTCCTGGGGAGCGGACCGAGTGGTCCTTCTCCGCCTCTATCGCGCCTTAGTGCGCTCGAAATTGGACTATGGAAGCATAGTTTACTCCTGCTCGGCCGTCTATTCTTCGTCGTCTCGACTCTATCCACCACCGTGGATTACGTTTAGTGTCTGGAGCTTTTTACACCAGCCCTGTGGAAAGCCTCTATGCTGAGACTGCTGAACCTCCGCTGTCCAATCGGCGAGCTGTCCTTCTGAGTCGTTATGCTAGCCATCTGTCTGCCATGCCTGCTAATCCGGCCCATGACCTTTTTTTCGACGCCTCCTTTGATGTAGGGTATGCAGGCCGCCCCTCCTCCCTACTACCACTGGGAGTCCGCTTCCGTCAACTGCTCCATTCTCTTTCCTTCCGCTTTCCTAAAACCTTCTTCACAACTTGGGGTACAGCACCGCCTTGGCTCCGTCCCCGGATCTGCCTGCTCCGTGACCTTTGTCAATTTCCCAAGGATGGTAGCCCTTCACTTGTTTATCGTCGGGCATTTGCTGCTCTATGTGCACAAATGAAGGAAGCCACATTTATTGACACCGATGGCTCGAAAACATCGTTAGGTGTAGGGAGTGCCTATATTGTTGGCGACACCCCAAATCAATTTCGGCTTCCCGACCAGTGTTCGGTTTATACTGCGGAGGTTTACGCTGTTCTCCAGGCTGTCCACTACATCCGCCGCCATCAGCGGATACAGTATGTTTTCTGCTCAGATTCTCTCAGCTCTCTCCTCAGTCTGCAAGCTCTTTACCATGTGCACCCTCTGGTCCACCGGATTCAGGACTGTCTGCGCTTGCTCCACCTGGGGGCGTCTCGGTGGCGTTCTTCTGGCTCCCGGGACGCGTTTGTATCTGTGGAAATGAGGCGGCTGATACTGCGGCCAAGGCTGCAGTCTCTCCTCTTCGGCCAGCTATTCAATCGATTCCCTTCGCCGATATACGGAGCGTTTTATGTCGTCGTGTCGTTCTTTTATGGCACGCACATTGGTCGACACTTCCCCATAATAAATTGCGGGACGTGAAAGCTCTTCCTTGTGCTTGGACCTCTTCCTCCCGAACGCGTCGTCGGGAGGAGGTAATTTTAACTAGACTCCGGATAGGGCACTGTCTTTTTAGCCATCGACATCTTTTAAGCGGCGATCCTCCCCCACTCTGTCCCCTCTGCTCCCAGCTGTGGACGGTAAGACACGTATTAATTGAGTGCCCCTATTTTACTCCGTTACGCGCCCGTCTACAGTTGTCGCCTGATATATCGTCAATTTTAGCAGATGACACGCGCTCGGCCGATCGCGTTCTCGAGTTTATTAGTGCCAGTGAGATGACGTCAGTCATTTGAAGCTTTTTTTGGGGACAATCAACCCCTTTCTGTAGTGGATTTTTAAGCCTTCCTTCTGCTTTTAGTTTCTCCAATTTTTTGAGTTTCTTTCCCATTGCTGCTGGTTTCCATTTTCGGTTTTTACTGTTTCCTAAATCACTGACCGGGCGCTAATGACCATAGCAGTTTTGCGCCCTAAAATCAAAACAAAGAAAAAGGAGGCCGACGGTTCAAATCAATGTCTGGCCATCCTGTACAGATTTTCCATGGTTTCTCTATGTTGCTCCAGGCAAATGCTGGGATGATGCCGCTACGTTAAACATTCCGTACTTGTGCTCCATCTCAAATGACCAGGATGCCAACGGATTTAAAAACACAATTTTTCTTCCTATTTGCATTTACCTACTGTAATATAGAGCAGAGCAGAAATTGTAGCGTCTTCGTTATCCACATTAGCGTGAAGCTACTAGTTGTTACCAGAGTAAATTAGATATGTGCCAGGATGGGTGAAAATATTATGGTAACTGATGCTGGTTGAAGTACCGCTGAAATCTTACGAATTGTCAGGTGAATTACGGTATCGCAGGAGAGAGTTAAATTTTGTTGTTGTGACCAAAGTCCTCTTGGGGAGATGGTGATTTCACCGTTGTATAGCTGTCGTAAGCTGTTCTGTATTGTCGTGCATATCTTTGTCTATGTCGTAGTTAGCTGTGTATGGTTGTGTTGTACGTTAGTAATGGTTTAGTGGGTGGTGGAGGTCGCTAATAGTACAGGCCGCTCTTCCAGTGGCAGTTGCTTCTCTCTGTTATTCGGTGTGATTCTATGAGCCCATTCCTACAGTTATTACTTCTGATAATAGTTCTCTTTTGTTGAAATATAGTTGTAAAGTCATTTGGGCAGAATTAGATTGTTTAAGAAATAGTTGGATTTGCCTGAAACAGATATTTTTATTGTTATACACTCCTGGATATTGAAATAAGAACACCGTGAATTCATTGTCCCAGGAAGGGGAACCTTTATTGACACATTCCTGGGGTCAGATACATCACATGATCACACTGACAGAACCACAGGCACATAGACACAGGCAACAGAGCATGCACAATGTTGGCACTAGTACAGTGTATATCCAACTTTCGCAGCAATGCAGGCTGCTATTCTCCCATGGAGACGATCGTAGAGATGCTGGATGTAGTCCTGTGGAACGGCTTGCCATGCCATTTCCACCTGGCGCCTCAGTTGGACCAGCGTTCGTGCTGGACGTGCAGACCGCGTGGGACGACGCTTCATCCAGTCCCAAACATGCTCAATGGGGGACAGATCCGGAGATCTTGCTGGCCAGGGTAGTTGACTTACACCTTCTAGAGCACGTTGGGTGGCACGGGATACATGCGGACGTGCATTGTCCTGTTAGAACAGCAAGTTCCCTTGCCGGTCTAGGAATGGTAGAACGATGGGTTCGATGACGGTTTGGATGTACCGTGCACTATTCAGTGTCCCCTCGACGATCACCAGTGGTGTACGGCCAGTGTAGGAGATCGCTCCCCACACCATGATGCCGGTTGTTGGCCCTGTGTGCCTCGGTCGTATGCAGTCCTGATTGTGGCGCTCACCTGCACGGCGCCAAACACGCATACGACCATCATTGGCACCAAGGCAGAAGCGACTCTCATCGCTGAAGACGACACGTCTCCATTCGTCCCTCCATTCACGCCTGTCACGACACCACTGGAGGCGGGCTGCACGATGTTGGGGCGTGAGCGGAAGACGGCCTAACGGTGTGCGGGACCGTAGCCCAGCTTCATGGAGACGGTTGCGAATGGTCCTCGCCGATACCCCAGGAGCAACAGTGTCCCTAATTTGCTGGGAAGTGGCGGTGCGGTCCCCTACGGCACTGCGTAGGATCCTACGGTCTTGGCGTGCATCCGTGCGTCGCTGCGGTCCGGTCCCAGGTCGACGGGCACGTGCACCTTCCGCCGACCACTGGCGACAACATCGATGTACTGTGGAGACCTCACGCCCCACGTGTTGAGCAATTCGGCGGTACGTCCACCCGGCCTCCCGCATGCCCACTATACGCCCTCGCTCAAAGTCCGTCAACTGCACATACGGTTCACGTCCACACTGTCGCGGCATGCTACCAGTGTTAAAGACTGCGATGGAGCTCCGTATGCCACGGCAAACTGGCTGACACTGACGGCGGCGGTGCACAAATGCTGCGCAGCTAGCGCCATTCGACGGCCAACACCGCGGTTCCTGGTGTGTCCGCTGTGCCGTGCGTGTGATCATTGCTTGTACAGCCCTCTCGCAGTGTCCGGAGCAAGTATGGTGGGTCTGACACACCGGTGTCAATGTGTTCTTTTTTCCAATTCCAGGAGTGTATTTTATCTTATAATTTGAATAAGAACTTTTACTGTATGTGCATTTGGACGAGATATTATTTAATTCCAGCTTTTTTGTGATTCGTATGCGCCCGGCCGCCGGGAGGGGCCCGGCCGACGGAAAGATAACGATCACTACAAAAATAGCTCACCGTCGGGAAATGTCGATGTCTCGAAAAGTAAAAGGCATATTACTATATACATAACTAGGTCTAGACTGGGACTTAGCATCTATTCCACAATGCCAGGTCTTGTAACTGATGACATCTCGGTCGGTAAATGATTGCTGAGCATGGAACTGTAATTGGTGATGTAACCCTGTGTAAGTAGGCTGTTTAGGTTTTTTTATTGGTAATGCCACGTAGCGCTCTGTATGAAAATCACTGGCTGTGCTCTGTGCAGTCTGTGGTTGGTTGGATTGTTGTTCGCTATTGTAGTGTTGGGCTGTTGGCTGTTAACAGCGCGTAGCGTTGAGCAGTTGGAGGTAGGCCGCCAGCAGTGGTGGATGTGGGGAAGTGAGATGGCGGATTTTTGAGAGCGGATGACCTGGACGTGTGTCCACCAGAAACAGTACATTTGTAAGAATGGATGTCATGAACTGCTATTTATATTATCACTTTTGAACACTATTAAGGTAAATACATTGTTTGTTCTCTATCAAAATCTTTCATTTGCTAACTATGCCTATCACTAGTTAGTGCCTTCAGTAGTTCGAATCTTTTATTTAACTGGCAGCAGTGGCGCTCGCTGTATTGCAGTAGTTAGAGTAACGAAGATTTTTGTGAGGTAAGTGATTTGTGAAACGTATAGGTTAATGTTAGTCAGGGCCATCCTTTTGTAGGAATTTTTGAAAGTCAGATTGCGTTTCGCTAAATATATTGTGTGTCAGTTTAGTGTTGATCAGAACAGGTAAAGAGCGAAATGTCTGAGTACGTTCAGTTCTGCTCAGCTGTTTGAAAATCAAATAATGTAAGAGGTTTATCAGCACAGTAATTCATTAATTTTTCTAAGGGACGTTTCAGGGCACATTTCCCCGAGGGGTCGGGCACTTTTGCCCTGGAGGTGGGGTTTGGCTCTTTGCCCCCCCCCCCCCCCCCACGGGAGTGTGTGGCTCTTTTCCCCTGTTGCCCGCTCAGCGCCTTTTTTTTAATTTTTCTTTAAAAAAATTCTTTATTAACCATCAATGATAATTATACAATGAAACCCACTTCCTTATATGATTAGTGCGTCTTAATTTGTAAGTTTGTTAGATATAATTTGCAGCTAATTACAATTTAGTGGATTGTGAGCTACAGCTATACTCTAATTACAATGGGCAGCAAAATTCTTACAAGTATTAGGATTTAATTCCTAAGATCTTAACTAACTCTACTACCTGCAGCGTCCCAAATGTGTCAGAGATATATATAAACCTATTTTATTGACTTGCCCATCGAGCTAATCCTGATGGGCGTGCCCCTGACTCTGGGCAGGCCAGGATGTTATTCGTTTCAGGTTCCTAATACTAATTTCCTAATCTAATTCCTACTAACTAATTCTAACCTAAGTCAATTCTGGTGCCTCGTCTAGTCCGTCATATTATTCCTCACTCCACCTAGTCCCTCACGTGGCGGATTCCAGACTACTAAGGTCGGCCTATCCACGCGCAGGCGGTATAGGAGTAGGGCGCGTGTTTGGTATTAAAATTTCTTTAGTTTTATTTTAATTTATGTTAATTTATTTCCCTCAGGTATTCCTTTAGCACTTTTCGTGATACCTCATCTGCTAGTTTATTTAGAGTTTGAAAAGTGTCTTGTTGTCTTATGAGATGGTATGTGTCATGGTCAGGTAGTTGGTCACGTAGAGTGGAAGGAACATCATTGAAGAGGGGGCACTCGTAAATCACATGATCAGGATTGCCCTCTGGTTCACCACATTCACACGCGGGTGTGGCCCTTTTCCCGAACTGACATAAGTATGTAGGGTAAGGCCCATGTCCAGTGAGAAAATGGATTAGTCCTCTGGTGGGTTCAAAGTATTCCATTTTTAATCATTCCCTAATGTTTGGAATAAGTTCATATGACCTACGCCCTGTTTCATCCGTCTCCCATGGTTCTTGCCATTGTCCCATATGTCCTACACCCTGTTTCATCCGTCTCCCATAGTTCTTGCCATTGTTATTCACCCCTTTGCCGAATCTCACCCTTGTCCCTAGCCCCAGTGCCTAAAATTTCTTCTAACTTTGTAACATTTCCTTTCTTAACCCAGAACCACGCAGCCTGCTATCTAATTTTGATGTCCAAGGGGCAGAGCCCCATTATGACCAATAGTGCTCCCCCTGGTGATGTTCTATAAACCCCCACAGATCTGAGTATCATGTTCCTTTGAACCCTTCTCACTGTCATGGGGGACACAACCCTCGTGAGCCTCTGTGCCCAGACTCCCGAGCCGTAACCCACTATTGATGTTAATATGCCATTATGGTATAGTTTTATGAGATGTGGAGGGAGATGATATCTTTTATGTCCGATGGATATAAGATTGTTTAATGTTCAAAAGGCTTTCTGAGTTACGGTTTCAATGTGTCTCCCGAAGTTCCACTTCTCATCAATGATGATTCCCAGGTATCGTGTGTCACGTCGCCGAAGAACCGGCGAGTGCTCGATTCGGACAGTCGGATTTCGGATTAATTGTCTCTTTAATAGCGAGTAGGTTGACTTGCTTGGTGATATCATCATCTTAGTGTAGTTTGTTTAGGGCACTTTCTATTTTGGGTTCTATGTCTTGGCGGCTACGGCTGCCGACCAACAGAAGGAGGTCATCTGCATAGTCTATCACCTCTAGCACTTCTTCACTTTGTTGTAAGGTGTCTAGTAATGGCTACATGTGGATGTCCCAAAACAGGGGCCCTAACACGGAACCCTGGGGACAGCCCTTTGTTGCCGGCCGCGGTGGCCGTGCGGTTCTAGGCGCTCCAGTCCGGAACCGCACTGCTGCTACGGTCGCAGGTTCAAATCCTGCCTCGGGCATGGGTGTGTGTGATGTCCTTAGGTTAGTTAGGTTTAAGTAGTTCTAAGTTCTAGGGGACTGATGACCACAGCAGTTGAGTCCCATAGTGCTCAGAGCCATTTGAACCATTTTGAACAGCCCTTTGTTATAGATTTTCCAATTCTCCCGCTAGGGGATGATAGCCAGACCTCCTGCTCCTCGCAATAGCATCAGATGCCGATAGCCCAGGCCTGAAGCCAAACTGCTTGTCGTTCATCCCACACAGCACTCGGTGTGCGGCCAGTCTGTCAGCTAGTAGCTTTTCTAGTATTTTCCCGAGTATGTTGAGCAAGCAAATTGGTCTATAGGGTTTTGTGTTTGTTGGGTCTTTATCTCGTCCTTTTCGGACAATAACTACGTCCGCTGTCTTCCACAGATTTGGAAATTTTCGCTGTCTAGGACACTCATTGTACAGGTGAGTGAGTGGTGCAGTTAGCTGTGGAGCTAGAAACTGCAACACCTCAGCCACAATGCCATCTGGCCTGGGAGCTTTACCCCTTTTAAGTGACTTTGAAAGGTCTCTGTTGGATTCCTTTCATGTTAATTTTTTAAATCTGTTGTCATTTACGGCACAAATTCCTCTTCTAAATTTACTGTGGCGTTTCTTACTATCTGGGAGGAGACTGAGTAGTGGAACGTGTTACTTTTACACATAAATAAGAACGATCTGTCACACTACTACACTTTAAAACACAGTTTATATGTAATTCATGTCACACAGTCTCATACGGAACCTACATCCGCTTTCTTTTATATACTGTATATGATAAGTCACTGTCATCCTCCTTCCCTTCTGTGTGAGAGGATGAATGAGCAAATGTATTTTTAGTTGCATGCTTGAGGGTAGCAGACAAGCCTGTCTGCTAGACAACAGTAGGACCAACGTCGGAACAGGTAGCTAAGCTTTCTAAAAGCAGAGAGGTTTCTATTCTTAGTATGGTCCTGTCCGTCCCTTGTCATGTTGGTATAGGAAGGTGCCTCCCTGTTCACTTCCGATTGTATCTGTTAGCACGCTCGGTAGAAGCCCAGGTCAGCCTGTCAGCGGCGAGCGTCTTAAGTGGTAAGATCTCCGGCTAAGCGCGTGTCTGCTAAGTCCGTAGGACAATGGATTTCTTAAGTTCAGCCTAACTGAAAATTTAATCACCTTTATTTCAGGTTTAGCTCCAAAATATTCTAATGTTATCTTAAATTGCAACGCAGTGAATTTCGAGTGTGAAGTTCAGAATATCTTCCAGTAGTTGGTTTGTCACTACTTCGTGAGTAAAGTGGAACCACATGTTGATCAGTAACTCTTAGATCATCAATCTTGAATGCGAATGTACATGAGATTATAACATCTCGTCTTGACAATATGTTTCAATATAGCAACTTTTCTTTATGTTCAACCCACGTGGGGTGTACTTTGTGAGACCAGTACCACGTGCTTATACAATTGTTTGACCCATCAGGTTAATAGTAAGACGATAGTAACCAGTTGGAGGTTTTTCTTTTGTGAATTGAGTTTCGATGTAATTTATTTTAATTATCAAAATGATTGTGGAGTTACACTCTTTGTGTAAACCAAGTTGACCACGTGAAACATGTCGTGTAAGCATCAAAGTAGCCCTCAGCTATTATTTTCGGGAAGATTTCACAGAGAGTTAGTATGAATTTAGTATACCAGTGTGTGGTAATTTCATGACGGACAGGATTGCGCTACGAACGTAACTTCTTTGGGTGAAAATTGAATCGGTTGGTTGTGGTTAATTTCCTCTTGCATATGTTTCAAAGTTCTTCGTGTGTTATTTTATGAAAAATGGTTCAAATGGCTCTGAGCACTATGGGACTTAACATCTATGGTCATCAGTCCCCTAGAACTTAGAACTACTTAAACCTAACTAACCTAAGGACATCACACAACACCCAGCCATCACGAGGCAGAGAAAATCCCTGACCCCGCCGGGAATCGAACCCGGGAACCCGGGCGTGGGAAGCGAGAACGCTACCGCACGACCGCGAGATGCGGGCTGTTATTTTATGAATGCAGTGTTGTATGTAGTCTCCTAATCTTGGCTCCCTATTTGATGTGTTCCGTAAGATTACAAACTCACATTTACACAATCCGAAATAAGGCACCAGTTTAGTTATGAATCAAGTTTGATATGCTGAAATTTTAACGGGACAATGATCAATGTTAAAATAAATGTCCAAATATAAACTGATGTATTTCTTTTTATTTAAATTGTCTTTTCATATATATATATATATATATATATATATATATATATATATATATATATATATATATATATATATATATATAATGAGTACTAAAAGATTATAATTAATGTTAGTCTGGTTGGGAATTTTATAAGCAAGACTGGCTACCTGGTGATACAGTTGCGCAGTAATGCATGGTTAACTTCCTCAGACAGCTCACAGCTTTTAACCCGCTTTTATTGTCTATCAGCACCGCTTTCATAGCAAATTAATGCAACAATATTACAGCATTATGTGGGCAGCCACCTCTTCCTCTGAGAAAGGGTAGACTGCTGTGTTGTTATTGTATTCATTGAGACTATCAAGTCTTAGTTGTTGTCGTTCGGATTCCCCATCCGTGCTGTCATCAGGCAGCAGGGGCCGGAGGAGGGCCTCAGCAGTCTCCTGCCAGGATTCCGTCATCCTGTCCCCCTGCCTGACTGTTGATAATTCCAGTGGAGAGCGGATCTTCTCTCTTACTAATTTATATGGTGTGCCCCAGGGGTCCAACGCCAACTGGCTCTGGACGAAGTTTTCCCAGCTTTGTGTTCTGACAGCTTGGAGTTCCTTCTGGAATCGGAGTTTAGCCTCCCGATATTGCAGCAGCCATCTTTGCCGTTCTGGCAGATGACACAGCGCTGGTACTGTCTTCTCAACCTTCTGACAGACCGGCGCATATCCTCGAGTTCAGATGACCATGGTGATGGAGAGGCTGCCATGGCCTTCTTCCTGGTCGGTACAGCAGCATTCACTGCGTTACTTATTGCACCGATCAGTTCCTCTGCTCTGTCATTTATGTCTATGTACAGGTCTGTGTCACCTTCTGGCAAGGCAGGAATGACGCACTCCCTCGCTAGGCGTTCCCAATCAGCCCTTTTATAATTGAATTGCGTTTCCCACCCCATGGCCCAGCAGGACACTTTCTCCTAAGATGAGAGTAATTAAATTGTGGTCGCTAGTGGTGGCGTTTTCTTCGACTTTCCATTGTTGTATTATGTCGCTTGCGTTAGGAGTGGCTAAAGTTACATCGATGTTTGTGCCTGGTCCTCCTCCCCCAGCATAGGTTGGAGGGTTGCCAGGCTTGTTAGCCACCACTAGTTGTGAGGCCATGATGAAGTCATAGACTTTCTCCCCGTTTGTGTCCCTTGTGCCGCTGTACCACAGGGGGATTTTGCGTTAATATCAGCAGTAATTATGATTCTTCGTCCTTGCAATGCCGTGGTTACTACAGCTAGATGGTCAAGATGGATTTCAATGTTGTCACCATACTGGAAGTACATGTTGACTAGTATTATTGCTCCGCCGGGAGATGACAGCTCCACGACACTGCAGTGACTGTTAGTATATTGCGATAATGTCTTTACTTTCAGGGCTTTATTTGTGATTATTAACGCCGCTTTCGGATTTTCTCCTTGGCTGATGACCTGCCAGGTCGCGGCTACAAATGCTATTTTTCCAGCTTGGGAATACGGCTCTTGTAGACAGAGCACATCCAGCCTTCTCTCCTCCACTTCCTTGCACAGCTCCTGCATCACAAGTCGACCGTTATGTGTGTTGAGTTGGCCGATGGTAATTTTAGTCATTTAAGGAAAGTAAGTATGTATGCGGTCGTCTGGCCATGTCTGACTCCAGTCAAAAGTAATGCGTCCATTAGCCAAGACAGACTGTTCGTAAATGTCATCTAGGCCAAATTTTTCTCCTCGTCTCTCGAATACTTTCTTTAGTAAGTCTCGCAGGGCTCCGAAGTCGGTGGGGAGATTCACCAACTTCAGCTGTATCCTGTCCACAGCCTCCATTACCGAGAAGGTGACTTTTCTTCCGTTTTCGTGTCCCACGCGAACCACATGTAAGGCTGGGGTCAGGGTAGCCGGCTCCTCCAATCTTGCCAGTTGCATCGTGAATTCTATATTTGGGTAAATCCGAACCGGGTCTACTGGCGCTAACCTTACTACCGGGGTGTCGGGTGAGCTCGTTATTGTGCTTTCTCGCACAGGCCTCTGTTGTTTCTGGTTGCTTCCATCTTTAAGGACCTCAGGCACAGGATGCCCTTGCCGTTGCTGGTGTTTAATCGGCTTTGCTCCCCGGCTGAGGGAGGAGGGAGTTGTGGCCACAGGGGTAAATTCCGTCTGGATACTTTTATCGATCTTCGGGGGATCAGTTTGGACACTTCTGTCAGCTGTCTCAATTTTCGGGTCTCTCGAAAGAGACTTCAGGTATTCTTTAATCTTATTTGCCCTGATGGCATCCCTCCTTTTGCTTAGGGATTTTCGCTTTGGCATCCTGTTTTGTTTGACGTACTCAGCCATAGTCAGTTCTGGAAATCAGTTTTTGTTCCAACATACGGTGCGTAGGGCAATTTCGTCCTGAAGTTCCGCAGTTTTTCTTCCCGCGTCTCTTGCAAGGTATGCAGACACTTGCAGCTTTGCATTCTTTTCGGGTGTGACCATCTTCGCCGCACTTGGAGCACGCCGACCCCTTGGTGCAATGCCTAAGAATGTGGTCCAAGTCTCAGCAGTTGTGGCAGCGAGGTACCACGAGATAATCTCTAACATTTATGGCATGGAAGCCAACATACAGTCTGCCCACTGTTATCATCTGCTTCCACATTTGTGCTGTGACCTCGGCAACGTAGTGTACGACATCACGATCCCGAGGCAAAAAAAAAAAAAAAAAAAATGGTTCAAATGGGTCTGAGCACCATGGGACTTAACAGCTATGGTCATCAGTCCCCTAGCACTTAGAACTACTTACACCTAACTAACCTAAGGACATCACACAACACACAGTCATCACGAGGCAGAGAAAATCCCTGACCCCGCCGGGAATCGAACCCGGGAACCCGGGCGCGGGAAGCGAGAACGCTACCGCACGACCAAGCACGATCACGAGGCCCCGTTTTAAATCTCAGCTTGAATGAGTCTTTGAAAACGTTGTTGTTCATTTGGTCAAAGTTCTGGTCCTTGATAGTTTAATAGAATTCTTCGTTTGTCATTGTTCAAATGGCTCGGAGCACTATGGGACTCAACTGCTGTGGTCATAAGTCCCCTAGAACTTAGAACTACGTAAACCTAACTAACCTAAGGACATCACACACATCCATGCCCGAGGCAGGATTCGAACCTGCGACCGTCGCGGTCGTGCGGTTCCAGACTGTAGCGCCTTTAACCGCTCGGCCACTTCGGCCGGCTTGTCATTGTTGTGGGTGTTCTTGTGGTCTTCAGTCCTGAGACTGGTTTGATGCAGGCCTCCATACTACTCTATCCTGTGCAAGCTTCTTCATCCCCCGGTACCTACAGCAGCCTACATCCTTCTGAATCTGCTTAGTGTACTCAGCTCTTGGCCTCCCTTAACGATTTTTACCCTCCACGCTGCCCTCCAATACTAAATTGGTGATCCCACGATGTCTCAGAACATGTTCCACCAACCGATCCTCTTCTCCCCAATTCTATCCAATACCTCCTCATTAGTTACGTGATCTACCCATCTAATCTTCAGCATTCTTCTGTAGCACCACATTTCGAAAGCTTCTATTCTCTTCTTGTCTAAGCTATTTATCGTCCACGTTTCACTTCCATACATGGCTACACTACATACAAATACTTTCAGAAATGACTTCCTGACATTTAAATCTATACTCGATGTTAACAAATTTTTCTTCTTCACAAATGCTTTCCTTGCCATTGCCAGTCTACATTTTATATCCTCTCTAATTCGACTATCATCAGTTAGTTTGCTCCCCAAATAGCAAAACACAATTACTACTTTACGTGTCTCATTTCCTAATCTAATTCCGTCAGCATCACCCAACTTAATTCGACTACATTCCATTATCCTCGTTTTGCTTTTGTTGATGATCATCTTATACCCTCCTTTCAAGACACTGTCCATTCCGTTCAACTGATCTTCCAAGTCCTTTGCTGTCTATGACAGAATTACAATGTCATCGGCGAACCTCAAAGTTTTTATTTCTTCTCCATGGGATTAAATATCTACCCCGAACTTCTCTTTTGTTTCTTATGTTGCTTGCTCAATATGCAGATTGAATAACATCGGGGAGAGGCTACAACCCTGTCTCACTCCCTTCTCAACCACTGCTTCCCTTTCATACCCCTCGACATTTATAACTACCATCTGGTTTCTGTACGAATTGTAAATAGCCTTTCGCTCTCTGTATTTTACACCTGCCACCCTCAGAATTTGAAAGAGAGTATTCCAATCAACATTGTCAAAAGCTTTCTCTAAGTCTACAAAAGCTAAAAACGTAGGTTTGCCTTTCCTTAATCTTTCTTCTAAGATAAGTCGTAGGGTCAGTATTGCCTCACGTGTTCCAATATTTCTACGGAATCCCAACTGATCTTCCCCGAGGTAGGCTTCTATCAGTTTTTCCATTCGTCTGTAAAGAATTCGCGTTAGTATTTTGCAGCTGTGACTTATTAAACTGATAGTTCGGTAATTTTCACATCTGTCAACCCCTGCTTTCTTTGGGATTGGGATTATTATATTCTTCTTGAAGTCTGAGGGATTTTCGCCTGTCTCATACATCTTGCTCACCAGATGGTTGAGTTTTCTCAGGACTGGCTCTCCCAAGGCTGTCAGTAGTTCTAATGGAATGTTGTCTACTGCCGGCCGAAGTGGCCGTGCGGTTAAAGGCGCTGCAGTCTGGAACCGCAAGACCGCTACGGTCGCAGGTTCGAATCCTGCCTCGGGCATGGATGTTTGTGATGTCCTTAGGTTAGTTAGGTTTAACTAGTTCTAAGTTCTAGGGGACTAATGACCTCAGCAGTTGAGTCCCATAGTGCTCAGAGCCATTTGAACCATTTTGTTGTCTACTCCCGGGGCCTTGTTTCGACTTAGGTCTTTCAGTGCTCTGTCAAACTCTTCACGCAATATCATATCTCCCATTTCATCTTCATCCTCTTCCATTTCCATAATATTGTCGTCAAGTACATCGCCCTTGTATAGTCCCTCTTTAGACTCATTCCACCTTTCTGCTTTCCCTTCTTTGCTTAGAACTGGGTTTCCATCTGAGCCCTTGATATTCATGCAAGTGGTTCTCTTTTTTCCAAAGGTGTCTCTAATTTTCCTGAAGGCAGTTTGTCCTCTAGCCATCCCTGCTTAGCCATTTTGCACTTCCTGTCGATATTTTTGAGACGTTTGTATTCCTTTTTCCCCGATTCATTTACTGCCTTTTTATATTTTCTCATTTCATCAATTAAATTCAATTTTTCTTCTGTTACCCAAGGGTTTCTACTAGCCCTCGTCTTTTTACGTGTTTGATCCTCTTCTGCCTTCACTATTTCATCCCTCAAAGTTACCCATCCTTTTTCTACTGTATTTCTTTCCCCCATTCCTGTTTCCTTACGCTTTCCTTGAAACTCTGTACAACCTCTGGTTCTTTCAGTTTATCCAGGTCCCAGCTCCATAAATTCCCACCTTTTTGCAGTTTCTTCAGTTTTAATCTACAGTTCATAACCAATGGATTGTGGTCAGAGTCCACATATGCCCCTGGAAATGTCTTATAATTTAAAACCTGGTTTCTAAATCTCTGTCTTACCATTATATAATCTATCTGATACCTTTTAGCATCCCCAGGGTTCTTCAGTGTATACAACCTTCTTTCATGATTCTTAAAACAAGTGTTAGCTATGATTAAGTGATGCTCTGTACAAAATTCTATCAGGCGTCTTTCTCTTTCTTTTCTTAGCCCCAATCCATATTCACCTACTGTATTTCCTTCTCTCCCTTTTCCGACTCTTGAATTCCAGTCACACATGACTATTAAATTTTCGCCTCCCTTCACTACCTGAATAACTTTTTTTATCTCATAATACATTTCATCAGTTTCTTCGTCATCTGCGGAGCTAGTTGGCATATAAACTTGCACTACTGTAGTAGGCTTGCTCTTCGTGTCCATCTTGGCCACAATAATACGTTCACTATGCTGTTTGTAGTAACTTACCCGCACTCCTATTTTTTTATTCATTGTTAATCCTACTCCTGCATTACCCCTATTTGATTTTGTATTTATAGCCCTGTATTCACCTGACCCAAAGTCTTGTTCCTCCTGTCACCGAACTTCACTAATTCCCACTATATCTAACTTTAACCTATCCATTTCCCTTTTTCAATTTTCTAACCTACCTGCCAGATTAAGGGATCTGACATTCCACACTCCGATCCGTAGAACGCCAGTTTTCCTTCTCCTGATAACAACGTCCTCTTGAGTAGTCCCCGCCCAGAGATCCGAATGGGAGACTATATTACCCCGGAATATTTTACCCAAGAGGACACCATCATCATTTAATCATACAGTAAAGCTGCATGCCGTCGGGAAAAATGACGGCCGTTGTTTCCCCTTGCTTTCAGCTGTTCGCAGTACCAGAACAGCAAGGCCATTTTGGTTAGTGTTACAAGGGCAGATCAATCATCCAGACTGTTGCCCCTGCAACTACCGAAAAGGCTGCTGCCCCTCTTGAGGAACCACACGTTTCTCTGGCCTCTCAACACCCCTCCGTTGTGGTTGCACCTACGGTACGGCTATCTGTATCATTGAGGCACACAAGCCTCTCCACCAACGGCAAGGTCCATGGTTCATGTGGGGTTACATTGTACAAAATGACCAAAGGTTTCCTTTTTCTCGGTCGTTCACACTTGACCACCGAGTTCAGCTTAGGGTTATTTACGAGTTTTTCTTTGTCCTCCTTGGTGGCCACCTCTACGATCAGAGTTCCTGCTGGGTTTGACTTTGTTTATTCTAATTTTATCTTTTGCCGGATCAGCAGTTGTGGTCAACAGCTCTTGCATCTTTTTCACACTTGTGTTTTGGCCAGGTAGAGTTCTGAGGACGACTGCCGTGTCTGACCGCTTGGTCATCTTGGAGATCGTCTCTTTTGTGGTTTGTGGCTTGGGTGGTGCTTGCGCAATCACTCCAGCCCAGGTCTTTGTTGGTTGCCTTCTTAATCTTTCATTTTCCTTTTCTAATTCCTCCACGCGGCCTTCGAGTTTGGCGTGGGCAAAGGCCCATGCAGCCAGCTAGTTCTTGATGATGGACCGTGCTGCCTGACTAATCTTTCCATTTTTAATGTTCTACTCCAGGAGCAGCGTAACTCGTGCATGTCATTGAGTTACAGTTTCGTCTTCTGCCAGTCCCATCTCGTCCTGAGGAGAGGGATCAACCATCGTAGATGCTCGCTTGAGCGTACTCGAATCACTCGTCTCTATTGTAGCCATGTTTAGTTAACGAGTGAAAAAAAAGGTGGGAGCCCATCTCTTACTCCAGACCGGCTACTCTGGCATGGGGGTTGGGGGGGACAAGGAGGCAGCTCACCCACCAGCCTCGCCCCAAGGCCAAGGGCATTCTGGAACTGCAGGGTTCAGCACGCCGTTGCCAGCGCACTGGTCCCCATCGGTGGCTCCATCATCGTAGATTTCACCCGACGCTCCTTGGCAAGTGCACCCCGCACTCCAGAGAGGCGGATGCACCTCTCCCCCTTCGCCGCTTACTAGCCCGAGCTTCCACCTCTTGGCCAAGGACGCACTCCTACTCAGGTGGTGGGCCAGTCACCCAGTCGTTCAGCAGTCTGGACCCATCTAACCTAGCCCAGTCGATGTCACCACCTCCTGGGTTTGGCTGAACACGCCCCGGTTACCCAGGGGCGTGGCGAAGCACCCTTGCCGAATCGCGCTGCAATCCCACGCCGACAAACGAGGATGCCGGCACGCAGAGCACCAGCTGGTCTGTGCCCTGTGAACAGAAAGGGACTGATGTTCGGTCCCTCGACACAGCTCCCCCTTTGCCATGCACCCTTCGCTTTCGCATCGGGTTGGTTTGCAGCTCTTCCTTTTGTCGCAAGGCAAAATGCCGAGCTTAACGTCTGACACCACGGGAAGGCGGAAAGAGCCACTTGGGAAGGAGAGGCTATGAGAGACGCATCACTTCCCCTTGTGAGGACTGGCACGGCACGCCCGACTACAATCGATATGCCGTACTGCGAGCCTCCATGCCTTACGGCGCGCAGGCAACGGGCAGCGACGCGCCGAACGCGCCTTCAAGCGACCGACCTCACGCCAGACATGCTCGGCGCCTTTACCCCATGGCCGTGGCGCGCTCGGCGCCTTTACCCCGTGGCCGTAGCACGCTCGGCGCCTTACCCCGAAAGTTTGGTTCTTTTCCCAGGCGGTCGGTACTTTCCGAGAGATGCATATTTTTGACAGATACATATTTTTCCAGTGTTCGATATATTCTCGCGTTTGATCTTTTCTATATATTCGACTTTTTCGGTGTTTACAGGTGATTGATAATTTTCTATACGTCTTGATTTTTCTAAAGATGATTCATTATCGGGAGAAGAATACCTTGGTAAGGACGATAGTTTTTTAATGATCGATAATTCACTGGTGATCGATATTCCCAGGTGATGGAATTTTACTTGTGATCGATATTTCACTGGTAATTGATATTTCACTGGTGAACGATACTTCACTGGCGAACGATACTTCACTGGCGAATGATACTTCACTGGCGAATGATACTTCACTGGCGAACGATACTTCACTGGCGAACGATACTTCACTGGTGAACGATACATCACTGGCGACCGATACTTGACTGCCGACCGATACTTCACTGGCGACCGATACTTCACTGGCGACCGATACTTCACTGGCGACCGATACTTCACTGGCGACCGATACTTCACTGGCGACCGATACTTCACTGGCGACCGATACTTCACTGGCGACTGATACTTCACTGGCGACCGATACTTCACTGCCAACCGGTACTTCACTGGCGACCGATACTTCACTGGCGACCGATACTTCACTGGCGACCGATACTTCACTGGCGACCGATACTTCACTGGCGACCGATACTTCACTGGCGAGCGATACTTCACTAGCGAGCGATACTTCACTGGCGACCGATACTTCACTGGCGACCGATACTTCACTGGCGATCGATACTTCACTGGCGACCGATACTTCAATGGCGATCGATACTTCACTGGCGATCGGTACTTCACTGGCGATCGATACTCAACTGGCGAACGATACTTCACTGGCGATCGATACATCACTGGTGATCTATACTGCAGTGGCGATCGATACATCACTGGCGATCGATATTTCACTGGCGATCTATACTTCAATGGCGATCGATACTTCACAGGCGATCGATACTTTACTGGCGTTCGATACTTTACTGGCGTTCGATACTTTACTGGCGTTCTATACTTTACTGGCGATCGATACATCACTGGCGATTGATACTTCATTGGCGAACGATACTTGAGTGGCGATCGATACTTCACTTGCGATCGGTACTCAGCTGGCTATCGATATTCCACTGCCGATCGATACTTCACGGGCGATCGTTACTTCACTGGCGATCGATTATTCACTGGCGATCGATACTTGGCTGGCGGTCGATACTTTTTTGGCTATCGATACCATATTGGCGATCGATACTTCATAGGCGATCGATAGTTCACTGGCGTTTTATACTTCACTGGCGTTCTATACTTCACTGGCGAGCGATACTTCACTGGCGAGCGATACTTCACTGGCGAGCGATACTTCACTGGCGATCGATACTTCACTGGCGGTCGATACTTCACTGGCGATAGATACATCACTGGCGATAGATACTTCACTGGCGATAGATACTTCACTGGCGATAGATACTTCACTGGCGATAGATACTTCACTGGCGATAGATGCTTTACTGGCGATAGATGCTTTACTGGCGATAGATGCTTTACTGGCGATAGATGCTTTACTGGCGATAGATGCTTTACTGGCGATAGATGCTTTACTGGCGATAGATGCTTTACTGGCGATAGATGCTTTACTGGCGATAGATGCTTTACTGGCGATAGATGCTTTACTGGCGATAGATGCTTTACTGGCGATAGATGCTTTACTGGCGATAGATGCTTTACTGGCGATAGATGCTTTACTGGCGATAGATACTTTGCTGGTGATAGATACTTCGCTGGCGATCGATACTCTACTGGTGATAGATACTTCGCAGGCGATCGATACTTCACTGGCGATCGATCTTTCTTTGGCGATCGATACATCACTGGCGATCGATACTCCCGGAGCACAAGATTTTTTTATGGGTAGAGTCATTAGGTGCAGATAGAATGGTGGGGCTTGTGAAAGGTTTCGTTCAAGAGGAAGGCGTCGACCTGGTGGCGGGAGAGGGTGTGCACGAGTAGGTATTTGTTGGAACGAGCGAATATTCTGAAAGAGGATGCAATACTCGTGGCACGCATAGAGGGAAGAGAGTGGGGAAAGAGAGGGAAGGGAAGAGTCTTAAACTAGGGTGTCGAGGCGCGTGAAGGTGAAGTGGGCTTGGTTGTGGGAGTAAGTGGCTAAGGTGTTCAGGTGAGATACGGAGCGGGTGGCGAGGGAGATCTGTTGGAAGGTGTGGGGGCGTTGAAAAGGGTGAATTTTTTAGAGTACAACGGTAAGGAACCGGATGATGTCCTCGGCCGTGGGGGTGGACGGAGGGAATTGTTAGGTTGGACAGGGGGATCAATGGGACAGACAAGGACTGTAAGCTCAGGGTTGGCTGGAGGGGGTTTGGCTTTACACTTGTGGGAGTAGGTGGGATGGGGGCCATCGCAGGTGTTACGGGAAGGAGGAGCAGCGAGTTTGGCGCAGTTTTTAAGGAAGTGGGTGGCCTTGCAATGGGGACAGGTGGGGGGGGGGGTTTGCAGTTGGGGGTCAGTTGGTCATTGTACATGAGGTATCACTGGCAGCAGTAGGACTGGGGAGGGGATTTGAAGGATTCAACAGGGTGGTGATGGTGGTAAATCAGGGCACCCTGGGTGTGGAGATGGTCAATGGAGGGGGCGGTCTGTGTGAAAGGAGGGGATAGTGACTTGATAAGGACTGAGTCCTTGTGGGGAATGAGTTGGGAGATGGGAGCACTGGGTAAATACTTTCGTATCTCCATGATGAAGGTACGGGCATCAAGGAACTTAAGATTGGGATTTGACAGGAGAGAGATGTGGAGGGTGGGGGCTGGGGTATAGGTGGCTGGAGGAGGGGTGGTGTCCATGGAGACAACAGGAGGAGGGGGAGGTGGTGTTGACTTTTTGTGAGAAGTGGCGAGGGCAGAGTCGGTAATGACGTGGTTTTGGGGTTTTTTGGAGACTAGAGACTGGAGACTGGAGTCTGGGAGGAGGGGAGAGGGATGGGGAGGAGAGGGAGGTGGCAGGTGGCAGATCCCTGTGGTATAGTGGAGGTGCTGGGAGAAACAGCTGGTTCAGTGGTGGTGATGGTGGCTCGGCATTGTGTGATGTGAAGCGTGCGGGGCATGCAGATAATGAAGTGACTTAGTGAGAGAGGGGAAGCTGACGATCTGAGGGGTGGCAGCAGCAGCATAGTGGGAGCTGTTGAGGGTGTGGAGGCTGGAGGAAGAGTGTATTGGTGAGGGTATACAGCAGGGGAGGAGATAGGGGAATGGTAAGTGGGGGAAGGGGAGGAGAGTTGTAAGGAGGGAGGCCAGGGCTGGCACTCCAGGAAGTGACTGTGGAAGAGGGGGAGGCTGAGGTGTAGATGACAGAGGAGGTGGGAGTGTTGATGGTGGACGAACGGCGACAGACGGACAGCAGCCGGCGGCGGCGACGATGGACGATGCCAGTCGGATGGCGATGGACGGATGGCTAGCAGCGGCGGCGATGGACGGCGACGAACAGACGGACGGACAGCAGGCAGCGGCGACGACGATGGATGGCGAGCAGGCAGGCAGGCAGGCACGCAGATGGACAGACAGCAACAGCAGCAGGCGACAGACAGACAGACACCAAACATAACAGCAGCACCAACTAGCGCTTGGAAGACGTAGACCACACCCTGAGGGTAACACAGGGTCTGGAATCTTGTGCCTTCGAAGGAGGGAATCCAATCCCCTAGATCCTGGCTGAGTTTTTTTTTCTTTATTGTGATTTTACACTTTATACAAAAGGTGGGCTGGCAGCGGCAACCTTACGCCGCTCTTCAGCCACAGGCAGTACAAAGAGACACAGTGAGGACACAGAATAACAGAACATAATGGTGGACAAAAAACAGTAGACACAGTAATTAAAAAACACGAAGCCGTTCACAGGCGTAGAAAAACAAAAAACTGTCAGCACTGTACATGAACACTGATGATTGAGATGACACACATGAACAATGGAGTGTGGGCGGTGAAAACACTGAAGCACAAACACGACGGCACACACACAAAACCGATGGTGGTGGTCTCCGGCACGTGAATGTCCACGTGATGTGTGAGAGTCTGGGGACATGCCAAAAGGGGGAAAAGGTGGGGGAGGAGGGAGAGGAGAGAGCATGTCCAGCAAGCTGCACATGAGGGAGGTGCCCTGTAGCTAAACTTGTGCATGGTGGTCACGTACATATACGGCGCTCGGATTGGTTCATTGGCAAGACCGAGGCTCCCCGCACTCATGTGGAGGGTGAGCGTTTCGTAACGCACCTTTAACACCGTACCAGCTCTAAGAAAGTAGCCGAAGGCGACCTGGATGCTGCGTCCAATATCTGATGGCAGTTTGATGTGGACCATCTTAGACGTCATATGTTGATTGAGGTATTCGACACTTTATAATAATCGGGTTGGAGGAGGAGATTTTGTCGCATTGCCATGCCGATAAATTAAAAAGTACGCTGAAAATTAGTGGCAGTGGGGCGGCGCACCATCAGGGTGAAAATAATATGAAGGTATCGTAGGTTCTACACGCACTGGAGGTGTGCTAAGTCGTCGTGTGAGAGGCAGCGACCAATGGACATAGCTGAGGCTTTAGCGACATGCATGGTGCTGCCTGCTGCAGCTCCGTACATTGCTAACAAGATGGGCTGGCAGCGGCAACATTACGCCGCTCTTCAGCCACAGGCAGTACAAAGAGACACAGTGAGGACACCGAATAACAGATTATAATGGTGGACAAAAAACAGTAGACACAGTGAGGACACAGAATAACGGAACATAATGGTGGACAAAAAACAGTAGACACAGTAATTAAAAAACACGAAGCTGCCTGCGTTTTGGTCAGCGAGCGGACTAAGAGGAGAAGCACGTCCGCATACGCACGACAACGAAAATTCTGCTATCGCAATGTGAGACCAGAAAGGTACCCCGGCTAAAGAGAGGGGTACTCGCTCTATCCACCACTGAGAGAGTACTTGCTCTCGATAAACTGCATTATTTTCCAATCCTTATAACACATGCCGATCAAATACGGTCTTCTGTAACAGTTTAAATTTTGGGTACATTTATGACCTATTTATGACTCGTCTATTAATGGTAGTTGTGATCACTGAAGCACCAGTTTCACATTGAATCTGTGACAATGATTAATTTGCCGCCATGAGCTTCCCCACTGACGATTGCTCGTTCCTCACGTTCTATCGCCTCTCTAGGTCGACTGCTTGTTGCTTGACGCTGTGTTCTTCTATGGTTCATTCTCTTCTGCCAACATCGTCCAGTATTGGCATAGCTCCTATTCTAATATCGAACGAATCGTCCATTACTCCAGCCATTTTCTTTGAGCCCAAATACACGCCCTCACTCAACTGCTGACATCTGCGTAAATTGCTCACGAGCCTGTCTGCGAGGCATAGTTACTGTCCAGCTGAGTACATGGAATGACCAAGAATTGGTGCACTGGTGTCGATATGTCCCTTGTTTATCATCCTAGCCGGACGCTGTGGCCGAGCGGTTATAGGAGCTTCAGTCCGGAACCACGCTGCTGCTACGGTCACAGGTTCGAATCCTGCCTCGGGCATGGATGTTTGTGATGTCCTTAGGTTAGTTAGGTTTATCTAGTTCTAAGTTCTAGGGGACTAATGACCTCAGCAGTTGAGTCCCATAGTGCTCAGAGCCATTTTGAATAAAGGATTTAGAATAGCTGCGGCGGATTTTATTCAATACGCTTTTGTTTTTCATTATCTGAACGGCTTATCGCCACGTTTCACTCGCGTGCAAACCTGCACTAACGAAAAATGCGGTCTGCAAAGGCTTCCTAACATTTTAATTTCTTGTTAGTGTAAGCAACTTCACAGTACACTTCAGAGTGGTTTGCTTAATATGGATGTAGAGGAAATGCGCTGTTCTATGTTGCGTTTCAAGAGCTGGCTGGACAGTCCTGGCGATACGTGCTGTCATATGCCCTCCGATTTCACTACGTCATGCGCGACGGTGTCAGCGTTGGCAGGCTGTAAACAGTTTCTGGTTTCCGCATGGCTGGGCGCCGCCTGGCGGGGTAACGCGTTGCTATCCGCTCACATTGGCCGTGTGCGACAATGCGTACAGGGAAGCATCAGGTGCGCGCGCCTTGTGGACGCGCATATCTGACCATCTGGACAGCTGCCTGCCTGCCCGTTGCTCGTAGCGGAGGGTCGCGGAATCGGATCCTGTTCCGTCACACGGCGCCCACGCATCGCCAGCCGGCTTTGTTCCGCCGCGACATCATCCTCATCGCAGCCTGAAGATGGAGGCAGTGAGTGTTCAACTGTTATTGCTCTAGGCCACCGCGAGACTACTCAGCCGGAAAACGAAATAAAAAGACCCGAGAATATCTACTTTAAATTTAGTTTTATTTGCAGCTTAACAGTGTCGCGAAATGGAGCCTGGCAACTCCACTTTCATTGAAGCAGCATTTGCCAAACAATATCTACATCTACATACTTTCTCCGCAAGCCACTGTACGGTAAACATGGCGGAAGATACCTTTCACTACTGTTATTCCCTCTCCGGTACCACTCACAAATGGAGAGAGAGGGAAAGGTTACTGTCTATACACCTCTGTACAAGCCGTAATTTCTTTTATATTGTCTTCGTGGTCCTTATGGGAAATGTACGTTGGCGGCAGTACAATTGTACCGTAGTGAGCCACAAATTCCTCATCCCCAAATTTTCTCAATAGTGTTTAGCGAAAATAATGTCGTCTTCCATCCAGGGATACCCATTTGAGCCAACGAAACATCTCCGTAATGGTCGCGTATCGATCGAACCAACCGGTAACAAATTTACAACACGCCACTGAACTGCTTCCAGATCTTCCTTTAATCCGACGTGGCGGGAATCCCAAGCATTCTCTCAATAATCCGAAGACGACCATTCGCTCTCCCTCCTACCGACCTTACGCTTTGCAACGTTGCGCCTGTATATTTAATCGATGTTACTGTACCAAGCAGGAAGTCACTAATACTGTATTTGATAATTAGAGCATTGTTTTGCCACATCATCCACATCAACTTACAGTTCTCTACATTCAGAGCACACAACAAATAGATGTGTCTAAGTAATTATGTATCCCTCTGTACTTTCCAGTACAGGTATACGACAGAATCATCAGCAAACAGTCTCAGATTGCTGCCCACCGTATCCGTCAAGTCGCTTATGTATAAAGGTGAGTTTCGCACGACCTATGCTTTCTAAACCGTTGCCAATTTGAGGACTGAAGCTTCTGACTCAAGAAACTTTATTATGTTTGATCTTAGAACATGCTTAAGAATTCTGCAGTGGACAGATGTTAGGGATATTGGTCTGTAATTTTGCTGGTCCGTTCGTTTGCCATTCTTATATGCGAAAGTCACCTGTGGCCTTTTTCCGTCGCTTGGAACTTCGCGCTGGATTTGAGATTGACGATAAATGCAAGCTAAGTAAGGGTCCAATGACGAAGAGTAATTAGTATATATTGGAATTGAGAATCCATCCGAACTTGGCGACTTTCCTGTTTTCAATTGTATCAGTTGCTTCTCAACACCAGGGATTATTTCTATATCTTTCGCAACGGTTAAACGATGGTATGACTGTAGGATCCTCCGTGAATGGAGATTTAACCTTGATATTTAAAACTTCAGCTTTATTTTTGCTCTATACTGTTACCACACCATTTCTTTTCCGACGAGTCACTGGATAGAATCCTTCGACCAACATACTAATTTAACTTTGGACAGAATTTTCTCGGATTATCGCCAAGATCTTTCGGTAAGATATGACGGGGGACGTTGTATGCTTCACGCAACAGTCTTTTTATACACGTCAGATTTTCTAATATTGCCACATCTTTGTTTTTTGGATCGGGAATGAAACAATATCTGCTTCCTCAGAATTTTCCTGATTTTGTTATTAAATCATAGCGGGTCATTTCCGCCTCGGCACATACGACTCCAGAGCGCGATTTACAGTCGGGTTAAATCTGGCCACAGTTCCTCTACGCCCGTCATATCGGAACTAAATGATGTCCATTCACTGTCTTAGTAGGATGCTAACAACTGCTAATCTGCTCTTTCTAGCATAAAAATTCTCCCAATATTCTTGATGGATCTGTTAACTTAGAAAATCATCGTCGCTCTGATATCATGATCACTGATACCTGTCTCTCTACTGACACTTCTTTTTAGCTAGAAGGTAAAGAATATTTCCATTGGGTGTGGGTTGGTTCAAATGGCTCTGAGCACTATGAGACTTACCTTCCGAGGTAATCAGTCCATAAGAACTACTTAAACCTAACTAATCTAAGGACATCACACACATCCATACCCAAGGCAGGATTCTAACCTGCGACCGTTGTAGTCGCGCGGTTCCAGACTGTAGCGCCTAGAGCCGCTTGGACACCCCGGCCGGCGGTGTGGGTTGTCGAACTAGCTGTTCAAGAAAATTTTCGTAAAATCTGCTCAGATCCACAATACAAAACTGCCTGTCTGTACCACCTGCAATGAATCTACAGAGGTCCCAGGCTATATTCTGTAAGTTAAAGTCGCATTTCCGCGCTGTTGAGTGCAGACTTTCTTTGAATGATTCTACCACTGTTACGGCGGAATCGCGTGGCCAGTAAAAACATACGATGATTATCTTGTTCACTTGAGCCGGTTACACACATCCACATGAATTTCGCAGTCAGACCTGTATAGGCACAATACTTTTGTCCGCTGCCGTTAACAGTCCCCCATCTATGGTGTCTAACCTGACTTTTCGATATACATTCCACGCCTCGCTTAGTATTTCACTGCTTTCTATTTTGGGTTTCATCCAGCTTTCGGTTCCGAGTGAAATTTGAACGATACAACTTTTTTGTAGAGCGCTAAATTCAGGTAATTTGTTACGAATGCTCCGATAAAACAAGCCGTTATAATTTTGATAGTCGAAGTGTCAGTATTTTGTACGCGGTCTGATTTAGCCCTACGCGGTCGGCGAAAGAGCATTCAACAGAAGACCTCAAACTATCGCATAGCCTTTTTCCTTAAAGAAAAAAGAAATGTACGCTCCGCACGTATTCTGCTATCCTAGCCGACTAGCTGCTGTCTCTATATAGTGCAGTACAACACTGACTTGTCATGGCGAGTCCTACAACTCTCCACCCCATAACGCAAGTCTACAAATCTTCTAACATTCTGCGTGGTGTCTGTTTGTGCTATATCGTGTCTCCCTACCACTTTCGCGCAACGACACTCTGAGCGTGTTTTTTAGGGAATTGACTAGTTTGAACCTGGGACCTGTTGCTGGTAAGGAGACGTCAGACCACACATGACATTTAGAGTTTAGAAGAGTTCAGTGAGACTAGCGATGATATAACCAAATACTTAATGATTTCAGTGTCAGCTCCACTGCACTCCGCCGGCCGAAGTGGCCGTGCGGTTAAAGGCGCTGCAGTCTGGAACCGCAAGACCGCTACGGTCGCAGGTTCGAATCCCGCCTCGGGCATGGATGTTTGTGGTGTCCTTAGGTTAGTTAGGTTTAACTAGTTCTAAGTTCTAGGGGACTAATGACCTCAGCAGTTGAGTCCCATAGTGCTCAGAGCCATTTGAACCATTCCACTGCACTCCCTGTAAAAGAATCTTAATACTAACTAAATTTAGTGGAAGGTGTTCAAGGCTTTCCTACTTTTAGTTAGCTGGTAAAATAACGTCGAAAAAGCAGTTAAATTTACCATTGGAAATTTTATTCTACTCACAAAACATTGTTTATAAATTGTACTATTGATAAAAGGAAGTGTTTTAATACAGGATGATAGAAACCAACTGCGTTCAACAAAAATGTGAACGAATATTCCCTGAGTGGGTTTTCAAGTTCTACAATGGATCGAAGGATGACCTATGCCATATCACATCTATAATCTAGGTTTAAATTAAGTTTCACAAGAGAGAAAACTATCAATGGTCAACAGTGACCCTCAATTATCTTTAATTACTTAACTAACTTGTCGTAAATTACAGTGGCTGATGTGGCTTCTTGTTAACTATATAACAGAAAAATCATCGCGTTTTAGATTTTTACTTCAAGTGGCAAATGTGAACACCATGAGCTTTAATTGACGATCGACACTAGTATTACGCAAAAAGGGGGTGTAACAGATGAGACTTCTGCAGTTCTGAGTGAAGCTTTATGCGCTGTTATGCGGCATCGCGTGCGGTCATTACCTTGTCGGTGTTCGTCAGGGGGCAGCGGGCAGCACAGCTCCGCTCACCTCGCCGTCTCTGAAGCAACTCTCGTCCTAACTTCTCCTTACTACAATTTACCGACGCTGGTTTAAAAAAAACTATCCGGCTGTGTTTCCATCTGACCAGTCAGGGTCTCAATGTTAACCTTAAGCTCCGCCTACAAAAATTCTGTCAATCCAATGAGAAACATTATACTTTTCGTGGTGGGGCAATGTTTTTAAAGTTTGCAACGTAACAGAGACGCGAAAAAGTCTCACGCTAAAACTTGCAGCTGGTGTGGTCCTTTCAGTGTTATCGTAAGATCTATACTGTTCTTCTGGAGGGCTCTATCTTTTTACATGTGCTGGGGGGTGGTCCTGAGGTAACAGAGACGCGAAAAAGTCTCACGCTAAAACTTGCGGCTGGGCTAGCCCTTTTTGTGTTATCGTAAGATCTATACTGTTCTTCTGGAGGGCACTAGCTTTTAACATGGGCTGGGGGGTGGTCCTAGCGGTTAGCTGGCGACGTGGGTGTCAGTCCCTTATCGTAGGGTCTTCCAGCTTAACATGGTTCTGCTCTCGGCTTCTGTTCTGGCTTCTCCCCTGGGAACTGCGTCTGTCTCACGGTGGGAAGGTATAACATGCATTTAGGCAATCTTGAGTTAGTCTGTGGTATTCCATTTGCTCACTCGTTACTCGTGTTACTTTGGTTAATTTAATGTCATGATTTATTCGGAGCTATGTGACATACTACTGGATTTGCTTATCATGTCAGGGTTTTCATGGAAGGTGTTGGATTTGCCTGACACCTTACAGTGGTTAGGAGCTTCCCTTGAAGTAACCAATTTGCAACAGTTCGCTGTGTCACAATGGTGCCAACTGCTGCGCAGATTGCTGCTGCTGATGCAGTACAATGTGCCAGAGCCATACAGCGTACACGGTGGTCTTCCCTCTCGGCTATGCGACGTGGACCTCCGGAGCCCGGTCATCTCGCCACCGTGCACTCTCGTGACCACAGCTACCAGCAATCGTGTACAGTGGTTATATTCCTGCCAAATCTTTCTGCAGTATCGCAGAAGAAACATCCAGCTTCTTGTAGTCCTATTGCACTACCTCGTTCAAACTCAATGAGATGCTGATAATGGTGTCTTTGTCGCCTTAAAGGCATTCTTGGCTAACATCAACTCACCCCGTCCAGTGTCATAGGTAAATAACGCTCACGACCCTTACAGCGTGTATTTAAAGCAAACCTAATTTTCATCCTCATAGTGGCTCTACTAGCGACATTCCTACGCGACTGGGGCAAAATTTAAATAACCATCTTTCAAATGTAGAACACGCCTAGAAACTTTCATTTATGTCGCTCAACTCGTTCTTGGTGTTGTGACTTTTTTTACCATCAGTGTATTTGTTGCAAATAGTCAGTAGCTAAGAAGAAATAAATTAAAATGTCATCCATGATGTGAAAGTTTTTCACGCATCTCAATTTTTGTGAAGTCATATCTTCTGGACTGTGTGTTGTACAATGAGACATGTTTGCATGTACAGTCGTGCTCAAAAGTATCTGAACGACCTGAATTGCATTTCACCTGATTCGCATGGAACCCAAATAACGCAGCTGTCTAGCAGGTCCTCTAATCGCTCCTTGGTACAGTCGTTTGACTATTTAAAATGGTTCCAACAAGTCACCACTAGAAAACTCTGCTCTGTATCGCAATAACTCAAGATGTCAAGTAATACCACGATACTAGAAATATCAGGGAACACCTTATCACAGATAAGACTGTCCTTAAGGCTTGTAAGCTCACATTTATTGCAATAAATGACATACCTGAAATGTTACCACTCTCAATATTACGTCAGATAGGTAATGCACGTAGTAAGTTCGTCGTATTCATGATTTCCTCTTCAAAGTAACATACCGAACTTGTTATTTAACACAAAATGGCATTAAATATTTAAGTTATTCACGAGTACCTAGTTGAGAATATGCATGAACTTCAAATGACACGAGGAACCGCCTCGTTCTGCACATTGATTCAAACCCAGGTCATGCAGACTAAGATTTCGTGACTAACGAAAACTAACAGTCATTCCTGACTAGGCATACAGAGAGTGATATACCTCGATTTTAGACAGTATAAGGTAGCAAATATCAACTTTAAATTACATACCGTAAACATTCTTAACGGACGCGAATTCCTACCCAGCACCTACTGTCCCCGTTAACGAACTACGAGAGATGTTAAATATTGCTTCTTCACAAGTAACTTACTTGAAATGCCGTGAGGTAAAGCTTTGTGTTGGACATGGATTCGAACCCAGAACCTAATAAGGTTGATATCGAAGCACAATCAACTGTGACATATCGGATTTTTTCGGCAGTAGGTAGACGTTTTAACTGAAATGACGAGACGAGACAATTTTTTTCCTTCCCACGGCTCCAACCCGGCACCTATCGCTGTTATATTCTAGAGAAAACGAACGTTAAATATGGGTTTGCTACACCAGCAGCGGCGTGTGAGCATTTTTGAACTAGAAATAATACGACGAAGAGTTCAGTGTTAACTGGAAATCGAACCCCACAAATATCGTTGTTGACTACACACCAAGAGACGTCGGCTACCAAAGCTACCACCAGCAGCTCGGAATAACATCCTTGAACTTATTGTGATCTCTCAAATAGTTCTGTGTCTCATTGGGAGTCAAAATCGTCGGATATCGTTAGTGTTGACAAAGAATGAAAATGCATTAAAAATCCAAACTATTATCTACCGACCTTCCCGTTGGTGGGGAGGCTTGCGGGCCTCAGCGATACAGATGGCCGTATCGTAGGTGCAACCACAACGGAGGGCTATCTGTTGAGAGGCCAGACAATCGTGTGGTTCCTGAAGAGGGGCAGCAGCCTTTTCAGTAGTTGCAGGGGCAACAGTCTGGATGATTGACTGATCTGGCCTTGTAACACTAACCAAAACAGCCTTGCTGTGCTGGTACTGAAAGAAAGGGGAAACTACAGCCGTAATTTTTCCCGAGGGCATGCAGCCTTACTGTGTGGTTAAATGATGATGGAGTCCTCTTGGGTAAAATATTCCGGAGGTAAAATAGTCCCCCATTCGGATCTCCGGGCGGGGACTACTCAAGAGGACATCGTTATCAGGAGAAAGAAAACTGGCGTTCTGCGGATCGGAGCGTGGAATGTCAGGTCCCTTAATCGGGCAGTTAGGTTAGAAGATTTGAAAAGGGAAATGGAGAGGTTAAAGTTAGATATAGTGGGAATTAGTGAAGTTCGGTGGCAGGAGGAACAATACTTCTGGTCAGGTGACTACAGGGTTATAAACACAAAGTCAAATAGGGGTAATGCAGGAGTAGGTTTAATAATGAATAGGAAAAAAGGAACGCGGGTAAGCTTCTACAAACAGCTTAGTGAACGCATTATTGTGGCCAAGATAGACCCGAAGCCCACACCTACTACAATAGTACAAGTCTATATGCCAACTAGCTCTGCAGATGATGAAGAAAATGATGAAATGTACGGTGAGATAAAAGAAATTATTCCGGTGGTGAAGGGAGACGAAAATGTAATAGTCATGGGTGACTGGAATTCGAGAGTAGGAAAAGGGAGGGAAGGAAACATAGTAGGTGAATATGGATAGGGGGAAAGAAATGAAAGAGGAAGCCGTCTGGTAGAATTTTGCACAGTGCATAACTGAAACATATCTAACACTTGGTTCAAGAATGATAATAGAAGGTTGTACGCGTGGAAGAATCCTGGAAATACTAGAAGGTATCAGATAGATTATATAATGGTAAGACAGAGATTTAGGAACCAGGTATTAAATTGTAAGACATTTCCAGGGGCAGATGTGGACTCTGACCACAATCTATTGGTTGTGAGCTGTAGATTAAAACTGAAGAAACTGCAAAAAGATGGGAATTTAAGGAGATGGGATCTGGACAAACTGATTAATCCAGAGGTTGTACAGAGTTTCAGGGAGAGCATAAGGGAACAATTGTCACAAATGGGGAAAGAAATATAGTGGAAGAAGAATGGGTAGCTCTGAGGGATGAAGTGGTGAAGGCAGCAGAGGATCACATAGGTAAAAAGACGAGGGCTAGTAGAAATCCTTGGGTAACAGAAGAAATATTGAATTTAATTGATGAAAGGAGAAGATATACAAATGCAGTAAATGAAGCAGACAAAAAGAAATACAAACTTCTCAAAAATGGGATCGACAGGAAGTTCAACATGGCTAAGAAGGGATGGCTAGAGGACAAATGTAAGGATGTAGAGGCTTATCTCACTAGGGGTAAGATGGATGCTGCCTACAGGAAAATTAAAGAGACCTTTGGAGAAAAGAGAACCACTTGTAGGAATATCAAGAGCTCAGATGGGAACCCAGTTCTAAGCAAAGAAGGGAAAGCAGAAAGGTGGAAGGAGTATATAGAGGGTCTATACAAGGGCGACGTGCTTGAGGACAATATTCTGGAAATGGAAGAGGATGTAGATGAAGATGAAATGGTATATACGATACTGCGTGAAGAGTTTGACAGAGCACTGAAAGACCTGAGTCGAAACAAGGCCCCGGGAGTAGACAACATTCCATTAGAACTACTGACGGCCTCGGGAGAGCCAGTCGTGACAAAACTCTACCATTTGGTGAGCAAGAGGTATGAGACAGGCGAAATACCCTCAGACTTCAAGAAGAATATGATAATTCCAATCCCAAAGAAAGCAGGTGTTGATAGATGTGAAAATTACCGAACAATCAGTTTAATAAGCCGCAGCTGCAAAATACTAACGCGAATTCTTTACAGACGAATGGAAAAACTTGTAGAAGCCCACCTTGGGGAATACCAGTCTGGATTCCATAGAAATATTGGAACACTTTAGGCAACACTGACCTTACGACATCCCTTAGAAGAAAGATTAAGGAAAGGCAAACCTACGTTTCTAGCCTTTGTCGGCTTAGAGAAAACGTTTGACAATGTTGACTGGAATACTCTCTTTCAAATTCTAAAGGTGCCAGGGATAAAGTACAGGGAGCGAAAGGCTATTTACAATTTGTACAGAAACCAGATGGCAGTTATAAGAGTCGAGGGACATGAAAGGGAAGCAGCGGTTGGGAAGGGAGTGAGACAGGGTAGTAGCCGCTCCCCGATGTTACTTAATCTGTATATTGAGCAACCAGTAAAGGAAACAAAAGAAAAATTCGGAGTAGGTATTAAAATCCATGGAGAAGGAATAAAAACTTTGAGGTTCGCCGATGAAATTGTAGTTCTGTCAGAGACAGCAAAGGACTTGGAAGGGCAGTTGAACAGAATGGACAGTGTCGTGAAGGGAGGGTATAAGATGAACATCAACAATAGCAAACAAGGATAATGGAATGTAGTCGAATTAAGTAGGGTGATGCTGAGGGAATTAGATTAGGAAATGAGACACTTAAAGAAGTAAACGAGTTTTGCTATTTGGGGAGCAAAGTAACTGACGATGGTCGAAGTAGAGAGAATATAAAATGTAGACTGGCAGTGGCAAGGAAAGCATTTCTTAAGAAGAGAAATTTGTTAACATCGAGTATAAATTTAAGTGTCTGGAAGTCATTTCTGAAAGTATTTCTATGGAGTGTAGCCATGTATGGAAGTGAAACATGGACGATAAATAGTTTGGACAAGAGGAGAATAGAAGCTTTCGAAATGTGGTGCTACAGAAGAATGCTGAAGATCAGATGGGTAGATCACATAACTAATGAGGAGTTATTGAATAGAATTGGGGAGGAGAGGAGTTTGTGGTACAACTTGACAAGAAGAAGGGACCGGTTGGTAGGACATGTTCTGAGGCATCAAGGGATCACAAATTTAGCATTGGAGGGCAGTGTGGAGGGTAAAAATCATAAGACTTGAATACACTAAGGAGATTCAGAAGCATGTAAGTTTCAGTAAGTACTGGGAGAAGAAGAAGCTTGCTCAGGATAGAGTAGCATGGAGAGCTGCATCAAACCAGTGTCAGGACTGAAGACCACCACAACAAAAACAACAGCAACATGTGATTCTTGAGTTTCTCCCGGCGTATTTGATAATCAAAATATCCACGGGTGTACTGCCGGTCTACAGTGTCCAACGGGCACAATATTTCGGCGATCATACATGTCGCCATCATCAGGTGAACTGACGGACTGAGCTCCTGTGAACGTGCCGGCACGGAGATCCGTACACTATGGCTGCTCAGGTGGAACTGGGTTAGGTCGCGGCGGCGGCGGATTTAAATACCCTCCGCCCGCGGCGCGCTCACTCCGCAGTCCGCGCTCCGCGCCACTGTCGCGCGGTGGAACAGATTGCGACGGCGTCTGAGATGACGTCGGTGTGATGGCTCCGTCCGCCGTGGTCGTCAAAACTATACATTTGCTCGATTTACTCTTGATTAACCCAGTCGCTGGTTCCCAAGCCTTGCTAAGATTATAGCCACAGTCACGATTTATGAGGTCGTCATTGGTGCGAATTTCGATGGCCTCTCTAACAACGCTGTCCCAGTATCTCGACGTCTGTACCAGAATCCTCGTGCGTTCATACTCCATAGCGTGATTTTCCGACAAACAATGTTCAGCGACCGCCGACTTGCTCGGATACATCAGTCGAGTGTGCCTCTGGTGTTCACGGCATCGATCCTCGACGGTACGCATCGTCTGACCAATATACGACTTGCCACATTGACACGGAATCTGGTACACGCTGGCCTTCCTCAAACCGAGGTCATCTTTGGCGCTCCCCACCAGTGCACGAGTTTTATTCGGAGGACAAAACACCGTTCCGACCCGGTGTTTCTTCAAAATGCGCGCGATCTTTCCCGAGAGTGCGCCTGTATATGGGATAAACGCAGTGCCTACCTCCTCCCTCGTGATTTCATCCATATCCACAGGTTGTCCTGTAGTGGTTGGGCGGAGAGCACGTTGAATCTGCCACTCTGAGTACCCATTTTTTCGAAATACAGTTCTCAGATGTTCCAATTCCTGGGGTAGACTCTCTGCGTCAGAGATAGTGCGCGCCCTATGTACTAGAGTTTTAAGTACCCCATTCCTCTGTGAAGGGTGGTGGCAGCTGTCTGCGTGCAAATACAGATCAGTGTGCGTTGTCTTCCGATACACCCCATGACCTAGGGTGCCGTCAGGCCTTCTCTTGACCAAGACGTCAAGAAAAGGTAGTTTACCCTCCGTTTCAGTCTCCATAGTGAATTTGATGTTGGGGTGTATGGAGTTTAGATGTGTAAGGAAGTCAAGGTGTTTATCCATACCATGTGGCCAGATGACGAAGGTGTCGTCCACGTAACGGAAAAAGCAAGTAGGTTTCCATTCGGATGACGACAGGGCTTCCTCCTCGAAGTTCTCCATGTACAAATTCGCTACCACCGGTGAGAGTGGGCTACCCATGGCGACTCCCTCCGTCTGTTCGTAGTATTCTCCATTAAAAAGAAAATACGTGGAAGTCAAGACATGCCTAAAAAGTTCAGTGGTCTTCTCGTCAAACTTCTGACTAATCAATTCTAGTGACTCTCGCAGGGGTACCGTCGTGAACAAGGAAACGACGTCAAAACTCACCATGATATCTGACTCACCCAACGTGAAGCTATCAAGGCGTTTAACAAAATCCACGGAATTACGGATGTGATGAGGGCATTTACCCTTGTAAGGACTTAATATTCCCGTCAGGTATTTGGCCAACAAATATGTTGGTGCCCTGATGTTGCTGACAATGGGGCGTAATGGTACCCCCTCTTTGTGAACCTTCGGGAGTCCATATAGTCTAGGCGGTACCGGACCTTGGGGTAACAATTTCTTAGCGTCACCCTCCGGTAAATCTGCGTCCTTGAGAAGCGACCTCGTCTTGTTGTCCACCTTCATTGTAGGGTCAACGCTGATCTTCCGGTAGGAATCGTCATTTAGCAGGCTCTGCATCTTATCAGTGTAGTCCTTATGGGAGACAACAACTGTAGCATTGCCTTTGTCGGCCGGTAAGACAACAATTTCAGAGCGCTCCCTCAGATCACGAATGGCCGCCCTCTCTTTACTAGTGATATTTGACTTCATCGGCTTGGATTTCGTCAACGCACGACAAGTTTCACGACGTATTTCCTCAGCTGATTCAGGCGGAAGTCGAGCTGCAACCTGTTCAACAGCACTAACAATTTCTGCGACCGGAGTGAACTTGGGGGTGGGAGCGAAGTTGAGACCTTTCTGCAAAACCGAGACCGCATCACCACTCAACACCATGCCACTCAAATTGATGACAGTCTTGCCCGGAACCTGCAGTGATGGTATGTCAAGGAGACGTGAGAACTTAGCTGTTTGACGTCCCGTTGCCTTCTTATGGGCGGAATCAGCTGCAACCCAGGTGACACCATCAATCCAATCCCAGGAAAAGGAAGTGAAATTACTAGCCAGTTGCAAATGTAGTTTGAGTAATTCCTGTGAGATAAACTCAAGGCTCCGGCGGGTGAATTGCACTCTCTCACGTACCAATGCGAGGCTGGCTCGTTTCTTGATTCTCTTAGCTGTTGCAGAATCGATGTGATGCATAACCTTAGCAAAATTTTGAACAACGTTGTCGGAACGACATCTCTTTAGAAAGGCAAGAGTACTTAGCAAACGACATCTACGGTGGCGCAACTTTTCAAATTTCTTCATGCTGCGATACATCTCCTCCCCGTAAAGGTGTATGATGTGATTCTTGAGTTTCTCCCGGCGTATTTGATAATCAAAATATCCACGGGTGTACTGTCAGTCTACAGTGTCCAACGGGCACAATATTTCGGCGATCATACATGTCGCCATCATCAGGTGAACTGACGGACTGAGCTCCTGTTGAAACGTCCCCTTTTAATAATTTTACACAACTGTGCTTATACTGACACACAATATTTTGTTAGCGCAACGCAATCTGACTTTCAAAATTCCCTACAAAAGAATGGCCCTGACTAACATTAAACTATACCTTTCACAAATCACTTACCTCACAAAAATCTTCGCTACTCAAGCTACTGCAATACAGCGAGCGCCACTACTGCCAGCTAAATAAAAGATTCAAACTATGGAAGGCACTAACTACTGATAGGGATAGTTAGCAAATGAAAGATATTAATAGAGAACAAAGAATGTATTTACCTTGATATCATCATATATATAGCAGTTCATGACAAATTACAAAACTCCGCCATCTCTCTCCCCACATCCACCACTGCTGGCGGCTCACCTCCAACTGCCCAACGCTATGCGCTGTTCACAGCCAGCTGCCTAACACTACAATGGCGAGTATTACAACAATGCAAAGCAGCCACAGACTGCACACAGCACAGCCAGTGATTTTCATACAGAGGTGGCGTTACCAATAAAAAAACCTAAACAGCCTACTTACACTGTGAACGTGCCGGCACGGAGATCCGTACACTATGGCTGCTCGGGTGGAACTGGGTTCGGTCGCGGCGGCGGCGGATTTAAATACCCTCCGCCCGCGGCGCGCTCACTCCCAAGCCTTGCTAAGATTATAGCCACAGTCACGATTTATGAGGTCGTCATTGGTGCGAATTTCGATGGCCTCTCTAACAACGCTGTCCCAGTATCTCAGTTGCAAATAGGAAAAGCTCTTTATCCACGTACGAAGGTTGTAAAACAAACTTCCCACAGTTTGTGTCAGGTTGATCTTTTCGTCTGATGGCACAGCGTAAGTATTTTGTCTAACAGGTATCACAAGTAATCTTCCTGTAGCTGTGGGAATCATTGGTTGAAAACGAGATTAACACCGGTGGGTACAGTACTGCTAAATGATCAAAATGATTATCAACCTAAGTCTGAGTTCATCCACAAACAGAGGCGTATTTATAAAATTGAAGCTAGACTGTGTATCCTTGTCTTCCTTGAGTGGGCATCGGAAGGCGTTTACACACACGTATATCAGGGTAGTCCGAAAAGGAAGGTCTCCAAAGGGACACGCAAGTGCCAACGCTGGCACAAATGGGAAATCATTAATTTTAATGCCAAGTGAACCCAGAGCAGTAGTTTCATGGTGGCAAAGTGAAGAAGAATACGACTACGGATTCCAAGGTCTCAGTTTCATTCCCTCTTCAGGCTCACGAATTTTATGTGTCAAAACGGCTCTGAGCACTATGGGACTCAACATCTTAGGTCATAAGTCCCCTAGAACTTAGAACTACTTAAACCTAACTAACCTAAGGACATCACACACACCCATGCCCGAGGCAGGATTCGAACCTGCGACCGTAGCAGTCCCGCGGTTCCGGACTGCAGCGCCAGTACCGCTAGACCACCGCGGCCGGCTTTTATGTGTCATTTTACACTTATTTCCCATCGGGCAGTGTTTGTTGACGTCAAAAATGCCTAGTTGCACTGTTATCCGAAAGCCACATTAAACTGTAGGTTCACCTATTAACTTGCTAGGTAATTCAAATCAAATGTCGGAGGAAAGCAATGGCATACCACCTCCAACAAGACCGTGCCTATTAAAGCACTGTGGTGTTCAAACCACTGTTCTGACTGATGACCGCTTTACTTTCTAAGGGTTCTAATGTTAAAGATCTTCGGGTTATTAACATTTTTGTGCTTTCATGCTATAGCTTTGATACCAGTAAACGTAAGTAACCGGTCGAGCACTGTCACCGTTCGAGTTGTCAGGGTGGTAGACGACGATTCTGTCGACCCCAGTTACAATCTTGGTCATAGCTATGTTTCAGTCGAATAACTCTATGTGACTTTCTGCGTATTTCAAAATATATGTTCAACTGCTTGTGAAATCTTATGGGACTTAACTGCTAAGGTCATCAGTGCCTAAGCTTACATAGTGTTTGTTGTTGTTGGTGTTGTTATTGTTGTTGTTGTTGTCTTCAGTCCTGAGACTGGTTTGCTGCAGCTCTCCATGCTACCCCATCCTGTGCAAGCTGCTTCATCTCCCAGTACCTACTGCAACGTACATCCTTCTGAATCTGCTTAGTGTATTCATATCTTGGTCTCCCTCAACGATTTTTACCCTCCACACTGCCCTCCAATGCTAAATTTGTGATCCCTTGATGCCTCAAAACATGTCCTACTAACCGGTCCCTTCTTTTTGTCAAGTTGTGCCACAAACTCCTCTTCTCCCCAGTTCTATTCAATACTTCATCATTAGTTATGTGATCTACCCATCTAATCTTCAGCATTCTTCTGTAGCACCACATTTCGAAAGCTTCTAATCTCTTCTTGTCCATACTATTTATGGTCCATGTTTCACTTCCATACATGGCTACACTCCATACAAATACTTTCAGAAACGACTTCCTGTCACTTAAATCTATACTAGATGTTAACAAATTTCTCTTCTTCAGAAACGCTTTCCTTGCCATTGCCAGTCTACATTTTATATCCTCTCTACTTCGACCATCGCCAGTTATTTTGCTCCCCAAATAGCAAAACTCATTTACTACTTTAAGCGTCCCATTTCCTAATCTAATTCCCTCAGCATCATTTGACTTAATTCGACTTCATTCCATTATCCTCGTTTTGCTTTTGTTGATGTTCATCCTATATCCTCCTTTCAAAACACTGTCCATTCCGTTCAACTGCTCTTCCAAGTCCTTTGCTGTCTCTGATAGAATTACAATGTCATCGGCGAACCTCAAAGTTTTTATTTCTTCTCCATGGATTTTAATACTTACTCCGAAATTTTCTTTTGTTTCCTTTACTGCTTGCTCAATATACAGATTAAGTAACATCGGGGAGCGGCTACTACCCTGTCTCACTCCCTTCCCAACCACTGCTTCCCTTTCATGCCCCTCGACTCATAGCTGCCATCTGGTTTCTGTACAAATTGTGAATAGCCTTTCGCTCCCTGTATTTTACCCCTGCCACCTTTAGAATTTGAAAGGGAGTATTCCCGTCAACATTGTCAAATGCTTTATCTAAGTCTACAAATGATAGAAACGTAGGTTTGCCTTTTCTTAATCTTTTTCTTACACACTACTTAACCTAAATTATCCTAAGGACAAACACACACACCCATGCCCGAGGGAGGATGCGAACCTCCCCCGGGACCAGCCGCACAGTCCATGACTGTAGCGCCTTAGATCTCAAGATATACTTTTATACACTTGGTACGCATCCAAAATGATATCTGATAGAGCTGTATTTAGCAACATGAATCAGATATGTTTTCGTGCAATATACCGGACAACACATCAGTGCAGCTTGATTTCGTTTGTGTGTTGCCCATGGTGCAAGATATATTTATATTTTGCTTGCTTCTGTGATCGGTTTCACCCCACTGAATGCGAGCAAGCTCACGAATAGACTGTCAATAACTGGAATTACGCAATAATACACTTAAGTTGTGTTTTCGCATTATGTATCCCAATGAAACTATCTGTATAACAGGTTATATGCCTATTTGCTTATTATTTGCGCTTCTCGCTGCTTTCCTCAAAAAATAAAAATAAAGAGAGAGAGAGAGGGAGAGAGAGAGAGAGAGAGAGAGAGAGAGAGAGAGGGAAAACAGAAGTATATTTCAAATATCAGCTCGGTGACGCCATGCTCGTCTCGTCATGTAAAGCAGGGTTAGTTGATAGGTAATATCTCGTTGTACTAACGATATGTATGGCTACAGGGCTATTTCTGTTCTCTCTGCAAACAACCATAACAGAATTCAGTAACAAAGTGCTAAGAACCCCTTTGCAGTGGTCCTATTAAACACGTAGGCTTTCTTGGTTATTTTGTTAATCGTTTGTAATGCAGTAAACATCCTTGATTACTGATTTGTTATTACTACAATGTTTATTGCTATTCGTCACCTCACTACTGCTTTCCTATCACTCATTGCTGCCGATGCACTTAACGAATAGATCAGGATGAATGGAATGTGGGATGTTTCGTCACGTAGAATATACACATTTATCTCGGCGTCTTGTGTTCAGGGTAATATGAAAATCTCAATAAGAGAAGACGACAACGAGATGCCGGTTATGAAGGCAATAACACCCAAATATTTCTGTCGACTTAACACCATGACGACAGACAAATTGGCGTCTCACTGTATTTTGATTATAATTGGTTAGCCTTCTTGTGACCTCGTGTAATACCTCGTGGGAGCAGGCATAACATTTTGTTTTTTGAACACCAAAGCATAACACACAAAGATAGTAGATGGATGGATACAAAGAAACAGACTCATGGGTGTGGATCCAGTTCACCACTAGACGACTAAACAAGAGGGAAACATTACGAAAGCAATGAATACGCTGGTTAGTATACATTATTTTTATAGATCTGAAGATGAAAAAGCGCAGATCTGCACAGTGCCCGCATCTGCACTTTAGTTTCTGTCTTAATGGGCATAATTTTTAGTTTCTTCTCTTCTGAATTTTCAAATGAATTGATTATTACGTGGTACTGAATAATATGTTAACTATGTTTCTTACAGCTTCCATTTGCACCAACATTTTTCTACATTCTCGTGCAATTCATGAAATACTACTTGTATGATCACAAGACTGCACATAGATGCAATCGATTTCGAGGTGCAAAGTGTTTGTTGCCTTACTTTTCGTGACAGGTGGGCAAAGTTGATTTCCAAAGACTTTTAATTGTGCTGAAATAACCATTGTCACAAAGTAACAAGGTAGGTGTTTTATTCGTATATATTTTGTGGGAAACTGTAATGATGATGGAAGATTACACACCTGAATGTTTGACACAACTGGTAGGAGAAAATGCTGCATATTAACCAAAGCCCGTGCCACCTCTCTGTATCCTCCTATGACATGAGCACAGGATGCTCCTCCCATAACGCTACAGAGCTGTTCCTAGCACAGCTGAGAATTGGCAACATCGTCATAAACATTTGGCAACACTGTGACAGTGCAATCACTTCCGCATATGGTACTGAATTGACTCGCTAAATTTATGTGATGTTCCCATTCCATTTGAATGACTGGTGCTATATAATCCTCATGTAATCTAAGACCTTGAGACAGAAAATTCAATTTTTTGGCTAAAGAAATGCTATTCTTCACGTAAGTGACAACTTTTATTATCTTTCACGATGCAGTATGAGGCTGAAGGACCAACATCACAATGAGAGTGGCATGCTGGCAGCAGTGTGCCCGTAGCCCTGTGTTACCGCCCATGTCTCTTGTCGCAACGGTTCAAGGAGTCATCAGTTCTAACCATGTTAGGGGCCAGCATGTGCAAGCTTTTTTTCTGACTTATTTTATGGGGCTGCGAATTTCTAGGTAAAATTATTTAACGATATCAGGAGAAAACCATTACACATCAAATCCTCTTGGTAGCTCGATACAGTAAGTTGTGTTAATGGTCATCGATCTCGGCTTTCTGACTGCCAAGCTGCTTCACAATACAAGCGTCTCTGAAGAAATTCGAATCGACCATCAACGATACAAAATTCAATATTGTTCTTCTCTTAAGGCTCATATGCCAGGGTGATAAGTATGAAGGAAAGGAACTTCTTGGTCACTACAGGGCCTTTACGCTAAATTTCCAAAGTAGCATTTAGGAACTCTCTGCAGACGTTTGCTAACAGCGGCTCTAGCAACTTTCTTTTTCTATGGGTAGCTTCAAATATGGGCAATTTTGTCGCCTTAAATCCAATTGAATATTTTAAATATCACTTTTAAACAGCGTTCACTTCTCCATTATTTAATGTATGGACCTCAAAACAAGCAATTGACACAATGTTTCGCATCCATTTCCCATAGGGATTCAAAGAAAGAAACATATTACATTGCATTTACTCTCTGTGCCTGGACATCCATGACAAAAATAAATTATTTGAAGAATCTGCTGTGAAAGGAAAAAGAACAGGACGTGACGCTTTAATTATAGTGCACTGGATCAGAAAGAATGAAATTAATTCCATGCCACATTGATGTATTGCATACTAGTGTAATAAAATACTCATCAAATAAAAACGGTTTTGTGCCTCCATTGCTATCGAGTGTGAAACACAAATCGTAGACAGATTTTATGGGTCACCCCTCAACAACATTAAAGCTTTTACACCGTCGAGAGTGAGGAGTGGAGCAGACGTCGGCAGAAGGCGAGGCAGAGCAGTGCCTCAGCCCCCGCCAGTAGGCAGCAAATGGGTCCCAAACAACTCAGACACAAGTAGTGTTCAGAGGCAGATGGTCAGCCAAGAAATCTCTTGCTAAAATATTGTTGAACCAAACCGTTATTACCAATGTTAGAGAAAGCGAAATATATTGTAGGTTCGCTTGAATTATACTCACAGCTTCAGCACCGAGAGGAAAGGGGCAATAAATATTCTGTCAACGTGTGATTTTGGTTACCCGACGTCGTATTAGTTAGTCTCGCGTTTTACCTCAAGACTATAGTCATAGACTTCCGGAAAGCATTTGACTCGGTGCCCCACTGCAGACTCCTAAGGTACGAGCATATTGAATTGGTTCTCAAAAATGTGACTGGCTCCAAGACTTCTTAAGTAATAGAACCCAGTACGTTCTCCTCGATGGTGAGTGTTCATCGGAGGTGAGGGTATCATTTGGAATGCCCCAGGGTAGTGTGGTAGGTCCGCTGTTGTTTTCTATCTACATAAATGATCTTTTGGATAGGGTGGATAGAAATGTGCGGCTGTTTGCTGATGATGCTGTGGTGTACAGGAAGGTGTCGTCGTTGAGTGACTGTAGAAGGATACAAGATGACTTGGACAGGATTTGTGATTGGTGTAAAGAATGGCAGCTAACTCTAAATTTAAATAAATGTAAATTAATGCAGATGAATAGGAAAAAGAATTCTGTAGTGTTTGAATACTCAATTAGTAGTGTAGTGCTTGACACAGTCACGGCGATTAATTATTTTGGCGTAACATTGCAGAGCGATATGAAGTGGGACAAGCATGTAATGGCAGTTGTGGGGAAGGCAGATAGTCGTCTTCGGTTCATTGGTAGAATTTTGGGAAGATGTGGTTCATCTGTAAAGGAGACCGCATATAAAACACTAATACGACCTATTCTTGAGTACTGCTCGAGCGTTTGGGACCATTTTCAGGTCGGATTGAGGGAGGACATAGAAGCAATTCAGAAGCAGGCTCCTACATTTGTTACTGATAGGTTTGATCATCACGCGAGTGTTACGGAAATGCTTCAGGAACCCGGGTGGGAGTCTCTAGAGGAAAGAAGCCGTTCTTTTCTTGAATCGACACTGAGGAAATTTAGAGAGCCAGCGTTTGAGGCTGACAGCAGTACAATTTTACTGCCGCCAACTTATATTTCGCGGAAAGACCACAAAGATAACATAAGAGAGATTAGGGCTGGTACAGAGGCATATAGGCAGTCATTTTTCCCTCGTTCTGTTTGGGAGTGGAGCAGAGAGAGAAGATGCTAATTGTGGTAAGAGGTACACTCCGCCACGCACCGTATGGTGGATTACGGAGTATGTATAGAGATGTAGATGTTGAAGAGTTCCTCCGGGAAATGTAGCAGTCTACAATGTTGACACATCGAGTATATTGCCGAACATAGAATTCAGAGGGGAGCACGACTGTATATTCCACCTTACTTGAACGACTCGGCAGTCAGTTTTTTTCTCTAAGACTGTATCTACAACACACATTGCACGCTTGAGAACAAGAATAATTACAAAAGAAAATTAGTTTATGAGAGCAGCGTTAGAAGTATTCATTGTATTGTACAAGTGCGTGTCAGCGCCATCCAATGCCCACTCAAGGAAGACAATTATACACAGTCTAGCTTCAATATTATAAATACGCCTCTGTTTGTGGATGAACTCAGACTTACGTTGATAATCATTTTTAACATTTAGCAGTACTGTACCCACTGGTGTTAATCTCGTTTTCAACCAATGATTCCCACAACTACAGGAAGATTACTTGTGATACCTCTTAGACAAAATACTTACGCAGTGCCATCAGACGAAAAGATCAACCTGACACAAACTGTGGGAAGTTTGTTTTACAACCTTCGTACCTGGATAAAGAGCTTTTCCTATTTGAGATATCTGTGAACGTTGCTGCATAAGGAGATTTAAGAAGAAACTAAATTCCTTCAGCTACGCCAATGTTTAAAGAAATCGTCTTAACGGCACTAAATCGTTGTTTATGAATCGTTTACCGGAAGTACTCTGCCGCATTTCGCTGGTTAGAAGGCAAAATGCTTACTGACAAATTTCACAGAAGGAAAAAGGGGACGAAATGTCTCCCACTGGAATGTCATGTTGTTTTATTTAAATGATTACAAAAAATCTGGTAAAACGAACAGCGAGGTTGTCAATATAAGCACATTACTATTGTCAGTATGAAGTTGCACCGCCCAGGGCCTGTAATGGTAAAGGGCCCGTTTGGGTCAGGCATATTGCATACAGAAGTGGAAGAGAGAGCACCACTAAATTCTGCAATCCGTATGCATTGCATACACACAGAAATTACTGTTACAGTGTACTTATGGAGCCCAATGAGTGAAATGCATATTTTCCGGTGACAGAGAGCACTGGCAAATAGTCTTCGCTACATAAGGTTGCTTAAAGTGGTGTCACCCTGAGCTAGAATTTATGGTCAGCGACTAAGTCTAAGGACAATGAGACGGACGCGGGTTTTGCAACTGTGAAATACTTTCCTACACTATATAATCGAATATTCAATTTGAACTAATATTGCGAAAATTTTGAACTTGGATAGCTTAGAATGAAAATCTTTCTGCTTCTAGCAGTAGAAAACAATTGATTTTCTAAAACATTCTCTGTCATACACAGCTTGGAAACAGGTCACGTCGACCAAACCATATGGAAGAACTGACAGCGACGTATATCAGAAGGCAGTACGATCCCTTGGCTTTTGGTTTCGCAGTATTCGACAGCCATTTCTAGGCGCAAGTAACCGAAGAAAGGCAGTGTGTTTATGTTATCAGGTTACGTCTTCATCAGTTACTTTAGTATTAACGTTAACTACGAGTAACTGCTGATGTTTGATATTAACACGAAAACGATTCTGTAGACAGGGAAAGAACCCGTTCTTTGGCAACTACTTCTATTATGACCAAAAGGCCTTAAACGATCTTCAAGCACATGTGTTCCAGCAGCGATATGAAGGAAACGATAGTAACAATGACGGTAATAATCGAATTAACCGGTAACTTCACACGTCACAGAGGATTTTCTCGAACTAAGAAATTTCTTTTATTAGTGAAAATTTCAAAATGGCTTCACATAGAGGCTATGATGACTAGAAGAGTCATGACATCCTGCTGAGCACCGAGCGAGGTGGCGCAGTGGTTAGCACACTGGACTCGCATTCGGGAGGACGACGGTTCAATCCCGTCTCCGGCCATCCTGATTTAGGTTTTCCGTGATTTCCCTAAATCGTTTCAGGCAAATGCCGGGATGGTTCCTTTGAAAGGGCACGGCCGATTTCCTTCCCAATCCTTCCTTAACCCGAGCTTACGCTCCGTCTCTAATGACCTCGTTGTCGACGGGACGTTAAAACTCTAACCACCACCACCACCACCACCACCACCACCACATCCTGCTGACATGAGAATAGCATAATCTGCGCGTCAGATTTTGTTTTATTTGATGAACCGATAGCCATTTAAAGGGTTGTGCGTGTGGATTCTTATGGGACTTGACTGCTACGGTCATAAGTCCCTAAAATTTCACACTACTTAACCTAAATTATCCTAAGTACGAACACACACACCCATGCCCGAGGGAGGACTCGAACCTCCGCCGGGACCAGCCGCACAGTCCATGACTGCAGCGCCTGAGACAGCACGGCTAATCCCGCACAGCGCCATTTAAAGGAACAGTGCTCTTATTTTACTTGTACTTGATTGAACTAGAGACGTTGAAAAATTTGGTGCTGGACTGTGACTCGAATTCGTATCTCCCCTTTCGAGGATTTGAATCTCTCGGAACAGTATAGTTCAATAAATTCGTTCCTTTTTCCAAGACTGCAAACTTCTCTAGGTCTCCTCCTAAGGTAAGTGTGTTGGTCCGAATCCTGATCCAGTACAAAAATATTCATAACTTCATTTCAAGCCCTATCACGTGCGCACCGGCCTACTAGTGAAAATTACCGTGCATTTTTAATGTCTGTTCATGTGTTGCCAACAATTTCTGGTCAAACACGCACACATCTTACTGTTACTGAGTAAGCAATTGATACTTAAGCTATATTCGTGGACGATAAAGAAGAACGATAGGAGTGCGGTTCGATTGTCGCTCAGGCACAAAAATGTGTATCCTTATTTTAGATTCAAACACCTAGCGGCTGGTAAGAAAAACCGATACGTAACATTTGATTTTACATAGTTAACAATCCGATTACGTGTCGGGTTCGTATCTCCGTCACAGAACTTCATGCGCTTCATCTTTAAATGCATTCACATTTTGTTACTTCAGAATGGAGGTATATTAGACATGTTTCGTGGTTAGTTAACAGGGATGAAAGGGTCTTGATATTAGTCCCGGTTTATTACAAAAACTGTCATCTTTTATTTTCAAGTTTAGATTTGGTTACTGATATTGGCGAAAATTTCGGTAATTCATGACTTGGTTACTGATATTGGCGAAAATTTCGGTAATTCATGACACTTGACGGCTACTTAGCAAAATGATTAGATTAGATTAACACTTGTTCCGTAGATCTTGAATACGACATTTCGTAATGATGTGGAACGTGTCATTTTAATGAAAGATTTCCTTACATACCGGTATGCAACTTCTTTACTACAATTTTTTACCTTCTCTCTCAATCTTTTTTTATTTTTCACTCTCTTCTCTCTCTCTCTCTCTCTCTCTCTCTCTCTCTCTCTCTCTCTCTCACACACACACACACACACACACACACACACACACACGCAGACACACATTCTTTTTTTCTTTATTTGTTTGGTGTGTTCGACTATCGGCGAGGCACGAAAACGTCCATGAATGAGTTTCATAGTTTTGAGTGCAGTTACGAAAGATATATAAAAACGACTATGAGAGTTACTGATTTATGATGCTTAGCTTGCAGTCAGTTCTGAGTAATATTAGTAACTGCGCTCCCGTCCCTAAACCTAGTTACAGAAATGTGAATCAGACGCTTTACGTATTCCAGGTCGTAGCAGCCGCGTCTTTGAGGTGCCATCTATGGTCACTTCCCAGCCCACTGTAGGATCACATCGGTTCGTCTTCCTCCTGCTGGTACTGTAACTGAGATTTGGCAACAAGGCAAGGTATGTTTGGCAACTCTACGATCGACCAGTTACTTCCTGGTGTGCACGGAATTAAGCCTCAAAGTTCACTTGATTTTTCATATCATTTCCATTGGATAATCTCAGCTATGATTGCTTGAGGTGTAACAAAAGATTGTAAATTTACGGTTTTCAGCCCAGGAAAGTCGTTGCACGTGGAAATCGCAACTAATCTCGTCCTTTAAATAGCGGTTGACGAGTTCTAGCCGCTATTGGCCTCGTAAGAGAAAGGCACAACATAGTCATTAGCTAGCTCTGTGGTGATGTGCTGACCTGTGAAAATGTGTCTGATAAGATTCCTGGTTCCAGTCTCGCTGACTGTAACGTTTTTATCCCTTCTGTGAAAGAGCTACAAGCAGTCAGATCAAACACCGATAATGAAATCGCAAGAAAGTACTTTTAGCTCATAGTGCAGTGGTGAAAAGCTTGCAATGCTACACAACAGGTAATGCCTCTTTCCGTTGCTGACAAGCAAATTTTGGGTTTCTACGAATACATAACTTTATTAGTGAAATGCCACATTTGAATACCTGTTGAGTATGACACAGCATACTGATTAAACACAGACCCAATCCAAATCTAAGTGAGTAGTATTTTACTATTTCGTGCCGACAGAGGCAAGCTTGTGCACAGATACTCAGTTTTATTAAATCAGACTTTCGTCGTAAGGTGATCATGGGTAGTTTTATTTGATTTCTTATAATACAGTGCACAATTTTCGTAAGGTTTCCTTTAGTCTTGTTAAAAGAATCCAAAACGTAAGAGAGAAATTAATCATCACCGATATATGCGAATTCTCTTATGTTATCTACAACAGTATGACAATGCACTTGCAGTCTATTGATTAAATGCATGTAGAAAACTTGTACTGATTGAAAGCTGTCAAACAAGGTTTGAAGAAGAATAAAATGCCACTACCAGACGACAGATAATGTAGAAAATACTTTTCTGACTATTTTGGCAAGATGCGCTCTCCCCATACATAATACAAAAACTTCGAGATGCATCTGCTGCCTGGCTGTTGTTAAACCTGAAAAGAATAAAATGTCACCGAAGTTAGCCCTTTTTCCACATGCGGCTATTTTGGGTTGAGAAGTGAATGGCTATATGTTCAAAGTTCCATTAAATCTATAACTTCAGCAGACAGCAGAATTGCATTTTAAAAAATGTAGCAGCGAATGGAATAGAAATGGCGACATCTTATCTACAGTGCGCGACGCTTACTGTTAAGTTACTAGATGTCATGTAGCTACAGCAGCTCCTGAAGTCAACAATAGTTCCTTCAGAACTCCCGCATTCCACAGTGCTGTGAGATAATGCATATTCTTCTGAGAGACATACAGTTACAGCTTTTCTTTTGCACTGCACGACGTTTTCAACAAACAGATAGCGCAATAGAGTACCTCAAATGGAAAGGAACACTTCCTATTTAAATTTCTGCATCCTACACTGTCGGCAGTTCTGTGTAGGTGGCAGTTACGTGATTTTATTTCGGTGATTACAAAATGGATTCGAATGTGTGCACTGGGTAGCCGAAGCAGCTAGTTCATGGCGATTCTGTCAACGTAGTTAATGAATGTACTGAAAATGCTGCAAATCACTACAGGGAGCCTATGTGTCACAATTCTCGTCGAGTGTGCCGCAACGGTGTTATGATAGAATAATGAGTCTCAGAGAAGTGGACTTGGTGGTCTGTTGGATGGCTGATAAGTTCGTATCATCATGGTCTGGGTTCGATTCCAACTTCTACTGATGATTTTTAATAGGGAGAGAAATATTCTAATCTCTCTGGGCTGCGCCAAGTGAAGAAAGTATAATGGCATTGTGGTCTGAAATTCACATTGAACATGATATTCCTTCTCTACCAAGTAGACGTTAGGTTGAACCACAATAAAGTCAGGAGTGGCGACATGTAGAAACTCTATCACCAGTAACCTTTCTTATACTAGTTATTTATTTTTGGTGGCGAAACAAACGCTATGTAGAGTAACAGGACACTTACTCCATCTTTTATTTGAGCTTCTGTGTGTCGATAAAATTGGTTATGAACTGGGAATGCAACTCAGACCCCCCTTAACGCGGAATTTGACCCCTTCGTGACAATAGTGCTCGACTACTATTTGTTGTTTGTTCAAAACTGCAGATTCCTCAACATCTCCACATGTTGCTTGTGTATGGGTTCGAATCCTGGCCCGGCACTGAAATTTTCATTATGTATTATCAAGCTGTAACATGAGGAAACATATCTGCTGGTGGATAATAGTTCGGATTTTTAATGCATTTTCATTCGTTGTCAACACTAACGATATCTGACGATTTTGACTCCCAGTGAGTCACAGAACTATTTGAGAGATCACTGTAAGTTCAAGGATGTTATTCCGAGCTGCTGGTGGTAGCTTCGGTAGCTGATGTCTCTTAGTTGAAAAATGCTCACACGCCGCTGCTGGTGTAGCAAACCCATATTTAACGTTCGTTTTCTCTAGAATATAACAGCGATAGCTGCCGGGTTGGAGTCGTGGGAAGGTAAAAATTTATGTTTCGTCTCGTCATTTCAGTTAAAACATATAGCTACTGCCGAAGAAATCCAATATGTCACAGTTGATTGTGCTTCGATGTCAATCCTATTAGGTTCTTGGTTCGAATCCATGCCCAACACAAAGCTTTACCTCACGGCATTTCAAGTAAGTTACTTGTGTAGAAGCAATATTTAACATCTCTCGTAGTTCGTTAACAGGGACAATAGATGCTGGGTAGGAATTCGCATCCGTTAAAAATGATTACGTTATGTAATTTAAAGTTGATATTTGCTAACTGATACTGTCTAAAATCAGGGTACATCAATCTCTGTATGCCTAGTCAGGAATGACTGTTAGTATCCGTCAGTCACGAAATCTTAGTCTACATGACCTGGGTTTGAATCAATGTGCAGAACGAGGCGGTTCGTCGTGTCATTTGAAGTTTGTACATATTCTCAACTAGGTGCTCGTGAATAACTTAAATTTTTAAAGTCATTTTGTGTTAAATAACAAGTTCGGTATGTTACTGTGAAGAGGAAATCATGAATACGACGAACTTACTACGTGCATTACCTATCTGACGTAATAATGAGTGGTAACATTTCAGGTATGTAATTTATTGCAATTATTGTGAGCTTACAAGTCTTAAGGACAGTCTCATCTGTGATAAGATGTTCCCTGATATTTCTAGTATCATGGTATTACGTGACATCTTGAGTTATTGCGATACTGAGCAGTGTTTTCTAGTGGTGACTTGTTGGAACAATTTTCAACAGTCAAACGACTGTACCAAGGAGCGATTAGAGGACCTGCTAGACAGCTGCGTTATTTGGGTTCCATGCGAATCAGGCGAAATGTAATTCTGGTCGTTCTGATACTTTTGAGCGTGACTGTACATTCAGTGATGTATGTGAATACTGTCTGCGAAATGTCATGTAAATAGAGTTGGTAGTAAATAAGAACTAAGTTAAAATATCATTCCTGTTACGTGAGTTTTACCGTATGAACAGTGAAATTGATGTTAAAGGATAATCTTATTTCCTTTCATCGTTTAGTGGGAGCTGTCAGCGAGAAAGTCTCGCAAATGTTTGAAATTATATGTAAAGTTGGCTGTAAGTCACGAAGTGCTCCAATTCTCACATGCTGGACGTATCTAGTCAGACTATTTGCGCGTCATGAGCAACGCTTATTTTCCACACCCCCCCCCCCCACCTCTTCGAGAGGCAGGTGGCCCTCAGTGATTCTATCCAGACAGTAAAAAATGTGTGTATTAGGTTTAGTTGAAATCTATGCAGTGGTTAGGAGGTGTGGAATATACGTACATACAAACATACATACACTTCTATACTATGTAAAGATTTGCATCATTTAATGTCAAATGAAAGAGGTGCTCCAGTCAGATTTTCTGATTTTCATAAAGTTTCCATTGTTCGCTCTTACATCCATTTGGAATTGATAGGGTATAAGTTTATTTTCATGCTTGTTATAATTTCTGAATGGCGTCATATTAAAATTTAAAAAAAATAAACTGATGCGTTTCTTTCTTGGTTACATAAAAACGCTAAAAAAAGCACAAAGACGATCGAAGAATGATCAGGAATATTGCCAGATATCGCGTTAAAAATAAAATTAAAACTGAAACTGGAACGTAAAATGATATGATTTAGAAAATGGTTTACTATGAGTTCATATAAAATCTAAATAATATATCTTATTATTGAGGAACTGGCTAAGTTTCAGCTTTTATCATTATATGAAAAAGCAGCACAATATTTTCTTCTTTGCTCTTTTCTTGACCTCTATTTTTGAAAAATTTGTTTTCTTTATTGTTATTTTCAAACCCGTACAAACAGGTAGGCTGTCAGCAGCATGTTACGCCGCTCTTCAGCCATAGAGTAGATAAATAAACAACAGAAAGAATATACAGACGTGACATAACGATGGGTAATAAAACAGTAGACACATAAAGACAAACACGGAGCCGTTCACACTCGACGATAAGCCACACTACAAACTGTTGACACGACGCACAAACACTGAAGATGGCGATGGCACAGTTGAACGATGGAGTGCGACGGTGAACACTGAACACTAAACACGACGGCACACACGGGACACTGATGGCGATGATCTCCGGCGCGCGAATGTCCACGTAGCGTGTGAGAGTCCGGGGATCTATATTTTTGAAAAGTTTGCTTCATTCTTTTAAAGTGGGAAGATTACGTGACAGAAAGCTGTATTCGCCAGAAGAAATTTTTATTAACACTATTTCCAGTTTTAGGTAGTTACTGAAAGTAATACTGATAGTTCTGTGGTTTACGTCCAGAGTGATGCGAAGCGTTAATTGTATGCCACACCTTAAAGTATACAGTTTCTTCCAATGAACAGTCGTGAAACAACTTCATAAATTGAGTATAACTATAGCAGCCAAAGCGAACGAGAAGTGAAGCTATACTCTGACACGAAAGTGTCTGTAAGCAAGACAACGTTGGTCGTTGTTGCGAGTGAAAGATTCACAATGACAGAAGTGCAACTCACTCTGTAAATAAGAAGGAACTCAGAGTGCGTCCAATTCTGTCCTCCGAACTGCGCTTTCGAATTGCGGCCCAGGCTGACTGGGTATTACTATTCTGCCGTTGCTTTTGCGTTTAGGAGTGTAAATACGTACATGGATATCCCATATCTAGATGTGCGAATGTGTCTCGTTATTTTGTTATTCAAATATTATTAAAAATAGTGAAATGCAGATTGTATTCCTCTGCGTTCTAGCTCTCATTTCAGAAACAAATATGCCACATTTACTAACCACGTGTTTCTGTGAACTGCAGGTTCATTCACAGACGATCTTGGGGACAGCATACTGTTTAGAATAAGAAAATGAATATTGCTCTAAAATGAAGCATAAATAAAATTATCCTAATAACACCTTATGAAAATAAAACTGTAACAACACCATCTGGATTCCTAAGGAGACACTTCCTGTTGCATTAGTAACTTGCTCTAGGACGTGAAACTGACAGCGGAGCTGTGACTTTCCGAATGTACAGCTTTCAAATATTCGCGCGCACCTGTATTTGCCAATATTCACCTCTCTGCAGCCATACGGGAGACACGGCTTTGCGCATGCGTGATGTAAGGGTGCAGTCGTACGGGAGACACGGCTTTGCGCATGTGCGACGTGAGGGTGCTCGCTAGTCTTGTGAAGTAACTACCCTTCCCGCCGCTTACCGGCACCACCCGTACATCCGTGGCTGCAAGACGCATAAATTTTACTTACTTAGAACATGCAAACGCGAGCCGAACGTTAAACGTAAAATATCACATACAGACATAATGCTAGTTCTGGTTGCAATTACCGAAACATAGAACGTGGCACAAGCGTAGGAAAAACATCTTTACTCGTCTGATTCACCAAATTCTGCATGTATATAGAGGTGCCTTATTCGACCTACCGACGTTGGTGGTTATGGGGGATAGTCTATTATCGTCCGCATCTTGCGGTTGATGTTTGCTTCTAATTTTTGGAAGGCTGTATAGCCTCATTATGTAAGTAACGTGGTTCTAGATAGGAATTGTGTAATCATAATTGTCTGCAGATATGCGTCGAGGATAGTGGGGGTCAGACTACCACAGTAACGCTTGGTGTAAATAAGTTCATCTTTGTTATTTGGGCGGCGTGGTCTCAGGCGCTTTGTCAGACTTCGCAAGGCTCGCCCCATCGGAGTTTCGAGTCCTCCCTCGAGCGTGGGTGTCTGTGGTGTCCTTAGCGTAAGATTAGCGTTACAGTTAGATGGCTAAAGTACAGACGGCTCTTCTGAAGAATAGATATTTGTTGCTGCCCCTTCTCTCTCTCCTTCTCTCTCTCTCTCCCTCTCTCATGTTACTTCCTCTTGTCCGTCTTTATGTGCAGGCTAATTTCGGGAACCTATTGAACGAATTTTTATCCGGTTTTGACTAATCGATACACTGATTCACGAGAAAGGTTTCTGTATACAATTTACAAATATTTCATATGAATTGTCCGAATTATGATTAACTGAAGTTCAATTATGAAAACGACACCACTGCCACCTACCGAACAACTGCCTTAATTCGAGAGAGGAGCAGTCACTTGTGACAGCAGAAAGCGTGATATAATTTGTATCTGGCGTTATCTAACGGTATAGCGTTTGGCTTTGAGCTATAGAATCCCGGATGAGTCAATTTTTTCCACTGTGCCTGGAATCCTAACATTCACCTCTCAGTCACGAGGAGATTCACCAGAAACGAAACGTGATTCGGATCGTACGTTACACTGTAGCTCTCCCTTTTCCGGTTGGATAACTGGTTACGGACATGCAAGTCGCCTGATATCTAATTTATTGCAATCGTTTCGCAACAACTGCTTAGCAAAAATAACATGTGAAACCAAATGCTTAGATTTTCAATGTTTTATGCATAAAGTAAAATGCAACGTGGGATGCAGATTTGCTTCGTTTATATAAACAAAGTTTTACATCACCGCCGCTCATGATTCAATATTCAGCTTCCTGCTTTCCATAAGTCAAATATAATTGCGAACACAATGCTCTGCGTCCTGGGAGCAAAAGATAATATTTGTTTGGACACCTCCAAATTACGCAGAAGACTGGTAAACGAATCTTATCTGACGACGCACTTCGAAATACGACGAGAATTTCAGACAGCCCTTGTCTGCTTCCCTCACATTATTAGTTGCAACTCGCTCTCTTAACTCACTACAAATCTTTCGAATAACCGGCAGTGAGTTATTCAGCTTTCAAGTATTCTAATAAATACGACCATTAACGAAAAGACAGCCGCCCACTCACATGACGTGAGACTTACAACTTGAAGTAATAAAATATTTTTAACCGATAGTGTCACTGCAATCGTTTGAGAATAACTGCATAGCGGTAAAACATGCGAATACCAAATATCTGAAGTTTTATTTTTGTGTTTCAAGTAAATTTTTTTCTGAAAAACTACTTCAGCAGCTTCGCTTCGTTTACATGCAATACGTTCTTTCAGCAGTGCAGGAGATGACTCAATTTTCAGCTGTCTGCTTTCCTTGAATCAAACTTAGATGTGGACACAGTTCTTTATGTGGCACAATGAAGTCTTCCATAAGAGTCCACGGAAAAGAATTGCGGTAATTAGTCTCAACAATGCATCACAGTGCGTACTAAGCTTCACATGAAGTGTGCTGTAACACGACCTCAACATGTACGTCATGCATGTTCTTTGTTCTACCTCCGACAGCCTCCGATACATACTGAATCATTCACGCGGACGGAACTCATGATTCGCATACAATGTTTACATAAATTGGAAACATAACTTACGTCATGATGTGCTCCCATCATTTGCATGAGATGTCACTCCAAACGCCATTTTTACAGGGAAGACACAACATTCATGCCTCCAGATAATTTTCCTGCCGTGCACTGCTTTCACCGCATAAGTTTTGTGAAAGTGACGATATTTACTTACTTAACGATGTTCTCTGAATAATGTTATTCGTTGCCTGCAAACAAAATACGGTACACAGTCAAGTCGTCTAGTCGTTTATACTTAGTGCCACACGTGCGAATCCAGGCCGGGTTACTTGTGAAATATAAATTTAAATATTGGGACGACTTTGCTGGAGTTTAGCCGTCCATGGAAGTGAAACAAGGGCGATTAGCAGTTCTGACAAGAACATAAGTTTTAGAAATGAGGTGTTACAGAAGAATGCTGAAAATCACACCGGTAGATCGCGTGCGTGATGAGGTGGGACTGAGTAGAATTTGGAAGAAAAACAAATTGTGGTACAACTTGACTAAAAGAAGGGATCAGTTGATAAGACGTTCTGAGACTTATGGGGAAAACCAGTTTAGTTTGGAGGGAAGTGTGGGAGGTAAAAATCGTAGAGGAAAAGCAGGATATGGATACAATAAGCAGGTCCAAGGGGATTTAGGTTGCAGTAGTTATTCGGAGATGTGGAGGCTTGCACAATAGACAGTAGCATGGAAAACTGCTTCAAACCAGTATTCAGACTGAAGACCACAACCATAACAACAGCATCAACACCACCACCTACTACTTCTACTACTACTACTACTACTACTACTACTACAAAAACGAATGTTTCAGTTTACAGACGTGTCAAGTCACAAGAACCAAATTTTATAAGCGACACAAAAAGCTATTGTATCTTATAGAACAAATGGTTATGCACTCACTTCTAAAATTGCATGAGACTTCTGTAAACAATGTAACACTACATGTGTTAGCAATTCTGGCAGTTGAACTGAATCACACTTTAACATGGCTGAACTTAAACCATAAATGTCATTACTAAAACTGTTCTTCATTTTCCTCAGTATATTAGTAACATCCTGTACCTTGACCAGTTTAAAGCTAAGTGTACTTTCAGGCTTTGAGGTGTTTCTCAGGTAGTATTTATGGTCAGTGGCTATATTGGAAGTGCCAATCACCTTTATTATTTCTTGCACCTTCTCAGTCAAGAATGAATTTAACTGTGCGGCATTCAGATTACTGCCTTCAGCCTGTGAAGTCATTTTCCTGTTGCACTGACTGTTAATGATATTGCACATTGCACGTGTCTTGTTTTCAGATGTTAGTATTATATCTTCATTTTTTTTTACACCTAGCTTCCTTTAAGGCCTGTCTTAATCTTTTCTTTTTCACTGTGAGCATGTCTTTAAATACGTGAGAACCTGTACTTCTATACCAGTCATAATATTGATCACCCTCCCTCTTGATCTTCAACACCTTTTCATCCTTGACCTTATTTACTCTTACTGCCTTTTTATTATTTGGTAACTTAATGGGAAAGGACATCTTAGCATATACAGAAAGAGTAGATATGAGTTCTTCCACCTTTCTATCTATTGCATGTTCTCAATAAACCTGCAACCAATTACTTTTATCAATAAGAGACTAAACATATTTAGATTATCATAATTGACCACACATACTTTCTTTCCTGCCATGTGCACTGAGTCAGTGTTACAATTTCTTGTTATATCTGTTCTAAGAAGTAGTGGCCAGTGGTCAGATACCCAGGTCTTAATTACCTCTGACTTGAGATGCATTAACTCATTTGATACAAATATATTGTCAATACAGGTACCAGTACCTTTATAATGTGGCCTTGTTATTTCAGTGGTTGCAATATAAAGACCAAAAGAATTTAATAAATTATTTACATATGAGTTATAGATAGTGGACAAGTGAAAATTCAAATTGAAATCTCCACAGATTAGTATCCTACACTAACTTGTTAACAAAATCATCTTTTGAATTGCCTCCAGTCTTAGTTGAGTACAAAGCTACAACTATTAAATTTAAATCTGTTAACCTAACAGCTGCAATTTCACATAACATTTCTAGAGATAATGCTTTAACTTTTGTTGTTGGTTCATATTTAATCCTTTTTTTTTTAGGAATATAGCACACCCACCATGATTTTTATTGGTTCTACAATATTTGTCAGCTAGGGTGTAGCCCTCAGGGCAGTATAAATCTATTTCATCATGCTTTAACCAGTGTTCTACAAGACAGACTACATCTAAGTTATAAGTCTCTATGACATCTTACACTACTTCCAACTTATTAGATAAACACTGTACATTCCAGTGAAGGACATTAAAATTGTCTGATCTGTGCCTTGGTCGATAAGCGACAAAGTGACATTTAACATAATGAAAATTAATGCCATGAATTTCAGTATGAAGAGGGAAAACGACAATGTTAAATTAAATTTGGATTTCACCTCTATAGACTGTCTAACAAATGCAAAATTTCTAGGAATGAATATTGATTCTCGGTTGAAGTGATGAGAATACACAAAGATACTTGCAAACAAAATGTCATCAGCATGTTATGCCCTTAGAATCCCATCATCAGTGTATAACATACCAAGTCTTCTAGTTACATACTATTCATAAGTACAGTCAGTTATTAGCTATGGCATTCTGTTTTGAGGAAAAAATGCACAAAATATGAACACAATTTTTGAACTTCAGAAAAGAGCCATAAGAATGATAACCAAAAATAGTAGTTGAGCTCATTGTAAAGGTCTGTTCTAAACACTGTGGATTCTAACTGCACCATGTGAACACCTTTACCAGTCAGTTGTACATATCAAAAATAACATTGGTAATTACTGCACAAACCTTTCTGTCCATGATGATGGAACAAGAGCAAGACTCAAGTTGCATTTACCAAGAAAATATAAACATAAAACACGAAATAGTATTCAATTAGACTTAAATCAAAATGCAGTCATTGTGAATTAGAACAGAAAAGTGACACTGAGGATATTTGAATTCGTAGATGTATCACAAGGCATTTCAGTTTTGTGCATAACACAGAATTAATCTCATACCTATTGGGCTGTGTGGAAGCTCTTGCTGCCTTGGTATGCCAAAATCTTCCCCTCACACTCAGTACTGTTGGACATAAATGAATATAGGGATAACTCACAAGGCATTTCAGTGCTATGCATAACACAGAATTAATCGCATACCTGGAGTGCTGTGTGGAAGCCCTTGCTGCAATGGTATGCCAAAAGCTTCCCCTCACACTCAGTACTGTTGGACATAAATGAATATACGTATAACTCACAAGGCATTTCAGTAATTTGTGTAACACAGAATAAATCACGTAGCTGGTGTGCTGTGAGAAAACATTACCTGCTATGGAATGCCAAAAGCTTTCACCTTACACTCAGTCACAGGCACTGTAAGTAAACAATTAAACATTAAATCAGAGTGCACGCAATGTGTGTTCGATCAGAAACGTAACGTTGAGCATATTTCAATTTATAGAGGTCTCACAAGACATTTCAGTATTATGTGTTACATAGAATTAATCTCATACCTGGTCTACTGCCATGGTAAGTCACAAACTCCTTCTTAAGATTCACTGACAGATGCTGTAAGTAAAGATTAAAACAGCGTGCAGGCATACTGCATCAGAACAGAAAAGTAACTTCGAGCATATGTGAATCTAGGGATGTGTCTCAAGATATTTTAGTGTTGTACATAAGACAGATTTAATCTCATACCTGGTGTGGTGTGTTGGAGCTGTCGCTGCCTTGGTTGACTCAAAGTTTGTTGCACACATGTACTGACACTTATAGGTTTTTTAATCATGTTCCATACATAGAACAGAAACATGGCACTGTGTATGTGTGAAATAAAAGATAAATTACATGCAGTGTGGTCCACTTCACAGGATTACATTCACATACCAGGTGATAAATGTTGCATATCTCACTGCCGTGTATGCCACTGAGTTTTCACCCAGCAAATCTATCAGTTCTGCTGGACCCTGCAAATACTTAATCTGCCATACTTAGAAAGCACTTGATTCTCCAAGCATTCACTCAATATGCTGAGTTGCGATAGGCACAACAGATTCACACAATTATAGCTTTTGGCCAATGAGGCCTTTGTCAGCAGTAGATACACATACACACGCACACACACTCATGCAAACACAACTTGCACACACACCTGCAGTCTCAGAAAACTGAAACCACACTGCAAGCAGCAGCACCAGTGGCAACTGGGTGGTGGTAAGGAGGAGGCTGGGGCGGGGAGGGGGAGGGATATTATGGTAGGAGTGGTGGACAGTGAAGTGTTGCAGTTTAGACAGAGGACAGGAGAGAAGGTGAAGAGGGGGGAGGGGGTAAGTACCGGAAAGGAGAGAAATAAAAAGAAATGAAAAGAGACTGTCAAGCAGCTTTGCTGTTACAAGCAACATGAATGCAGGTATACCTTTATCCAAATGTTTTACCTGCTTTGCATTACCATGTATGTATTTCAGTGTCTTATGCATACTCTCCAGGTGCATGTCTGTGTTGAGCCGGTTCCCATCCTATGACAATACGCCCAACACTTCACATCTTTTTCATAATACATCTGGAAATAGTGACCAAATTGTGATGTCTCCGAATCGCTGTTGAGTTTCTGAAGTGCTTTTATCAACGATTCCTGAAACACGGCACTGTCTCTTACCTGCATTAACGTCTTAAGGGTACCGAGCGAGGTGGCGCAGTGGTTAGACACTGGACTCGCATTCGGGAGGACGACGGTTCAATCCCGCGTCCGGCCATCCTGATTTAGGTTTTCCGTGATTTCCCTAAATCACTCCAGGCAAATGCCGGGATGGTTTCTCTGAAAGGGCACGGCCGACTTCCTTCCCCATCCTTCCCTAATCCGATGAGACCGATGACCACGCTGTCTGGTCTCCTTCCCCAAGCAACCAACCCACCAACGTCTTAAGGAGTTTGTACAGCTCATTTCTCTTGTCCAAATTTTGAATTTTGCTCTTAATATTGGTTCTCCAGGCTCTGTCGACATGCCAGGTACAGAAAAGTCTCATTTCAGGAGGTCCCATTGATTTGTTCCAAGCAATACTATACGATTCTGCCAAAACTGTCATGAATACTTTTGGGGAAATATGTTCAACCTGAAACTTGACACAATTGAAAAATATACTCAAAACATCAGAGTCATTCCTGTCAGATATGAGGAAACACACAGAAATCCTTGGCTCATATAACCTAGTACAAGTAATGTTGTAACTTCAAAATCATAGCCATTTAGGCCATGAGTTCCATCAACACAAATACAATCACTTCCATATTTTGCTTATATGTCGTTCATTATAATTAACACAAAGTCTTCACTTCTCAGCGCAGGGTGTAGACCATTAATTGTTTCTTGAGGCTTATAGAACAATACACATGGATTGTCACATGGCATTTTCCTTCCTTTTCCTTCCTTATATTAGATTTTAATGTCTGCAGGGCACTTTCCACTGATTTTGTTGCTCCCTGTCAATTTTAGATGTTTTCTCCCATCACCTTTGGAGATAAATGACCTGAGCGATGGCAAACATGACAACATTTCGTCCAATCATTGTAAAATTTAGTGCCACAGCTTTTAATGAATTTGGAATGTGTAGCACATTCCATTTTAAAAATTCTTCTTCACTGGAGAATTCTAAGGCTTCTGGTTTCACTCATAAGGCATGTGCAGACTAGAAATGATCCATCCAGTACTTTTTACAATTGGTTTCATAATGCACACATCATGCTGTACTGTGGTTCCACTCATATCTTACATGCCATCAGTAATGTTAATGATTGAAACAGAGAAGTCACAGAGAAAGAACTTAGTATCAAGGGACCCACAAGGATCTGTATTGAGCCCATTACTTTCCTCGTTATATGCTAAAGATGTGTCAAATATTGTCTCCCACTGTGAATATGATGTGCAGGGAGGAGACCCCCCAAGAGGGATCATTGCCGACCAAAATTTTATTTAAATAAATTTTCAATGCATAATGTTCGGCCGTAGCCGGCTTGGGCATACTGTAGTGGAAGGTGCTGGCCGGAAGACCATGGTCGGCACATTCCTGCCACGTGCTCCTCGGTCAGACTCAAGTCCCACGGGTTGGTTGCGCTGACGGGGGCACGCTACTAGCAAGGCGCGTTGGCGGAATCAATCCTCCAATCAGAGACTAATCGTGTGATCACGTGGGGACGCGGCCGGGAGCGGCGAGGGCGGCTTGGAAACAGCTCCGTGCTCTCTTAGCTTCTGACCTCGGCCCCGAGTAGTCGCTCCTCTAGTCTCTGCTTCTCTGATGAGCAGACGGCAACCCCTCTTTGGGCTGCTCAGCCCTACGTAGGCACCACTGTACCATCATTACAAGAATAAACTGGGTCCATTCCACTCAATTAACTTTCATTTTACAACGCCCTCCGCTCCTGACTTCTATCCTGACGAACAAATGGTGTCAGGAGTGGGATGCGACCCACCTTACGGTTGTAAAATCAACTCATCAGTTATGAGTACTACAAAGGGGCCGAGGCTGAGCAATTAAGGGAAACTAGACCGAACGTGGCGAGGCTGCAGCGCGCCATGCGCGTGCCAGCCGGTCGCCTGCGTTGCAGAATGTGCGTGGCCGCGCACTAGCGCGCCACAAGCGTGACGCAGTTCGCCGCCGGACGCGAGCCGAGGAGGGTCCGCGATGCAGTCACGCTCGCCGCCGCCGCCGCCGCCGCCGCCGCCGCCGCCGCTGTCCGTAGCTGCCACGGGTCAGGTTCCGGGGTGCGGCCCTCGCGCCGCCCCGCCGTCGCAGCTGTCCGTGCTGTCGCCCGCCGCCTGCTGCGCCCACGCGTGATCAACGCGCCTGCCGCCGCTCGTCGACACCGCCGCCGTCCGACGTCTGCGCGCCACCAAATAATGTAAGTCGCTCGCGACGCTACGGTGGTGTAGATGCCCACACTATTGTAACATGCCGATCACCAGGCAGCAATCGGAGGCAGGAGCAGCCGGAGCGGATGAAGATCCCCTCTTGGCGCTGCAGTCCCAGTTAACTCAATTAATTCTAACTAACGCGGAGCTTAAGCAACAGCTAGATGATCTCAAAATGGCTTCTCCGCAATCTAATGTTGCTAAGCCAGTGCTAGTTGAAGAACAGCCGAAGCAGGTGATTCCACCACTTACTAGTGCAGAATCACCTGTGGCAGTAGCCACCTCCACTTTGGTGCAGAGCTTCCCAGCAGTAGCGTTTATTCCGGCGTTCGCTGGAAAGCCACACGAGGATATTCAAACGCTTGTGCAGAATATCCAGGACATCGGAAAGCTTTGCGGTTGGCCAGATGAATTTCTCTTAAACGTGATGAAAATGAAACTCACCGGCGAAGCGCGGAGCTACGTGCAGTCGGTCAAGAGCTTGAAAAATGCCCCTACCTTCCAGTCCCTTGCAACAGGGTTGATTGAAAGGTATACAGACAAACGTGGTACTAGTTACTATCGCGACTTGCTTTCCACCCTTAAGCAAAAAACGGGTGAAGATTTAGAAGCATTCGCGGACAGGATTAGAAGCGTCGCATGCCACACGTACGCACTAAGTGCCAGTTCTGCTCGTAACGAGGTTCTGTTGGAAGAATATGAATGTCGTGCGATAGACATGTTTATTCGTGTCATAAACCCTCAAATAGGGGGCGAAATCAAGGTAGCTTCCCCCCGCACCTTACACGAAGCCGTGCGATTAGCACTTTTAAGAGAGGAGGCGAACCGATTTGTGGCCGTCTCCGCGCGGCAAAGCGAGCCCCGACGTGTCTTTTCGAACGATACTAAGTGTGGGCGCTGTAATAGACAAGGACATGTGGCAGAGCAATGTCGCGTGCCATATTGCCATCAGTGCAGGAACATGGGTCACCAAAGCGTGCATTGTCCAAATAGTAGGCCACAACCGCCTGCAAATTCCAGTCGAAATGCAAACCAACCACAGAATTCGGGAAACGGCCGCGGGGCAGGAAGTGCCACCCCTCCCGGCCCCCGTTAAAAATAGTGACCCCCCTAGTTGATAAGGGAATCACACAGGTGGCAAGCGTGGTTGTCGATGGTGTTAGAGGCCGCAAACCAATACGCGTGCTAATTGACACAGGCGCACAGATCAGCTTGGCATTTTTATCGAAGAGAGATAAAAGAACATTGCAAACGCCGCGGTACCATATCAGTGGTATTGGTCCCGGCATAGTGAAACCTGATGGCAGCTGTTGCGTTGAGTTCATGTTGGACTCCACGGAATATGCTTTTACGATGGAGGTTGTACGGAACAGGCGCACGGATTACGACATCATCCTGGGAAGTGACTTTCTGCGTCATTTCCAGGGGGTTATTGACTATAGGTTAAATACCGTCCAATTCGGCGACAACGTGCACCGTTTTGGACGTGACTGCACGTTGCGGGCGAGCGGAGCTGGGAAAAAAGGATCCGTTTCCCAAGTTTCGGAGTCTCCCGTAACGATGCTAAAAGCCGATAATCCCGTGGAGATACCAGAAGGCACAGGAAAGATCCTTTGGCTGCCTGTCGGGATACGTGAATTCGAAGAGGTTCATTTCTTGGTAGATCCACTCTGCCAGAATGAAACTCTTGACCAGATGCAGGTCCACGTAAAACGTAGCCTGTGGAAAGCACAGAAAGTACAGAAAGAAAATTGCATACCCGTGTGTTTAGACAATTTTAGTCACAAGCAAGCTTTAATACCGCGTGGTACAGTATTAGCCAGCTTACAGGTTATCACAGAAGATGAGTTGCCAATGAAAAAGAAAAAGACTGCTGCCTCCCCTCAACACCTTTTGACAATCACGTCACATCTCACAGATAAGTTTAAAGCTAAGCTTAGTCACCTCCCATTGCATGAACAAAAGCTAATAAATGAAGTATTGAATGAGTATTCATGGTTGTTTGAAGACAGAAAATATTTACCAGCAACAGATCTAATCCAACATGAGATTCCAACCGGAAATGCTAGGCCAATAGCTCAAAAAGGGTACCGAATTCCCTATCATCTTCAGTCAGTGGTAGAGGAAACTATACAACAGCAACTAGAAGCAGGAATAATACAACCCTCTTCTAGTGCGTGGTCTAGCCCAATTGTAGTCGTTCCAAAGAAATCTGTAGACGGAGAAAAATCCTATCGCCTCTGTGTAGACATGCGAGCGGTAAACAAAGTTACTACTCCAGATCATTATCCATTACCCCGGATCGACGAAACACTCGATCGTCTGGGCAATTGCCGGTACTTCACAACATTAGACATGCGCAGTGGGTATCATCAAATTCCAATTGCTCCTCAAGATCGAGCTAAGACAGCTTTTGTAGTTCCTGGTGGCTTATATGAATTCTTAAGGATGCCTTTCGGGCTTCGCAACGCACCAGCAACCTTTCAGCGATTTGCAGATCTGCTATTACGTGGGTTGAAACCTACTATGTGCCTTGTGTATCTTGATGATATAATTATATTTTCAAAATCCATTGCTGAACATGCTGAACATCTACGCAGTGTACTGTTGCGCTTGCAAAATGCTAATTTAAGCTTAAAATTAGAAAAATGTTCTTTTGCTCAATCACAAGTGCAGTATTTAGGTCATGTCATCAGTTCCAGCGGAGTCAAACCAGATCCACGATTAACTGAAGCAGTAGATACTTTTCCTATTCCAACAAATTTAAAGGAATTACAATCCTTCCTTGGCCTTGCAAATTATTACCGCCGCTTTGTTAAAGATTATGCTACTATTACCAAACCACTTACTAAATTGTTGAAAAAGGATACTCCTTTTGTTTGGACGGATGAATGTTTGACCGCCTTTCAAACAGTGAAAACTATTTTAACTAGATCACCTCTACTTGTTTACCCAGACTTCGCTGAACCTTTTATTTTATCTTGTGACGCATCTGATTTTGCTGTAGGATGTGTCCTAAGCCAAGTGCAAGATGGTGAGGAAAAACCCGTTGGGTACGCCTCTCGTCAACTGAATAAAGCAGAAACTAATTACAGTACTACAGAAAAGGAATTGCTTGCCCTTCTTTTTGGAATTAATTATTTTAGATGTTACCTTTATGGTCGCAAGTTTACAGTTCTTACCGATCACTCTGCTCTGCAGTGGTTATTGAATCTTAAAGACCCTAGCAGCAAACTTATGCGCTGGGCCATGAAACTGTCAGAATATGATTTTGAAGTTCGGCACAAGCCTGGTCGGTTGCATCAAAATGCTGATGCGTTAAGTAGAAAAGTGCGTGTCATTGAATCAGATGAGGTATCAATTGAAGAGTTAAAAGAAGCGCAGCAGGTGGACGTTCAATGTCAAAGATACGCCACCTTGCCAGAATTTGAAGTAATAGACGACCTTTTGTATCGAAGAACTCCCCATGGAAATCGGTTGGTAATACCGGAATGCTTGCAGCAACGTATAATACGGCAATGCCATGATACAATCCAAGCATGTCACAGCGGAAAACGCGCTACGAACGCTCGAATTGCGACACGTTATTGGTGGCAATACCGACAACGTGACGTGGACCGGTATGTAAGATCTTGCCTGCCGTGTGCACAACGAGCACAAAATAGGCATCCGCGAGTGCCGCTGCAAACACTTCCTCAGGCATCTTCACCCTTCGAAATTCTTGCTTTAGATTTCCAAGGTCCTTTTCCACAGTCGCAACAAGGTAACAAATACATTTTGTCTGTTATTGATCACTTTTCACGTTATCTAATTTTGGTTCCCCTCCCCGACATGACAGCTGAAACTGTGGCGAGAGAGTTTGTAAATCGTGTGATACTACCTTTTGGAAGTCCTGATGCCATTTTAACGGATCAAGGAACCAATTTCATGTCTGCTTTATTTGTACAAGTTTGTAAATTATTAAGAATCAAAAAATGGCGTACAACTCCCTTCCATCCTAAGGCCAACGGTTGCGTTGAACGCGTACACCGTACAATTTGTAAAATGTTATCCTATTATGTTGCAAAAACGCACGCTGATTGGGACAGATATGTACCGTATATTTCTTCTGCATACAACACCCGAATACATGAATCCACGGGGTATACCCCTTACGAAGCTGTGTTTGGACGGCCGATGAATTCGCCGTTCGAAATAGACAAACTACCTCAAGGTGTAGAAATAAAGGAAGTAAAAGGTTTAGCCCGCCGGCTAAAAGCGATCTGGTATAAGGTAAAGAGGAATAATATCAAAGCTACTAGTAAACAGTTGCACAGGCAGAACAAAAATGCTGTTTTACCGACTTATCAAACGGGTGATTTAGTGTTACTACGAAACCCGGCAATCAAAAAGGGACGAACTAAAAAGTTCTCTCCCCGCTTTGAAGGCCCGTATCGGATTGTACGGTTGACCTCACCAGTCAATGCAGAACTGCAATTAACCGATCGTATGGTGATAGTGCACTTTGACCGCCTGCAACCTTACCACGGTAGGGCTGTGTCACCACAACATGTCGCAGCCCCCGATCCGCCTGTGTCACCTCCACCTCAAGTGGAACAAAGACGAAAGAAAAAACGGAGGAGATTACCTCCACAGGGTTGTAGATACCCTTTGCGGAATCGACACCCTTATGGGTTGAGGTCGCGTGATTAATCACGCCTAATTAGAGTTTTATGTTATGTTTTATTGCAGATTAGTTTAAGTCATTTTCTCCAGGGACTTGGAAGCAAGAGGTGCCTGGCCACCACGGAGTTCCCAGCCATTCTCAGTTGTCAATTTCCAGTCCTGTCATGTATTTTTGCTCATTTTTATATGTATGATTATGTTTTATGTTTTGCAAGCAATGCCACGCATTAGACGTCACGCAACTGACTTGCCTCAAATGCAACCATTACACTTGGTGTTGGCAGAACCGCGGCTGCTAACTCCGAATAATATTCTTCAATGTCCTCTATTGCCATCTATTTGGCAAACCAGTATATGTGGAGTGTTTTTACTCCGAGCTTTTCTTAATACTTGTTACGTTGACGTCTAGTGTATTGTACTATATGTCGTAGTTCTGTAATTGCTACAGCTAATCGTAAGTAATCGGAACAGAAAAAGCCAGGGCTTGAAATGCATACGCCTCGTACGCTTTGTTTACGGGACCAGCTGTTGGAGGGGCAACACATCAGCTGTCGCCTCCCCTCCTCTCTTCAGCGCTGTCCCTTCTCCTAGCCAAGAACTGGCCAGCGGCCATCATTCTTTCTCAGCCAGTAACAGCGCTCCGCGCGATGACGTATCTTATCACCACGTGCGCTGCCGCCTCCAGCGTCTCAACACGCGGCGCGTCCTAGTAGTTACAAAAACAAACCGCAAATTACTGCCCTATCCTCCATTTATGACAGACTACAATGCATTTACCATCATTTTATATAACTAACAGCCTTTTTTTAAAAAAAACTCTTATTCTAGATAATTAGCAATTTCTAATTCATCGTTATTTCTTGTACACGCTAAGCGCGTGATATTTGTCACTGCAGTAGCGGCCGGTCTCTCGCAGCTACACGCCGTCTCACATAACCGCTGACGTGCCGGTGCCTACTCCGCACCTACGCGTGCGCTTCGCGCTCGCTAACAGCTCTAAGCTGGTTTCTTTCATGCAGCCGGAAGACACGGCAAACAAAATTCATTCGAACATCCAAATAAATCTTAACATAAATATTAAGTAGATGTGATTCATTGTTTAAATTCTTTTCCTTGTTTTGTTTCACATTAGCTGGATAAATCACACGAAGTTCTTTACGATTTACATTATTCTGCATACCTTAGTCTGCCAATCCTATAAGTGAAGTTTCACTACTGCTTTGATTCATTGTATAAGCTACAAACTACAGCCCTAACCCTCTTACACATCGAACTATGAGGACATTTAACGTTATCTTCCTTGGACAAGGCCAGATATGGGCAAACCAATGCAATGCCACGGGTTTTTCACGCTACTGACGAGGCACAAACGACCAATCGTCCGGGCTGCCGTATATCGGTGGGCGATTGTTCCTTGGTTGCTACGCAGTTATTTTTGCCCTCCCCATTTATTTTACTCTACCGCCGTGGTCATTGTTCTATCCTGTTTTCCTTCTTCTGTCGATGAGGAGGCCCCTACAACATGTTAGGTACCCTCTTCCGACAGTACCGGTCTTTTAATCTTACCACCCATTTACACCGAGATATTGCTCTCCCTTGTTGCAGTCTTGCCCCAAAATAACGGCCGATGATCCATTGTGAGATACGTAGTTTGCCTCTAATTAGCCGGTGATGTAAGCGCTACGGGAACTGTGCCTAGTTGTCCTTTCAGTTCAATTTGTTATCATCAGTTTTAAAACTAACACACACGCAGCCTAGCAGCCAGCCCCAGGTGGCCAGTGTTAAATGTTAACGTTGAGCGTTCCGACTACTTACAGCATTATTATTATACATCATTGTGTTTTTATTTTCCTGTCAATATATGTCATTGTGTTTAATTATGTCATTATGCTAGCGCTAGTGATTTATAGTTCATGATTTTCATTTTATGTAGTGTTATGCACTGCGCGCACAAAAAGTGACGCTATTTATGCATGTATGCTATTCTAGCTTCAGAGCTAATTTTTATTGCTTGAACAGTCGACATTTTCCTAGTACAGCAGCTAATAACGCCGCTGATACTTTTATTACATGTATCGCAGGAAACCCATGTGCCTACACTAATTCTTATTAAGTCAGACGGACGCCCTTAGGCCCACTGAACCACGGTATCGCAGATAGCTCCAATGCACTGCATACCCCTCAATTATGAGACAGGTTGCCTTAGCACTGTCCGCGGGTTGCCCCATTGCCCTGCAAATTATATAATCATCAATCCAAGTCTGCAGATTGCACTAATGCACTGCTGAACTTAATAGTCGAGTCAGTCGCAGGTAGCTCATACGCACCGCGAGCTTGTACTTACACGTCACCGAATCCTAGGCTCCTCGGTTGACCACAAAACAATTCATACATCAATTACCGTGAGACAATTTGCGCTCACACTACGCCTTTGGCACTCAACCACAAATGAACTGAGCCCCAGACGCTCTTTTATTACATTTTATACAACGCCACTTTCTTCTAGATGGCAATTCCAATTCAAAATCATCGGATTCTGCCAAAGATTCAGATACCGTTCCCCAGATGGCAGCCTTTTCCGTTGCTGAACGGATTAGTTGCTTTTCACCCTCTGACAGTGCAAACTGCACTTTTAAGAACAATGTTGTTATATACACACACTGTCGGATTCTACTGACGTAGTCCCTTATGCACTTCGTCAACTGACTAAAAAACAACCTCCCCTGACGGATTTCGTATCCGATTCGGAAGTTTATGTTCGGGAAATATTCCCTTTATTTTATTTCTTTTCAATTATTACTACTTCAATGTCATGTTTTATTGTTATCAATTTATAGTTATGATTAATGTTAGTACACCTTATGGTTATACGTTATTTTTGTGCCATATTCGGTATTCCCTTTTAGTTTTCATTGTTTCTGGACTGGAAGTATCTCTGATAGCACCTATTGGCCTTCAGTTCGTATCCGCCATCAGCTACCATTAGTCACACATTTACACAACACTTCATACGCCCAGTAACAACTTACAACACACTCACACTGTTCATATCCACACTTCCTTGGTGTAACTTGTTGATGTTACCAGACCTCTATTGTCATATACTAAGTACATGAACAAGGCTTTTTTGATTTATGCCCTCCGCTCTTCGGAAGGGGAAAGGGAAGTACGTACGTATGTACGTTATGTTCAGTAGCAGTTTCTTTTAATCAACAACGTAGTCAATTTACCTGTTGAACACTTAAGTTGTTAAAATGGAATCAAACGTCTTTGTGACATCAGCTATTCGTTTATTATTGCTTTGCAATAAACTGTTACTTTTAAGTTGCACTTCCAATGTCTTAGTCTCGGACGCAGAGCCACTAGCGCTCTCCGACGCTGTTATCTGAGCTCAGCACTCTGCCGGCTCAGCGCTGATAAAGCTGCCCTGCGCCGCCTCCAATGCTTCACGCCCAGCCTCTGTATTCACGAGCAACAGACTCGCTCTCGCTAACATTCATTTCCGACTTCAGTACAGTTAATCTCTCTATTGACCACTTCTGTAAGTAAAGATCCTATGGTTATTGAGTTGACTTGAGTTGTCCTACCCTCATTCGGGTTTTCTACAGCTGAAAAACCACTCAATATTATTTCTGAATTTTATGAAGTGCTTCACCTGTCTCGCCGTGTCGAGCCTTAGCGGGGTGGGTGCCCCTGCGTAGTGGCCAATGCGTGGGAGGTGCCTAGGCTGTGCAGGTTCACACCGCGATCACAGGATTCCTTCTCATTTTATTAAAAAAAAAACTTTCTTCGTACAAAATCTCAAATTAATTAACGACACTTGGCCTTCGTCCCATAGCAGGTTGAAAAATTTTTCCAGCGAGTTACGCTTAGTCTGCGCTGCGTAGTACTGCCTCCGCGTTCAGCGTCTTTTTTGCTGACGCGTGATTGATCAGCGGATACTCAGTGTTGAATTACACCATTGTCTTGCCGCCTTGCTACCCCAACGGCTGCCAAACTGTTGGTTGCCTGCCGTGATTCTACTTCGTGGCCTTCTTCATCAGTAAGCGTGACTGAACGGGTCCATCGTCGCTACTTGCCAGGTAATTATTGCTACAACGTTGTACCCCCTCCGTCATCTCTGAATTACTCATCAAGTAAGCCAGGAAATTTTTACTTCTAGGGTCACTATTACTTTCTCTCGCAGTCGACCGTTATCAACATTGGAAGCTGAAAGCAACCTCCGTTCAAATGGCTGTCAATTTATCATCCGCAATGGGCAGCATGTTAATCTCAATGGTTGTCGTCGTCGCCGTTAAGGCGCCTCCATTTCACGTCTACCCTTCCACATCTGGCGTGCTCTTTGGACGTCGTCACAATCTGGTGCATACTCCACATTATGCTATTGTGTTAGCTGATGTCAACTTAACATTGTTAGAAGAGGAAGACCGTGCTTTATATGATACAGCTCAGCAATTGTCAAAATATGAAACCTTCTTGACGCAGACGAAGGAACATGAGTTTCTCCGATCTTTGTGGGAAGTGACTAGAATTATTTCAACCCTTCGAAGTCAATTGAACAGTATTAAGGATGCAGTACCACTGCCTCGTTTCAAACGAGCCTGGTTGCCCGTTGGAGGTACATTATTAAAATCTGTCTTTGGGACTCCTGACGAAACAGACGCAAAACGCTGGGATTTGGACACACAGCAAGCGCTTTCGGAAACACAAGTTAATCACGAAGTGTTGGTACATCAACAGGTGCGCCTGACACATCTTGAGAATAACCTGTTAGCCACAACTAGACAAATACAAGTTGTAGCCGACAGATTAACACGACACTATGGTGCACTTGAACAATCCTTTAACCAAGAGTGGACTCATCTTCGCTCGGGATTACGTAATCTAACTATCACATTGGACATTATGAAGACCACGCAGATTCTTTTATTTAATATACACACAGCACAGTTACACGTACACATGTTACACTCGGCCATTCAACTCGGACTGCAAGGAAAGCTCAGTCCACATCTGTTACCCTCAGAGCCCTTCTTGCACATGCTACACAATGTGTCGTCGCAAATTTTGGCCCCTAAACAAATGCTTTATGCCGTGCGGGAAAGCAACCTCCCCTTTTACTATGCTGCGTTGGAGGTCCGACTTACCCGTAATTCTGACGGTATTCGGATGCGAATGAGGTTGCCAATCACGTGCGCAAATTGCGAATACGAGTGCTATCAAATATACACTTTTCCAGTCTCTTGGGCTACCCTTCATCACCATGTTGTTTGGCAGACTCAAGAATTTTTAATAGTTAGTCAGGATCGACAAACTCACGCCACTCTCTCTCGCGCTGAACTATCCAGTTGCTTCCATACAACACATTACTTATGCTCCACGCTAATTTTACACACTAACACTACTGAGTGCGAGATGTCACTGTTTTTAGCTGAAACTACTACACCTCCATGTCCTCGTGTTCTAGTCTTACTTCGTCAACCAATAATTCAGCTTGTTGGCAACAGTTTTCTGTTCGCTGTTTCACAGACTGTCACCGCCACCCTGGTGTGCCACCGTTCAATGTCAGAGACTGAATCTTACCGGGTAACACTGAATAATAGTGGCCTAGTGTATGATAGTTCAAGATGTGACGCATACGCTGCTTCTATGAGGATATCAGCTCAATTGCACTCCACCTTTCATGTCACCATTCCCACATTTACCTTATACCTTCCTGAACTCTCTTTTAAACTCCATCACCATGAGAAGCTAAAGAATTTACCGGATACCAATTATTCAGATCTACTCTTATCGATCAATCATCTCCTTACCCAGGAACACAACCAAGTTGCTCTTGACCGAGTGGCCTCACATATTGATGATTGGCACCAAACCAAGCGATTAACCACCGTTGTATTACCCAGCGCTGGTTCAGTAATCGTCATTGTAATGATTCTGATTATAGTATCCTGGATACTCTGTAAAAAAGGATTTTGCAAATGTTTCACTTCCTTCCGAGAAGTAGTACCACCCCCACAACCTGAAGGTGAATATCACACCTGAAACTACCTGCCAACCTTGGTGCATGCGATAAGGCATGACCCCCCCCCCCCCCCTTAGAATTAAGTTGTAGTCTAGGTGTCAGGTCAATGAACTAATTTTGTAATGGATTTCTATTTCTATGTAAAGTCTATGGAATCACAATTTAACTGTCGAGTTTTAACCCTCATGAAAGTCATTTTGTTTTCTCTTTGAATTTTTGTCATTTTGTAATGTTCTCATTCACCCACTTGGGCAATTACCATTGTAATCCTAGATTTAAGAATTCAAAGTAATATTACGGGGAAAAACCCCCTTGTGACTGTTAGGCCTGGGAGCATTCTCTCACCCCCACGAGGGTGGAGTGTTTCAGTGTGCTGTGCTCCGGTGCCCCTCATCATCGCCTGGGTACCCACCACCACTGATACCGCCGACACACACTCACAGCATGGCGCCGCCCCACTGACGTCGCATCAACTTCACAAGTTTGTTATTCAAGAGCCTTCCTTCAGGCCCTTCAGGCCACTTTGTAACTTTTGCACATATTGATATCACTATGTTATGGGACCCGTCATAATGATCAATTATTTTTTAAATGGAATAATCAATTAGAATAAGCTCATTCATTTTCATCCAGAGAGCCTTCTTCGGAAGAGGAAAGGATGTGCAGGGAGGAGACCCCCCAAGAGGGATCATTGCCGACCAAAATTTTATTTAAATAAATTTTCAATGCATAATGTTCGGCCGTAGCCGGCTTGGGCATACTGTAGTGGAAGGTGCTGGCCGGAAGACCATGGTCGGCACATTCCTGCCACGTGCTCCTCGGTCAGACTCAAGTCCCACGGGTTGGTTGCGCTGACGGGGGCACGCTATTAGCAAGGCGCGTTGGCGGAATCAATCCTCCAATCAGAGACTAATCGTGTGATCACGTGGGGACGCGGCCGGGAGCGGCGAGGGCGTCTTGGAAACAGCTCCGTGCTCTCTTAGCTTCTGACCTCGGCCCCGAGTAGTCGCTCCTCTAGTCTCTGCTTCTCTGATGAGCAGACGGCAACCCCTCTTGGGGCTGCTCAGCCCTACGTAGGCACCACTGTACCATCATTACAAGAATAAACTGGGTCCATTCCACTCAATTAACTTTCATTTTACAACGCCCTCCGCTCCTGACTTCTATCCTGACGAACAATGATTTATATGCTGATGATCTGCAGTTATATGCAAGTGCAAGCCCAACAAATCTTCACTCAGCCATCCAGAAAGTAAATGCTGATCTACTTGCCTTATCACAATGGATGCAGAACACTTCATTTACTACAGAAATATAAAAAGATATTTCCTCTCGAACTTAAAAAGAAACTTGTAGAATCACTAATACTCCCCTCGTTGGTTTAGGTGATCCTATTCTTCGAGGATTTTCGTGTGAGAGCTCATGTCAGTTGGAACTGACGAAAAATGCTTCTGTGATACATTTGTGACTTACACTATTTCTACCATATCACTCCTATGAACAATTATCATGCGTATGTGCTGATAGACATACACTGTGTTTGCTGCATCATTCAGATGTTCAAATGTGTGGGAATTCGTAAGGGACCAAACCTGTGGGGTCATCGGCCCTTAGACTTACACACTACTTAAACTAACAACACACACACCCATGCCCAAGGGAGGACTCGAACCTCTGGTGCGAGGGGCCGTGCCAACCATGACACGGCGCCTCAAACTGTGTGGCCACTCCACGCGGCTTGCTGCATCATCTTCTCAATCATTGCACTCCTGCCTATTTATCTTCAAGCCTTACACTGCTGTCTGAACAGCACAGCGGATATACTCATTCTCAATAAAGTAAAATCCTCTCTGCGTCACAACACAGCACTGCCATTTTCTCTAAATCATTTTCTGTATGAGGAACCTGACTTTGGAACAATCTTTCTCAAAAGATTAGGGAAATAAAATCATTTCAAACTTCAGAAGAGAGCTAATGACTCACTTTCTATCACAACAGTGAAGTATGTCTTCTTGCAACTCACTCTCGTCAACCCTCCCTCCCCCTCTATTTTTCCCTCCTCTTGGCTACAGAGTTCTCTGTTGATATTACCTTCTTTCCTACAAGCCATTGTCACTTTAATTTCAACCCTTTCCTCCTCCATTATCCCTTCCACTTCTTCTAATACCAAGGAAGCCTTCAAAAGCCCCAAACTAATCAATATCATTCATAATGCCTCTGTTATTTTATTATTCTTATTACTATAACTTTATTATTACTTTTTTCCTTTCTCAGACGTTATGTCTGGTTAAAAATGGAAAGTGTCATGGACCTTGATCAAGCGTGACTTCCTTTTAACTGTAGGGTATATGTTACATTGCGTTTAGGAACTTCTGGGTAATTGAACATGTATCAGTAATTACAGATTTCTGTAGTTGTATATATACGTTTGGGTGTAGCTGTATTGTGTTAATGTACTGGTGGATATTGTGTGGTATGACTCCTGTAGTTGATAGTATAATTGGTAAAATGTCAACTTTAACCTGATGCCACATGTCCTTCACTTCCTCAGCCAGTTGGATGTATTTTTCAATTTTTTCTCCTGTTTTCTTCTGTATATTTGTTGTATTGGGTATGGATATTTCAATTAGTTGTGTTAATTTCTTCTTCTTATTGGTGAGAGTGATGTCAGGTTTGTTATGTGGTGTTGTTTTATCTGTTATAATGGTTCTGTTCCAGTATAATTTGTATTCATCATTCTCCAGTACATTTTGTGGTGCATACTTGTATGTAGGAACTTGTTGTTTTAAAAGTTTATGTTGTAAGGCAAGCTGTTGATGTATTATTTTTGCGACATTGTCATGTCTTCTGGGGTATTCTGTATTTGCTAGTATTGTACATCCGCTTGTGATGTGATCTACTGTTTCTATTTGTTGTTTACAAAGTCTGCATTTATCTGTTGTGGTATTGGGATCTTTAATAATATGCTTGCTGTAATACCTGGTGTTTATTGTTTGATCCTGTATTGCAATCATGAATCCTTCTGTCTCACTGTATATATTGCCTTTTCTTAGCCATGTGTTGGATGCGTCTTGATCGATGTGTGGCTGTGTTAGATGATACGGGTGCTTGCCATGAAGTGTTTTCTTTTTCCAATTTACTTTCCTTGTATCTGTTGATGTTATGTGATCTAAATGGTTGTAGAACTGGTTATGAAATTGCAATGGTGTAGCACATGTAGTTATATGAGTGATTGCTTTGTGTATTTTGTTAGTTTCTGCTCGTTCTATAAAGAATTTTCTTAAATTGTCTACCTGTCCATAATGTAGGTTTTTATGTCGATAAATCCCCTTCCTCCTTCCTTTCTGCTTAATGTGAATCTTTCTGTTGCTGAATGTATGTGATGTATTCTATATTTGTGGCATTGTGATCGTGTAAGTGTATTGAGTGCTTCTAGGTCTGTGTTACTCCATTTCACTACTCCAAATGAGTTGGTCAGTATTGGTATAGCATAAGTATTTATAGCTTTTGTCTTGTTTCTTGCTGTCAATTTTTTTTCAGTATTTTTGTTAGCCTTTGTCTATATTTTTCTTTTGGTTCTTCTTTAATATTTGTATTATCTATTCCTATGTTTTGTCTGTATCCTAGATATTTATAGGCATCTGTTTTCTCTTCCATCAACTCTATGCAGTCGCTGTGGTTATCCAATATGTAATCTTCTTGTTTAGTGTGTTTTCCCTTGACTATGCTATTTTTCTTACATTTGTCCGTTCCAAAAGCCATATTTATATCATTGCTGAATGCTTCTGTTATCTTTAGTAATTGGTTGAGTTGTTGATTTGTTGCTGCCAGTAGTTTTAGATCATCCATGTATAGCAAATGTGTGATTTTGTGTTGGTATGTTCCAGTAATATCGTATCCATAATTTGTATTATTTAGCATGTTGGATAGTGGGTTCAGAGCAAGGCAGAACGAGAAAGGACTTAATGAGTCTCCTTGGTATACACCACACTTTATCTGTATTGGTTGTGATGTGATATTATTTGAATTTGTTTGGATATTAAGTGTGGTTTTCCAGTTTTTCATTACTATGTTTAGGAACTGTATCAATTTAGGATCTACTTTGTATATTTCCAATACTTGTAGTAACCATGAGTGGAGTACACTATCAAAAGCTTTTTGGTAATCAATGTATGCATAGTGTAGCGACCTTTGTTTAGTTTTAGCTTCAATGTCACCTCTGCATCTATTATCAGTTATTCTTTACACCCTTGTGCTCCTTTGGAGCAGCCTTTTTGTTCTTCATTGAACCATGGACCTTGCCGTTGGTGGGGAGGCTTGCGTGCCTCAGCGATACAGATAGCCGTACCGTAGGTACAACCACAACGGAGGGGTATCTGTTGAGAGGCCAGACAAACGTGTGGTTCCTGAAGAGGGGCAGCAGCCTTTTCAGTAGTTGCAAGGGCAACAGTCTGGATGATTGACTGATCTGGCCTTGTAAAAATAACCAAAACGGCCTTGCTGTGCTGGTCCTGCGAACGGCTGAAAGCAAGGGGAAACTACGGCCGTAATTTTTCCCGAGGGCATGCAGCTTTACTGTATGATTAAATGATGATGGCGTCCTCTTGGGTAAAATATTCCGGAGGTAAAATAGTCCCCCATTCGGATCTCCGGGCGGGGACTACTCAAGAGGATGTCGTTATCAGGGGAAAGAAAACTGGCGTTCTACGGATCGGAGCGTGGAATGTCAGGTCCCTTAATCGGGCAGTTAGGTTAGAAAATTTGAAAAGGGAAATGGAGAGGTTAAAGTTAGATATAGTGGGAATTAGTGAAGTTCGGTGGCAGGAGGAACAATACTTCTGGTCAGGTGACTACAGGGTTATAAACACAAAGTCAAATAGGGGTAATGCAGGAGTAGGTTTAATAATGAATAGGAAAAAAGGAATGCGGGTAAGCTTCTACAAACAGCTTAGTGAACGCATTATTGTGGCCAAGATAGATACGAAGCCCACACCTACTATAGTAGTACAAATTTATATGCCAACTAGCTCTGCAGATGACGAAGAAATTGAAGAAATGTATGATGAAATAAAAGAAATTATTCAGATAGTGAAGGGAGACGAAAATTTAATAGTCATGGGTGACTGGAATTCGAGTGTAGGAAAAGGGATAGAAGGAAACGTAGTAGGTGAATATGGATTGGGGCTAAGAAATGAAAGAGGAAGCCGACTGGTAGAATTTTGCACAGAGCACAACTTAATCATAGCTAACACTTGGTTTAAGAATCATGATAGAAGGTTGTATACATGGAAGAACCCTGGAGATACTAAAAGGTATCAGATAGATTATATAATGGTAAGACAGAGATTTAGGAACCGGGTTTTAAATTGTAAGACATTTCCATGGGCAGATGTGGACTCTGACCACAATCTATTGGTTATGACCTGTAGATTAAAACTGAAGAAACTGCAAAAAGGTTGGAATTTAAGGAGATGGGACCTGGATAAACTGAAAGAACCAGAGGTTGTACAGAGTTTCAGGGAGAGCATAAGGGAACAATTGACAGAAATGGGGAAAATAAATACAGTAGAAGAAGAATGGTTAGCTTTGAGGGATGAAGTAGTGAAGGCAGCAGAGGATCAAGTAGGTAAAAAGACGAGGGCTAGTGGAAATCCTTGGGTAACAGAAGAAGTATTGAATTTAATTGATGAAAGGAGAAAATATAAAAATGCAGTAAATGAAGCAGGCAAAAAGGAATACAAACGTCTCAAAAATGAGATCGACAGGAAGTGCAAAATGGCTAGGCAGGGATGGCTAGAGGACAAATGTAAGGATGTAGAGGCTTATCTCACTAGGGGTAAGATAGATACTGCCTACAGGAAAATTAAAGAGACCTTTGGAGATAAGAGAACCACTTGTATGAACATCAAGAGCTCAGATGGAAACCCAGTTCTAAGCAAAGAAGGGAAAGCAGAAAGGTGGAAGGAGTATATAGAGGGTCTATACAAGGGCGATGTACTTGAGGACAATATTATGGAAATGGAAGAGGATGTAGATGAAGATGAAATGGGAGATACGATACTGCGTGAAGAGTTTGACAGAGCACTGAAAGACGTAAGTCGAAACAAGGCCCCCGGAGTAGACAACATTCCATTGGAACTACTGACGGCCTTGGGAGAGCCAGTCCTGACAAAACTCTACCATCTGGTGAGCAAGATGTATGAAACAGGCGAAATACCCTCAGACTTCAAGAAGAATATAATAATTCCAATCCCAAAGAAAGCAGCTGTTGACAGATGTGAGAATTACCGAACAATCAGTTTAATAAGCCACAGCTGCAAAATACTAACACGAATTCTTTACAGACGAATGGAAAAACTAGTAGAAGCCGACCTCAGGGAAGATCAGTTTGGATTCCGTAGAAATACTGGAACACGTGAGGCAATACTGACCTTACGACTTATCTTAGAAGAAAGATTAAGGAAAGGCAAACCTACGTTTCTACTATTTGTAGACTTAGAGAAAGCTTTTGACAATGTTGACTGGAATACTCTCTTTCAAATTCTAAAGGTGGCAGGGGTAAAATACAGGGAGCGAAAGGCTATTTACAATTTGTACAGAAACCAGATGGCAGTTATAAGAGTCGAGGGACATGAAATTGAAGCAGTGGTTGGGAAGGGAGTAAGACAGGGTTGTAGCCTCTCCCCGATGTTATTCAATCTGTATATTGAGCAAGCAGTAAAGGAAACAAAAGAAAAATTCGGAGTAGGTATTAAAATCCATGGAGAACAAATAAAAACTTTGAGGTTCGCCGATGACATTGTAATTCTGTCAGAGACAGCAAAGGACTTGGAAGGGCAGTTGAACGGAATGGATGGTGTCTTGAAGGGAGGATATAAGATGAACGTCAACAAAAGCAAAACGAGGATAATGGAATGTAATCAAATTAAGTCGGGTGATGTTGAGGGTATTAGATTAGGAAACGAGACACTTAAAGTAGTAAAGGAGTTTTGCTATTTGGGGAGCAAAATAACTGATGATGGTCGAAGTAGAGAGGATATAAAATGTAGACTGGCAAGGGCAAGGAAAGCGTTTCTGAAGAAGAGAAATTTGTTAACATCGAGTATAGATTTAAGTGTCAGGAAGTCTTTTCTGAAAGTATTTCTATGGAGTGTAGCCATGTATGGAAGTGAAACATGGACAATAAATAGTTTGGACAAGAAGAGAATAGAAGCTTTCGGAATGTGGTGCTACAGAAGAGTGCTGAAGATTAGATGGGTAGATCACATAACTAATGAGGAGGTACTGAATAGGATTGGGGAGAAGAGGAGTTTGTGGCACAACTTGACCAGAAGAAGGGATCTGTTGGTAGGACATGTTCTGAGGCATCAAGGGATTACCAATTCAGTATTGGAGGGCAGCGTGGAGGGTAAAAATCGTAGGGGGAGACCAAGAGATGCATACACTAAGCAGATTCAGAAGGATGTAGGTTGCAGTAGGTACTGGGAGATGAAGAAGCTTGCACAGGATAGAGTAGCATGGAGAGCTGCATCAAACCAGTCTCAGGACTGAAGACCACAACAACAACAACATATAATTTTGTTCTGTGTTGTATGTGTCATTAATTTCCATGTAATGACTGAAGTTTATATCTTGTATATTGTTGGTAGGCATGTTATGGGGATATATTTTGCTGGGTTTGCTGTGTGTACTTGATCTTTAGGATTCAGATAAGTTATTCCTTGTGTAAGTGTATCAGGGACTGTGTATGGGTCTGCAATGTAATTGTTAAATAATTTATATCTAAAAATAAAGATGATGTGACTTACCAAATGAAAGTGCTGGCAGGTCGACAGACACACAAACAAACACAAACATACACACAAAATTCAAGGTTTCACAACAAACAGTTGCCTCATCAGGAAAGAGGGAAGGAGAGGGAAAGACGAAAGGATGTGGGTTTTAAGGGAGAGGGTAAGGAGTCATTCCAATCCCGGGAGCGGAAAGACTTACCTTAGGGGGAAAAAAGGACGGGTATACACTCGCGCGCGCACACACACACACACACACATCCATCCACACATATACAGACACAAGCAGACATTGCTTGTGTCTGTATATGTGTGGATACATATAAACTTGTACTACTGTACTAGGTGTGGGCTTCGTGTTTATCTTGGCCACAATAATGTGTTCACTATGCCGTTTGTAGTTGCTTACCCGCACTCCTATTTTTTTATTCATTATTAAACCTACTCCTGCATTACCCCTATTTGATTTTTTATTTGTAACCCTGTATTCACCTGACCAGAAGTCTTGTTCCTCCTGCCACTGAACTTCACTAATTCCCACTATATCTAATTTTAACCTATGCAATTCTCTTTTTAAATTTTCTAACATACCTGCCCGATTAAGGGATCTGACATTCCACACTCCGATCCATAGAATGCCAGTTTTCGTTCTCCTGATAACAACGTCCTCTTGAGTAGTCCCTGCCGGGAGATCCGAATGGGGGACTATCTTACCTCCGGAATATTTTTACCCAAGAGGACACCATCATCATTTAACCATACAGTAAAGCTGCATGCCCTCGGGAAAAATTACAGCTGTAGTTTCCCCTCGCTTTCAACCGTTCGCAGTACCAGCACAGCATGGCCATTTTGGTTAGTGTTACAAGGCCAGATCAGTCAATCATCCAGACTGTTGCCCCTGCAATTACTGAAAAGGCTGCTGCCCCTCTTCAGGAACCACATGTTTGTCGGGCCTCTCAACAGATACCCCTCCGTTGTGGTTGCTCCTATGGTACGGCTATCTGTATCGCTGAGGCACGCAAGCCTCCCCACCAACGGCAAGGTCCATGGGTAATGGGGGGGGGTACTTTTTATTAATAATCCAAATTATTAGCATTGAGTTTTTTGTGTCTTAACTTATTATTATAATACATTATTTTATCATCATTATTAATGTTACTGTTGTTATTATCAGTTATTATTTTTGATTAATAATGCAAATTATTATTATTGTGTTTTCTGTGTCATATTGTTCGTATGTGTTGTTCCTGGTCATAAGTAAGTTAGGGCCTTAAGCATCTAATCTAGCCAGGCTAAATAAGCCATAAATAAATAAATTTGGGAATTTTGTTGCAAATACTTCAACAATTAAGTGATAAAATTTGTCAAAGTGTCTTCACTCTGAATGCGGTCTGAATTTGTTATATGCATGTCAACTGATGAGTGTTCATCAAAGTATCTCAGACTACCATCTAGCCTAAAAACCACCATGTGCACCCCGCAAGTACTTACCTAACTGAGTAGCTGCTTCCCTTGTGTAGTGTACCCTGAGCTGTCAAGGAGAGTCCTACAATTATCCACCCAATAATGCAGGTCCAGCCAAGACTGTCAGACTCAACAAAGCCTCTGGCCGAGATTGTCCACTCAGCTCCAGACCGTAGGACCCCAGTCAACTCTGGAAGCTATGCTGCAAATCATGAGCTGTGCTTGCACTCCATATGTGAGGCCAGCAGCCTCCACCACCTCCACCAGTCATCTGTATGAACTGAGGATGACCTCGGAACCCTCGCAAAAGGCATTGTCAGAACTGATGCCACTCCTCGCAGATGACTGCACCCTGCAAGCTCGATAGCCACAGGCAAAGCCGCCACATCTCGGATGAGGCTCCCTGCAGACGTACTGAGTGCATATTGGCTATCTTTCTGGCTCTGAACAATATTTCCCTAAGGATCTCCCTAATGTGTCCAACACTAGTGGTCCCAATAACTAGTAAACCCCTCCCCCTGAGTGCTCGCTCAGATGCCGTCGGAGGAGTGACTCACAGACGAATGGGAGAGGCCGGACAGCCAGCCTCCATACTGATGGTCTACATGCCTAACCGAGCAGTGTAGTTAGTCATTCAAGAGAAATGACGACTGTGCTACACAATGCCTGAATTTACAAAAATGTGAGACTAAACCTCTTAAATAGCAGAAAACTCATGGAATTTAAGAATTAATCTATGAAGAAAACAGAAAAATCTAAAGACATACCTAGCTGTTCTCCTCATCTTTCACAGGTGACAACTGGAACCTGTATGTAACTCAGCTTTACTTGTTTCTTGTGAAGATGAGATTTAAAAAAGATTGTGCTCTGGGTTGATCTATATTTATTTTTGTCATTATGAAATTTTGGACTTTATTTACAAGTCAGTCAGTGCCCCATTGTGAATTTACAGAAAAGCTGAATAATACAGTAATAGTGAGCATTAGCTGAAGTTTAGATATATTAGGAACCTGTGAATACTATCAGTCTTTTAGCCTCCTTCTTTCAGAGAGCCTTTGTACATATGGTGGGCTACAAGCACACTTTTATAACAACAGATTAATAATCATATATTTTAATCTTACATAAAAAAAATTTCTAAACAACAATCAGTACATTTCTGCCATGACTTGAACCTAAAAAAAAAAATCTATGTGAACAGGCCTCGGACGTCTCAACAGTGATGGTACTGACTGACAATTGTGTCATCCTCAGCTAACAAAATTCACTGGAGGGGCACGGGGTCAGCACACCTCTGTCCTGGCCGTTGTCAGTTTTTGGCAGTGGCGATGCTACTTCTCAGTCAAGTAGCTCCTCAGTTGGCCTTACAAGGGCTGGGTGCACCCTTATTGAACCTTGCCCACATAGCACAGTACAGAGAGCTTCACTCACAATGTTTCATCAAGATGTGCGTCAGTTAAAATCACACTTGGTTTCTTACAGGGCTCAGAATTTGGCTGCCAGGCTGGATAACAGACATGTCTATTCCCAGAAACATAGTTTTTTCTTACAGTGCCAATGTATTTAATTAAATTGCTTGCTAACAAATGAATACTTCACTTACCAGCATTTACAGGCTTTGTGAAAATTGGCTATATCTTTCAACAGAACTTTGCCCATTTTGTCATAGCTGGACGTGAGGAATATCGTGGTCAAAATTTTGTTTTTGCTTCCCATAACAGTATGCTATTAATCACTTAACTTAAACCATATGCTGGTGCATTTGTATGTCATCCTGATCCCAGGTTCTCACCATATATTTCATTCCCCTGAGAACCAGCTAGCAAATCTTCTTACACTCTATTCATGGATGGTACTCTATGAAGGTATGATGTATGACCAGCTGTCTGCCATCCTGAATGGACTCTTCCAAACTGTGACCAACAACCACCTACACTGACTCAAGTGATGGAATGGGGCATTTACACAACATTTTATAATATTTCACATTGCAAGCTTAAATTTCAATTGAAACAGGAACTTTCTTTCTCTGGCCAAAAAATGATGTAGACCTAAGTATGAAGCTATAATAATTGTTATAGGACAATTTTTCAACACTGTCATACAACATACACAAATTCTTGTGAGTTCATAGTAGAGGCCCACCTTGAGCTGCACAATTAATTATGAATGAAGCATGGTATTGATATTAAAAGTGTCAGTGATTGTCAGTTTAGAGAGTAATTTAAGACAGATTTGTACATTAGCTGGGAATAAGGGGATGTTTGGAAGCACACTCAGTGACACAGACTGAACTGAGCACTGGAACACTCAGGGACCCGGCTGAGCTCGTCTGAAAAGCGGCAGTGAGGGGAAACTTTCACTGTGGCAGCCTGGACCAGTAAGTGTCTTTATGATCCCTAATGGCACCACCGTGCAGATGGACAGCAGTCGGGACATTCTGTAGTGTTCGCTCACACAAATGTTTTAAGAGTTGGAGTGAGGAGTAATGTTAGTGAAAGATGCTATTGACTGCCAAATGCAGAAAATCTGGCTTTGGGATGCGTGCCAGAGATTGCTGTCTTACAGGTGAACTCCCAGCTAGGCCTTTGAAATTTTTGAGATGCCATCAAACACATAACCCTTAAAAAAACTTTGTTTAAGGATTTAAGACCTATGGACAGTGGTTCATCTTGATGTTTTTCAGAGTGACAGAGAGCCCAACAGAGCCAAAAGGAAGCTGCCTCATTGACGGGGGAGAGAGATAGGAATAGCGAGGCACGACTTTTTCACAGGAGTATAGCAGAAAGGGAAGCACTGGTTACCCAAGTAAAACATAGCCCAGGGAAGGGGAGTTGTGCTCTCTGAGGAACACTTTTGTCAGTCAGAGCTTGGAAGATCCAAAGCACAGCCAGTAAAATTAAGCATGTATAGAAAAACTTGGCAATTCGAGGTTTCTCTCACACTGAGAAATCAGATCAATCAACACAATCGCTCCTCGCAGATGAACTTCAATTCACAGCTGCTACACTGATGTGTAAGGAGACTTGTCAAATATTTGGCCAACCAACACACAGCCACAGAAGAGGTCTGCTGGTGCTGCCACTGCCACTATGGTGAGACCAGCCGCTACTGAATGGGATCGAGGGAACTTCAAGTCATCTTATAAATACAATCACAGAGATTCATTCTGAATATTTGTATTGCAAAGTCGTAAACACTCTGCCTCTAAAATCCACAAAAAGTATGGCAAATTACCACCTATAACTTATTAGTTTCAGTAGTTCTATTCTGTGCTAATAAACCAACTAATCATGTTCCACAGTCGTAAAACACTCCTTCCCACCCAAACACACAACCTCTCAAAGCTTCCAGAATGAAATTTTCACTCTGCAGCAAAGTGTGCACTGATATGAAACTTTCTGGCAGATTAAAACTGTGTGCTGTACTGAGGCTCTATCTCAGTACCTTTGCCTCTTGTGGGAAAGTGCTCTAGCAACTGAGCTACCTAAGAATGACTCATGACCCATCCTCACAGCTTTACTTCCTCCAGTACCTCATCTCCTACCATCCAAACTTCACAGAAGCTGTCCTGCAATGCTGCAGAACTAGCACTCCTGGAAGAAAGGATATAGCAAAGACATGGCTTGTCACAGCATGGGGGATGTTTACAGAATGACATTTTCACTCTGCAGTCGAGTGTGTGCTGATGTGAAACTTCCTGGCAGATTAAAACTGAGACTCGAACTCGGATCCTTTGCCTTTAGCAGGCAAGTGCTCTCAAAGCTTGTCACAGTTTGGAGTTACCATCTACACAAAGACATTGCTGCTAATTTTGGCTAACATTAAAAGACAAGCAAAAACTCTTCGTATGTAGCATAACTGTTACAGATTTATTTGCTTGCCTCATCTAGCTGCTCCATCATACTCAGTCCAGCACTTGCTCCATCCAATATATTGTTGATAGAGTAGTTTGTATTAGGAAACCTGCAATACAGTTCTATGCATGCACATGGATTAGCATTTTACTTAAGTGTCAGTGTACACCATTTTCCTAAAACTGCGAAAAAGACGATAATGTATCATGTAATAAAAATGTAGGAAAATGTACTGTAGCCCGTTTGATGCATCAGTACATTTGTCACAACCAACTTGAGTTGAGTAAAATAGTCTCACTAGCAGACTAAGTGTTAAGTGTGAAATGGTATATTGAAACTTACTTAACATACTTGTAGATAGAATGTCAGGGACACAAATTATTAACAACAACTTTTTCATTTATGGTCTTGTGGTGGTATGAACTACCAATTTTTTTTGTTCCAGCTGTATGGAATTGAATTCTCACAAGCATTTTGCTGAGTACTCGTAAACCGATGTCAGATGGTAACTGACTCTCATACCAACCATGACCTCATCCACAGCTATGTTGCCAACACTATCATGAAGATGGCTGCAGTATAATTGGATAAATAACATGATCTACTCACTAATCTGGTGGCAGCAGAAACTGTGTATAAAGGATATAGAAATGTGGAAGCTTTCAGAGCCAATGGCTCTTCCTTCTAGCAGAAGATTTGAAGGGAAAGAATGAGAACTGAAGAAAGAAAACTGGCAAGACTTAAGAAATGGAGAGAGTTATGGAAAAGTTGCCCAAAACCCTAGGTTGGAGGAGACTTACCAGACAGGATGAGAAGGAAAGACTGATCCTTGGTGGCTGCGTTGGATAAGATTTGAAAACCTGAGAGCTTAACGATGGAAGATATGGTAATTAGCAAGAAACAATTTACTGAAAAAAAAATCATGCAGAGTCAATATGAGCTGAAAGCTAAGTGCATTGTACATGATAGGCATATATGGGGAGGGGGAAGAGGGTGGAGATGTGTGTGTGGGGGGGGGGGGGGGGTAGACAGGCTGCAAAATGAAACATACAGAAAAATGAAAGGGGAGCAAGAAAAGGAATAGTTACTGTGAATAAATTCTGAGAACACTATGATGCTAGTTTACTTTTTTAAGCTGATGTTTCTCATTGATTCAGTAAACAAACCAAACGGATCCCATACCATGTATTTATATGTCCAAAAGTAATGAATAAAATAGACTGATTATCGGCTTCAGTGTCCATTGTCCAAGGTTGTTGAATAAGTCAATTTGCGGTCTGCTTGTTTCTATTAAATCATTGTCCGCCCACGGTAGCTGAGTGGTCAGTGTGACATACTGTCAATCTTAAGGGACCGGGTTTGATCCCGAGCTGGATCAGAGATATTCTCCGCTCAGGGACTGGGTGTTGTGTTGTCCTGATCATCACCTATTCATCCCCATCCAAGCACAATTCGCCAAAGTGGTGTCAAATTAATTAGTTTCTTTATTTACATTTTATTTATTTACATTTATTTATTTTCATTCATTCTGTCTCTCTCTCTCTCTCTCTCTCTCTCTCTCTCTCTCTCTCGCTCTCTCTGTCTCTCTTTCTTTCCCATTCATTCATTCATTCGAAATTCTTCATTAATTTTAGAAAAACATCTGTCTGTCTCTAATTTGATTGTCCTGTCAATTGTCTTTGTCATGGTTTCTAAATCTGTCTCTACTTGTGTGACACGCTTCGTGATGTCATCTTGAGCAGTGACGCACATTCCTACTTTTGTCGTCACGGTGTCACACGTGCAACTTAACTATTTGACATTGGTTTCAAGAACATTGATTTTGGTTTCATTATGTTTTGCTAAAACTGTTAATTTTGAAAACTAGGTGGTCATTTCATTGATCCTTTTGTTTAAGTCAGTACCAATTTTGGTTAATTTAGCGTCATTACCATCAAGTTTTTTGTTTATTTCCTGAAATTTTTCTGTAAACTATTTGTCATTGTTGTGTAAACTTGTTTTCATCAGCAGAAATTGTTGCATGACTGCATTGATAAACTGTGAGAAATTTACTGTTTGAACATTATCTGCCCCCGGTAAATCGTGAGAATTTACTGCTTCTGATTCAGTTTCCATATCTTGCGACTCAATGTTACTGTCGGTTGCTACGGCTAGATTATTTAGGTTCTGTATTTCATTTACTGTTTTGCTTGTTTGAGCATTAGTGTTTTGAGCAAGCGCAATTTAATTCAATGCTTCTTCATTGGATATGGAACTTGCAGTAGGCGAACTGTTTATGTTATCCATTCTATTTGCAATACTACGAGTCATGACCATATCAATAGCAAAAGTGTAATAAGTTTTTTTGGAAAATTCAGTAAAGTAAATACATGAAATATTTTTAAACCCATCTCTACAGCAAATGAGTATCTACAATGTTTAGCTTGTATGTAACTGTTATTCAAACAATGCATAGAGTTAATCTATTATTGACGATGTATCTACATGCTATGTTGTCTCCACTGAGCTGTGTATCGGCCATTTTGCAATAATTATTGTCGTACTTTGAAAATCTGAATAAATATTTTTTTAAAAAATCACACTCAGCAGTAAAAATCACTTTTTAACTTTGCAAAACTTCACTGTATATCGCGGGTTAATGAAAGATTGCACCAGAGTCAAATGCGATAGATATAAGTCTGTCCTACCTTCTCTGTTGTGGTGATTGTTGTCACAGTCTGACCAGATTTTCCATTATGCTTTCTGGATTTCATATTCTTTCCATTCCTTCTTGGTGATTTCTCAGAGTAATGTTTGCGATGAAACATGAAACAAAAAAAAAAAAAATTGCTTACCAATAACGTCCTGGCCAACGTGTTGCCAATGTAAATAATTAAATATATATGTATGTAAATATGATTATTTATATTATTTTAGGTTTTTTTATAATTTTTGTTGAACTGAATTGAGATAGATGGAAATATTTAAAAATCAGTGAATGTATTTAAACCATGATCAGGTGGCATCGGACATATGCTTTGACAATTTCATCACCGTAAGGAGGAGGTTTGTGGGCCATGTTATTTCTGAGCTAAAATGAGGCAAATAGTGAAAATACAGTTTACATATAATGTTGAAATTTTAGGATCATGGATTAAACAAATAATGAAATCACAATAGCGTTAATCATAACTATAATTACTGAAGTGCACTATGCTACTTACATTGGGAATACAATATGAATCACTAGTGATATGTTGATTATCCGCACGTCGGTATCTCATCTGTGCGCAGTGGAAACTTCCTTATATAATTACTAGTATGCGCCCTGCGGTATGCAGTGACTTTTTATAAAATTAAAGAGTTTAAATTAGAGCGGCTAGTGTAACGCGCTCCCCCTGTGGGTCTGGGGTAAGAATAGGCCCGAGGTATTCCTGCCTGCCGTAAGAGGCAACTAAAAGGAGTCCCTCCCACTCAAGGGGGTAGTTTGCACCTGCGTCCAGAGGTGGACGGTTCAACGACTTACATTAGTGGATATTTTGGTTTTTCGCTTATTCTGGTTTCTTCCTTCCTGTGTTTGTTTCCTTTCTTTGTCCTTCTCCCTGTCTCACTGTCTTCCTTACTTTTTACCTAGCCTTCTTGTCCACCCTATGGTCTCCGCCTCGGCGTTTGAGACAGTCTGTCCTTTATGTCCCCGTGTGTGCCTGGAGGCCAACCCACGCATTTACACGCGTAGCCAATGATGGGGTAATGCGTAATTCCCCATCCTGGGTAGACTAGTAAAGCACACATGTACCCCCTGGTAAAGGCCCGGCCCAGGGAGAGGTGATTGCCTGAGGTGACACCTTCCGACCATGCCGATTGGTCCCTCCGTCCATTTCTCGGGAGGTGTGACCTGAGGTGTAAACATTCACCTAAGGCGGGAGCGCCCTCTGAGAGGGTCCCCACAAGGATGGAGCGCACCATCTGACACGCTGGCAATCATGGGGGATTCATCCGCAATGGATTTCTCTTCTTCTTCTCTCGCGACTTCTGCCCAAAAGCGGAAACTTGACCAGCCCCAGTGACAAAAGTACTACCGCCTGCCCCAAAGTTCCTTGTAGTTTCTGGATCTGAGGAGGAAAAGATTTTTCATCTGTCAACCCTTTCATTATTCAGAAGGGCGTAGATGCCATAGCCGGACCTGACAAGTCTTGTACCAGGATGCGTAATGGTACCTTGTTGTTAGAAACTGAGAGTGCCTTTCAGGCATAAAAACTCCTTTGGGCCACACTCCTGTACACGTTCCCTGTCCGGGTGGGGGCTCACCGCACTTTGAATTCTTCGTGTGGTGTGCTATATACTAGATCACTCGACGGATTGACTGATGAGGAGATTCAGTCATTCCTTGCTGAGCAGGGCGTGATGGCTGTCCATAGGGTCATGAAAAGGGTCGACAATGACCTTGTACCGGCCCGGACACTTTTCTTGACCTTTGATAGTGTTCAGCTGCCGTCGCGCATCAAAGCGGGCTATGAGGTTATTTCTGTTCGCCCCTATGTCCCGACACCTATGCGCTGCTACCAGTGTCAGCATTTTAATCACACCCGCCAGTCTTGTTCTGATGCGGCTAAATGCATCACTTGTGGCAGGGACACTCATGAGGGTGACTGTCCACCTCCATCTCCTCATTGCATGAACTGTCAGGGTGACCATGCAGCGTCCTCCCGCGACTGTCCCATCTACAAGGATGAATGCTGTATACAGGAAATTTGGCTCAAAGAGAAAGTGTCCACCTCAGATGCTCACAAGCTATTTGCTAGTAGGAAGCCAACGCTGCTCCCAGGGGGGAAATACTGTACCGTCCTCGTGTCTCCTCAGCCTACCAGGGAGGTGTCGATGCAGACATGCGATCTGACCTTTAGCGCTACGTTCGTTCGTTCAGCCAGTGCTAAGATCGCCCGGTCAACATCTCCTCTTCCTCCCGTCACCCCTAAGATACAAGCACCTTCATCAGCTTCTGCCAAGACTAAGACCCAGAAGTCAGATGCATGGGCCTTCAAGAAGGAACCGTGCCGTGAGGACTTCCTACGTACCCCGAACTCCCAGCCATCAACCGGTACTTCAACTAAACAACCTTCCAAGAAGGCTCATAGGAAGCAAAGTTCTCCTTCTCCGCCATGGCGTATTTCTTCTCCTGCGCCACCCAGCGGTTGCCACCCCAGGCCGTCATCCGTTTTGCCTGGCCGCACCACTGGTAGCCGAACATCTGGCCGTTCACTGGCAGAGGAAGCTCCTCCTCCCGGCCATCTTAACATGGTGGCCAACGAACCTATTGAAAAAATGGAGGATGACTCTCCACCTATTGATGGCGGCAGCAGTGCTCGCTCGAATCCAGGCCCTTAGTGGCCTTTGAGGTGACCCCTTCTTGCATCTCCTTTTTCTTTTTCTTCTCATGATGGCACTTCTTCATTGGAATATTTGCGGCATTCACTCCAACTGCAAGGACTTAAAGTTGCTGCTATGCTTCCACTGTCCACTCGTAGTAGCTCTCCATGAAACGAAGCTACGCCTATGTGATCGAATTGACTTGGCATACTACGCCTCTGTGCATTTTGACCTACCCCCTGTGGCAGGTATTCCAGCTCATGGAGGGGTTATGTTGTTGGTCCAGAATGATATCTACTATGATCCCATCACATTGCACAAATATCTGCAGGCATTTGCCATCCGAATTAGTCTCCCCTCTTTTGCATTTTCCATTTGTACCGTTTACTCTCCATTGTAACCCGTCTTTCCATCAGTCCCTATATCAGTTCCAAACTGAACAATCCATAGCCCTCAGCCACCTAATCCTTCACCTACACATCAACTCAGCCAATGAACACACCCGTCAACTCTTATCCTTAATAAAAGTCCTCAATCTTTCCTCTCCCGCCAGCCGAAGTGGCCGTGCGGTTAAAGGCGCTGCAGTCTGGAACCGCAAGACCGCTACGGTCGCAGGTTCGAATCCTGCCTCGGGCATGGATGTTTGTGATGTCCTTAGGTTAGTTAGGTTTAAGTAGTTCTAAGTTCTAGGGGACTAATGACCTCAGCAGTTGAGTCCCATAGTGCTCAGAGCCATTTGAACCTTTTTTTCCTCTCCCACATCCACACTGGATGTTCAGAGCATCCTCCTACAGGCCAACTGCAAATTAGAACAGCATGCCACCCTCCACCTCAAAAAACTATTGAATCTCCTGGTTTCCCACCTCTGGAAAAGCAACTCACTCATCCACCACAACCTTTCCAGCAAACCTCAACCTCCTCTCATTCCACACAGACCCAGTGTCTCTCATCTACTCAATCTGCCACTTCCAGCTCCACTCCCCCCAAAACCTCAAAATTCTAATCAACACAATCTGGAACCACAACACCCCAATTTAGTAGTTAACCTTTCCTCCAAACCTCTCTCCCAATCAGAAACCTCTGTCCTATCCAAAGGCCTCACCTTCAGCCCTGCGCCCAGATACAACCAAACAGCCCTCGTCAAAGATTGACTGTCCTACACTTGTACTCTCTGCTGGAAATATCACTTTGCCACGAAGAAAAATTATCCTGATCCTACTCCTAATGATCCAACTCCCCAAGACACTATCCAAATTGAACCCTCAAAATCACCCTCTCGAAACCTTCCAGGAATTTCTCACTTCCAGCCTTGCCTCTCAATCCTTCTTCAAAAACCTTAATTCTACTCCCAACATCACCACAGCTGGAACTCAGGCTATCCGTGATCTGAAGGCTGACTGATCCATCGTCATTCTTCCGGCAGACAAGGGTTCCACGACCGTGGTTCTTGATCGTCGGGAGTATGTGGCTGAGGGACTGCGTCAGCTTTCAGACAACACTACATACAAAGTTTTCCAAGGTAATCCCATTCCTGATGTCCAGGTGGAGCTTCAAGGAATCCTCAGAACCTACAAAACCTTTCACCTGACTCCATCAACCTCCTGACCCACCGACACCCCGCACCCCTACCTTCTACCTACTTCCTAAAATTCGCAAACCCAATCATCCCGGCCGCCCCATTGTAGCTGGTTACCAAGCCCCCACATAATGTATCTCTGCCTACGCAGATCAACACCTTCAACCCATTACATGCAGTCTCCCATCCTTCATCAAAGACACCAACCACTTTCTCGAACGCCTGGAATCCTTACCCAATCTGTTAACCCCAGAAACCATCCTTGTAACCATTGATGCCACTTCCTTATACACAAATATCCCACACATCCAGGGCCTCGCTGCGATGGAGCACTTCCTTTAATGCAGATCACCTGCCACCCTACCTACAACATCTTTCCTCATTATCTTAGCCAGCTCCGTCCTAACTCACAACTTCTTCACTTTCGAATGCCAGATATACCAACAATTTAAGGGAACACCCATGGGTACCAGGTTGGCCCCTCATACGCCAACCTATTTATGGGTCGCTTAGAGGAAGCCTTCTTGGTTACCCAGGCATGCCAACCCAAAGTTTGGTACAGATTTGTTGGTGACATCTTCATGATCTGGACTCACAGTGAAGAACAACTCCAGAATTTTCTCTCCAACCTCAACTCCTTTGGTTCCGTCAGATTCACCTGGTCCTACTCCAAATCCCATGCCACTTTCCTCTACGTTGACCTCCATCTGTCCAATGGCCAGCTTCACACATCTGTCCATATCAAACCCACCAACAAGCAACAGTACCTACATTATGACAGCTGCCACCCATTCCAAATCAAACAGTCCCTTCCCTACAGCCTAGGTTTTTGTGGCAAATGAATCTGCTCCAGTCCTGAATCCCTGAACCATTACACCAACAACCTGAAAACAGCTTTCGCATCCCGCAACTACCCTCCTGACCTGGTAGAGAAGCAAATAACCAGAGCCACTTCCTCATCCCCCCAAACCCAGAACCTCCCACAGAAGAACCCCAAAAGTGCCCCACTTACGACAGGATACTTTCCAGGACTGGATCAGACTCTGAATGTGGCTCTCCAGAAGGGATACGACTTCCTCAAATCCTGCCCTGAAATGAGAACCATCCTTCATGAAATCCTCCCCACTCCACCAAAAGTGCCTTTCCGCCGTCCACCTAACCTTCGTAACTTCTTGGTTCATCCCTATGAAATCCCCAAACCACCTTCCCTACCCTTGTGATCGTCTGTGGTGTAAAACCTATCCCATGCACCCTCCCACCACCACCTACCCCAGTCCTGTAACCCGGAAGGTGTATACAATCAAAGGCAGAGCCACGTGTGAAAGCACCCACATGATTTACCAACTGACCTGCCTACACTGTGAAGCTTTCTATGTGGGAATGACAAGCAACAAACTGTCCATTCACATGAATGGACACAGGCAGACAGTGTTTGTTGGTAATGAGGATCACCCTGTGGCTAAACATGCCTTGGTGCACAGCCAGCACATCTTGGCACAGTGTTACACCATCCGGGTTATCTGGATACTTCCCACTGACACCAACCTATCAGAACTCTGGAGATGGGAACTTGCCCTCCAATATATCCTCTCTTCCCGTTACCCACCAGGCCTCAACCTCCGCTAATTTCAAGTTGCCGCCACTCATACCTCACGTGTCATTCAATAACATCTCTGCCTCTGTACTTCTGCCTCGACTGACATCTCTGCCCAAACTCTTTGCCTTTACATATGTCTGCTTGTGTCTGTATATGTGCGGATGGATATGTGTGTGCAAGGGTATACCTGTCCCTTTTCCCCCCCAGGGTAAGTCTTTCTGGATTGGAATGACCCCTCACCCTCTCCCTTAAAACCCACATCCTTTCGTCTTTCCCTCTCCTTCCCTTTTTCCTGATGAAGCAACCATGGGTTGCGAAAGCTTGAAATTTGTGTATGTGTGTCTATCAACGTGCCAATGCTTTCGTTTGGTAAGTCACAGAATCTTTGTTTTTATATATACAGGGTGTTTCAAAAATGACCGGTATATTTGAAACGGCAATAAAAACTAAACGAGCAGCGATAGAAATACACCGTTTGTTGCAATATGCTTGGGACAACAGTACATTTTCAGGCAGACAAACTTTCGAAATTACAGTAGTTACAATTTTCAACAACAGATGGCGCTGCGGTCTGGGAAACACTATAGTACGATATTTTGCACATATCCACCATGCGTAGCAATAATATGGCGTAGTCTCTGAATGAAATTACCCGAAACCTTTGACAACGTGTCTGGCGGAATGGCTTCACATGCAGATGAGATGTACTGCTTCAGCTGTTCAATTGTTTCTGGATTCTGGCGGTACACCTGGTCTTTCAAGTGTCCCCACAGAAAGAAGTCACAGGGGTTCATGTCTGGCGAATAGGGAGGCCAATCCACGCCGCCTCCTGTATGTTTCGGATAGCCCAAAGCAATCACACGATCATCGAAATATTCATTCAGGAAATTAAAGACGTCGGCCGTGCGATGTGGCCGGGCACCATCTTGCATAAACCACGAGGTGTTCGCAGTATTGTCTAAGGCAGTTTGTACAACCACAAATTCACGAAGAATGTCCAGATAGCGTGATGCAGTAATCGTTTCGGATCTGAAAAATGGGCCAATGATTCCTTTGGAAGAAATGGCGGCCCAGAACAGTACTTTTTGAGGATGCAAGGACGATGGGACTGCAACATGGGGCTTTTCGGTTCCCCATATGCGCCAGTTCTGTTTATTGACGAAGCCGTCCAGGTAAAAATAAGCTTCGTCAGTAAACCAAATGCTGCCCACATGCATATCGCCGTCATCAATCCTGTGCACTATATCGTTAGCGAATGTCTCTCGTGCAGCAATGGTAGCGGCGCTGAGGGGTTGCCGCGTTTGAATTTTGTATGGATAGAGGTGTAAACTCTGGCGCATGAGACGATACGTGGAAGTTGGCGTCATTTGGACCGCAGCTGCAACACGGCGAACGGAAACCCGAGGCCGCTGTTGGATCACCTGCTGCACTAGCTGCGCGTTGCCCTCTGCGGTTGCCGCACGCAGTCGTCCTACCTTTCCAGCACGTTCATCCGTCACGTTCCCAGTCCGTTGAAATTTTTCAAACAGATCCTTTATTGCGTCGCTTTTCGGTCCTTTGGTTACATTAATCCTCCGTTGAAAACTTCGTCGTGTTGCAACAACACTGTGTTCTAGACGGTGGAATTTCAACACCAGAAAAATCCTCTGTTCTAAGGAATAAACCATGTTGTCTACAGAACACTTGCACGTTGTGAACAGCACATGCTTACAGCAGAAAGACGACGTACAGAATGGCGCACCCACAGACTGCGTTGTCTTCTATATCGTTCACATCACTTGCAGCGCCATCTGTTGTTGAAAATTGTAACTACTGTAATTTCGAAAGTTTGTCCGCCTGAAAATGTACTGTTGTCCCAAGCATATTGCAACAAACGGTGTATTTCTATCACTGCTCGTTTAGTTTTTATTGCCGTTTCAAATATAACGGTCATTTTTGAAACACCCTGTATATTCCCCCATATATATATATATATATATATATATATATATATATATATATATATATATATATATATATATATATGATCTGGTAGGGTTTCACTGATGTTGCAGTTTTCTATAACAAAGTAGCAATACCATAAGACAGTAATGATTTGCAGAATGAGCTTCAGAGAATTGATGAACAGTTGGCAGTTGACCCAGAATGTAAATAAATGTAACATATTGTTCTTACATAGAAAAAGAAATCCACTATTCTGTAGCTACACTATTGATGAAAAATGAGAGCAACCTTAAGGGGAATGACCACATAAAACAAGTAGTTGGAAAAGCAGAAGCCAAACTTAGATTCATACGAATAATCTTAAGGAAATGTAACTCATCCATGAAGGAAGTGGCTTACGTGGTGCTTGTTTGACTGATTCATGAGTATTGTTTATCTGTTTGGGATCCCTACCAGATAGGACTGATAGCATAGATAGAGAAGATCCAATGAAGAGTGGCGTGTTTCATTACATCATCACCTAGTTGCATGAGAGTGTTATGGAGATTCTCAACAAACTCCATTGGAAGATGGTATGAGAGACACATTGTGCATCACTGAGAGAGATTTACTATTGAAATTTTGGAAGAGCGCTTTCCGGGAAGAGTCAGACAACATATTACTTTCTCCCACATACATTTCATGTAATGACCACAAGAAGAAAATTCAAGAAAGCAGAGCCAATAAGAGGCTTCTTTCCAAGTGCTGTTCATGAGTGGAACATGGATGGAGGACTCAGTTAGTGGTACAAAGAGTACCCTCCACCATACACCTATATGTGGCTTGTGGAGTATGATGTAGATATAGATGAACACTGTTTGCCCAAGTTACCAGTTATAATGAGTGGGCATAGACAGAAGATATATACTGGCAACACACAATATCCTGTATCAGAGGATGCTCTACAACATGACAGTTATGACCTCTGTGCCTGTTTCCAGATATGTGCCTCACTCAAGTTTCTCAGAATTCTGCATGTGGGAACTGCCATTACAACATGTGTGGTTGGTTCTTACCAGCCACCTGGCCTTCATTTGTGCTAGTTTCTGTGATCTCAGCATTTATTTTCAGTAACTGTTGCTCTTTTCCACTCCCCTTCCGTTTTTCTATATCTTTAATTTTGCAACCTGCCTATTCCCCCACCTCATTGCCCTCTCCCACACCTGTCTAGCGTGTATAATGCCCTTTACTTTCTGCTCTTATTGACTCTTGCATGATTTATTTTTCAGTAATCTCTATCTTGCTTATTACCCTATTCTCCATCATCCCATCCATAAAGTCTCCCATGACCCTAGGTTCAGGGCAACTTTTCCATAACTCTCACTGTTTCCTAAATCTCACCCACCTTCTTCCTTCATCACTCTACCTTTCCCTTCAGTCCTCCTGCCAGAAGGAGCCAATGGCTCCAAATGCTTGTGTATTTCCATGTTCCTTGTATGTGTTTTCTCCAGTCAACACTTGGCAAGTAGATCTTGTATCTATCCAGTAATATTTTCTAACATTGGTTATTTTTGTTGACATGTTATCCCTATAGAACAGATTGGGAAGCTTGCATTCTTTTGCAATTCAGTGGTTGGAGAATATTCGTCAGTTCCTGAAGAGGCAAACTGTTATACCGGTCTTCGGGTCGCCATGGAATATAAGTGTTTAATATGTTATCAGTGACGAGGTCATCAGAGATTGGGGATGAGATCATGTTGGGAAAGGATGGAAAGAGAAATTGAGTGTGTCCTTTATAAGTAACAACCCAGGCAATCACTATAAGCAACGGAAATAATGGGAAACATAAATCAGGAAGCCCAAAGAGTTTGGGCCACCATTGGCCTGAAGATTTATTTAGGTAGTTACATTTTATTTGCATAGAGCCAACGGAATGATGGCTTTTGTAAATGTCATAAATAATAATATGACAGTAATTACATTAACAAAATACCATGTTAACAGAATCTTCCATAGGTTCTTGGTAGAACAACATTATAATAAATGAAAAGCACGAGTTTGTTTTTGCTCTACAACATTACTTTTATTGTGTTAACTGGTTTTCGGCTTACAAGGCAATCTTCAGACATTTACTGCATATTATCACCAAAGAAGTTACAATGTTTGCAAACAACATTGAAAGAGAAGTAACACTGAAGCAGAAACATACAGCAAGCAACATCTTTGACAGTGTGGTGGTAGTGCATTGAAAAATGGACTAAACAGGAAAAACTTTAACACAAAATAGTAACAGCATGCCTGCATAAAAGTTTCTATTAATAAACAAAACTAATAAAATAAAATTACTACTTGACAAGGCTACATCAGGAGTTATAAAAAATGGAGAGTAATACACAAACCTATTAAAAGAAGAAACAATCATCACCATGTTATACCCTTATAATCCTATCATCAGTGTCTAACATGCAGTGTCTTTTAGTTACATATTATTCATATGATCTCTCAATTCTTAGCTATGACCTTCTTTTTTGGGGAACCAATGCACAGAATATGAATGCAATTTTCAAACTCCAGAAAAGAGCCATAAGAACAATAACCAAAAATACTAGTCAAGCTCACTGTAAAGATCTGTTGAAAACACTAGGGATTTTAACTGCTCCATGTGAATACATTAGCCAGTCAGTTGTACACATCAAAAATAACATTGGTAATTACTGCACAAACAGCTCTGTCCATGACCATGCAACAAGAGATAGACTCAACTTACATTTACCAAGAAAAAATAAACATAAAACTCGAAACAGCATTTTCTACCACAGAATAAAACTGTACAATAAATTACCAAAAGAGATTAAAGAAATTGCCAAAATACACTTATTTAAAAAGGCAGCTAAAAATTACCTGTTATGCAATACATTTTATACATTGAAGGATTACTTAGAGATAACAGAGTAGGGGTTTGATAAAAAATGTTGTACAAATAAATAATAATAACAACACTGCAGGAGTAGATTTAATGATTGTCTCTAACTAGAATTCTGTAAGTATATGTGTATACAAATTAGCTTATTTTAAATTGATATAAACTTATAAATACTTTGCCATGTGCTATATCCTTGTAAAAAGAGATCTACAGATTAATAAAGATACTACTAATACTAATGTATCTACTGAATACATAAAGAATATATCAATAAGGTAAACAGAAATAAATAGATGCAGGAAAATGGAGGCATTTGAGTGGACATACTGTAAATGCAACCTTTGAGAGTGTGGTGGTACAGCACTTTGACATTAACATTATATTCAAAACTGTGTCTATGTAACAGTTTGCATTAAATAAATGAACCAAGTAAAATATAAACAATATTTGGTGAGACAACTACAAGAGGTGTTAAACATGGACCAGTTAAGAGAAAGCCCTAACAATTGAAACTAGAGTCTAGTCTCTTGTTAAATTTCCAAAAAATGCTGTAACACTTAATTCTTTATTTATGACCAAGAAACCAAATACCAATTTTTATAAGTCTAGCTTCAAAATTGCCTTAATAGAAACATTTTTGAAAAAACCCTTCATCCCGTATTTCATCCCCTTGATGTTGGTATTTCAAAAAATCCCTTCTTAAATGACACTGGCAATATAAGATCCACACCTCCAAATTTCAAGTTTCTATCCTATCTATCATTGGACTGGGCAATGTTGAGGCAGTCAGTCAGGGCATTATGCCCTGATATATAAAGAGATTGTGTTTGGATGTTTCACCATCATGTCTTATGCTAAATGGTTCATGCTCATCGTCTTTGAACTTAAATTCATTCTTTAATTAGTTCTCAGAAAGCTTTACTTTTATTATCAGACTGCTCTATTGTTTTGTTGCTAATCCATTTCCTAATACTGTATTAGCAATTTCAGTTTTAAGAGTTTTCTTTGCCTCATTTCATTTCTCCTTCTAAAGCTGTACAACATTAGCTTTATAAAGTAGGTTTAGATGTATATTTGATTGAGCCTAATCAGACTTGGGGAGTTTCAGTCTAGGATTACTTCCATTTTGGTAATGTTTAACTACCTGAAGGGTTTCTCTGAAAGAGTGGCAATAGTCATAATATCTCATCAGGGTTCAATAGAACTTATTCCATATGTCATCAGTTCCTTACACCTGCTACACAGAACCTCATTTCTCCTCTTATTGTATTTAAAGGCATTACTATTCAATCTCTTCGGAGTTAATTTCAGCAGAACATCCTTTGTTATTTTTCTATGGCTGAATTTATGTACTCTACCACGTGACAAAAGTAATCAAAATAATTTAAAGCTATGCTAACTGACCTATAAAATTCCTGGTGGTTATAGAATAATCCATTTTAGTGGACTATTTGTCATTTACTCTAGTACCTGATGCAACAGGAAGCTGAGGCTTCATTGCAGTTAACAAAAATATTGACTCTACTGATACTGAATTCGAATGTGACAGTGAATTTACCTGGTCGTGTCTAACAGGTCTAGATGAAATCAAGTTAATTGTTGCATGTTTTTACTGGTTACCCAATTTCATTGTGACAGTTCTACAGTCATTCAAGAAAGTCTTTAGTCAGAAGCACCTAAATACCCAGATTATACAATATTAGTTTCAGGTGTCTTTAACCTACTTAGTATGGACTGGTACATACAGATTCATTGCAGGGGTACAGACAGACAATCTTGCAAAGTTCTTTTGAACATATTTTCCAAAAACTGTCTTGAGCAGATAATTCAACAACCCACATGCTATGGGAATATTTTAGACCTTGTAGCTACAAACAGGTGTGGCTCTATTGATGGCATCACTTTAGAGTCAGGGATTAGTGATTATGATGTCTTCTTAGTAACTAGGGTTACTAAATGAATCAATCAAGAAAGCATGGAGAGTGTTTCTGCTAGAAACAGCAGATACACTATGTGATCAAAAGTGTCAGGACACCCCCAAAATCACACATTTTTCATATTAGGTGCATTGTGCTGCCACCTTCTACCAAGTACTCCATATCAGCAACCTCTGTAGTCATTAGACATCGTGAGAGAGCAGAATGGGTCGCTCTGCGGAACTCACAGACTTCGAACATGGTCGGGTGATTGGGTGTCACTTGTGTCAGATGTCTTTATGCAAGATTTTCACACTCCTAAACATACCTAGGACCACTGTTTTCAATGTGACAGTGAAGTGGAAACATGAAGGGACACGTAGAGCACAAAAGCATACAGGCCGGCCTCGTCTGTTGACTGACAGAGACTGCTGACAGTTTAAGAGAGTCATAGTGTGTAGTAGGCATACATCTACCCAGACCATCACATAGGTATTCCAAACTGCATCTGGATCCACCGCAGGTACTTTGACAGTTAGGTGGGAGGTGAGAAAACTTTGATTTCATGGTTGAGCGGCTGCTCATAAGCCACACATCACGCCAGTAAATGCCAAACGATGTCTTGCTTGGTGTAAGGAGCGTAATCATTGAACGATTGAACAGTGGAAAAATGTTGTGCGGAGTGATGAATCATGGTACACAATGTGCTGATCGAATGGTGGGGTGTGGATATGGCGAATGCCCAGTGAACGTCATCTGCCAGAATGTGCAGTGGCAAAGGTAAAATATCGAGGCGATGGTGTTATTGTGTGGTCATGTTTTTCATCGAGTGACCTTGCACCTCTTGTTGTTTTGTGTGGCACTATCACAGCACAGGCTACATTGATGTTTTAAGCACCTTCTTGCTTGCTACTGTTGAAGAGCTATTCAGGGATGGCGATTGCATCTTTCAACATGATCGAGCACCAGTTCATAATGCACTGTCTGTGGTAGAGTGGTTTCATGACAACAACATCCCTGTAATGGACTGGCCTGCACAGAGTTCTGAACTGAAACCTGTACAACACCTTTGGGATGATTAGGATCGCCGACTTCATTCCAGGTCTCACCAACCGACATCAGTACCTGTCCTCAGTACAGCACTCTGTGAAGAATGGGCTGCCATTCCCCAAGAAACCTTTGAGCACCTGGTTGAATGCATGCCTGAAAGAGTGGAAGCTGTCATCAAGGGTAAAGATGTCCAAAAACCATATTGAATTCCAGCATTACCGGTGGAGGGCACCACGGACTTGCAACTCATTTTCAGCCAGGTGTCTGGACACTTTTGATCACATAGTGTAAGTAGTTGTACGCATCCCCACTTAGATAGTGAACTGACATCATTTTGTTCCAGTGAGCTGTGGTGCCATTGAGTTAGTAGACTGGAGCCACTGGCTCCAGTGTAGTATCAACTGCCCCTCGTGGAACCCCATTGTCAATATTAATGAGGAAGAGTGGGCATCTGTGGGTTGTGTCCTTAGAAGGTCTTTGCTTGCCGATATATACATGGGGTTCACTCGCCTGAGAAGGGAGGCACGAAGTTTCGAGATTGGTGGTAGTATTGTGACAAGAGATGGTCATGAGGTGTGAGCGGCCAAAGCCATGAGCTATGCAAGGAGGGCCTGCACAGAGTGAAGATACCAGAGTACTTCACTGGGGTCAGCATCAACTACAAGCAGCAGGCTGATATTTTGTCGGTTGGTTATCAACATTAATGTCAGATGACCACTTGTGGCCTGGCTACCCTCTTCTACCTGGCTTTCATTGGCACACTCAGTAAGCACAGTGATGCACTGTGGGTCCATGGAACTGCTTGCTGATAAAGGGGAGTAAAATTCTGTAATCCCCATGGTGATTTGTGTCATTGCCTACCTGCCCTCCTTATTATTTTCCAGTTAAGTGAACTTTTGGGAGAATATCCTGAGGTACTTCATGACAGGTTGGGAGTCACAGACATTATTTGATACCATATTCATGTTATGGATGATGTGCTGGTTTGCCAGTCACCATATCACTTGTCACCTTCTTAAAAGATGGAGTCATAAGACCATCCACCTCCCCCCTTTTCTTAGTACCTAAAGATCAGGGGCAGGATTTCTGACCTGTGGTTGATCACAGGCTTCTCAATTAAAAGGTAATCTTGGATTTCGTGCCACTCCCTGATCTCCACAGCTGTTTGACCTGGTTTTAGGGGGGTTTACTGTGTTAGATCTTAATCAGGCTTATTACCAGATACCCTTAACAGAGGAATCTAAGCATCTCATCGCCTTCACCCTGGATTGGAATTTATATGATTTCATCTGAGTTCCATTTGGTTTGTCAACCAGTGCAGCAGTTTTATCCCATTTATTGGATGAAATTTTAGGTGATTTAAAGTTTAATTGTGTGTTCAGTTATTGGGACAATGCAGTCATATTCAGTGCCTCCTTTGAAGATCATTTAGAGCACATCTGGAAGGTACTCTCCAGGCTTAGGGATGTGGTCCTGACTGTGAAACCCTCAAAGACAACTTTGGCTAAGCACCAAGTGTCATTTTTGGGTCACTTGGTATCTGGTGATGGAATTAGCATTGATCCAGAATGAACTAAGGCATTGAGGAATCTTCCGCAGCCATGAAATAAGAGGGAGGTTGCCTGATTTGTAGCGATGACTAATTATATCCGCAAATTTGTCCCAAACTCTGTGCAACCTTTAGCTCCATTAAATTTGTTATGCAGAAATAATGAGAAATTCATGTTAGCTGAAAGTCAGCAGGTAGCCTTTGAAGGAATCAAAACTGTGATTTCCAACCCACTGGTTTTAGCTGTACCTGACTTTAAGAAATGATTTGTGGTCCAGACTGATGCTTGCAATACTGGTATGGCAGCAGTTCTTTTACAGAAAGATCAAAATATCAGGCATCTTTTAGCATTTGCTTCCTGACATCTGGAGGGGACTGAACTCAATGACTCGGTATATGAGTGTGAAGCGTTAGCTGTGTTATTTGCTATGGAAAAATTTTGGTTCTATCTTAAACATCATGAATTTGATCTAGAGATGGATAATCAGGTCCTTAGTTGGGACCTAGCTTGTCCTAGGAAGACAGGGTGTATTGCAAGATGGGCGGTCTGCATTTTTGCTTTCCATTTTAAGGTTCAGGACATTGAGGGCTCTGATAATCAGGCTGCTGAAGCCCTTAGCGGGATGTTCCAACAGCACAAGCTTGATGAGGAAATGCTGGACAGTCACGTAGTATGTACTATCCTTACTGAGGTACCCAAACTGTTTAATAATTTGTAAACTGAACAAGAATAATACCCATCTGGGGGGGGGGGGGGGGGGGCCTCAGGAAGCAAATACTAGATGGACAGGAATCCAGTGACTGTTTTCTGAAGAATGGGAGTCTGTGTAACTGCAGGGGTAGGCCTGGGGTAGCTAGAATTTATCTCCCTTGACCCTTAGTTATTCTGGTCTTCCGGTACTTTTATGACTCTCAAGTAGGAGGGCATTTAGGTCTTTATAAAACGTTAGAGACAGTCAAGGAGCAGCTGACCTGGCCAACACATAAAATAAACATTAGAGGTTTAGTCAAAGAATGCCGAGATTGTAGGAATGGTAGACCAAGTAACTCCCTGGCGAGGGGATTGCTGCAGTCGGAACGGGAAGAGCATCCACTGGACAAATTGTTTGTTGATTATGTGTGCCAGCTTCCCTGGACAAAAAAAGGCAATCTGTATATTCTCATAGTAGTGGACACCTTTTCCAGGTTCATACCTAGCTGGGGTGAGAGCACTCTTATCACCATCTCTCATGGTACTAATATATTTAGGTGGTTTGGGCCACTGCAGCCATTGGTTATGGATAACGTTCCTGGAATTCTGGCAAGATTGTTTAGACAAATCTGTTTTGGCAATGGGATAAAACATGTTACCACCTCACCTTATTATCCTCAGGGTTCCTTTGCCAAAAGGATTAACTGCAACTTGAAGTCAGCATCGATTATTTACCACCATAAATCACCCAAGAAGTGGGATACGACCTAAGCCTGATTAAACTTAGTGTTTAACTCCATGTGGCATGAAGAAGAATCCCACGCCACCCCAGCTAGCCTAATGCTCGCATATCCCATGAATTCCTGACTCTCCAACTTATGTGAGATAAATTATCTTTTACCTCCATCTATCAGTCCGAAGGTACTTAGAGAGCATAGGGACCAAATTTGGGCAAATATTAGGAATGTTCACGATTGTCAGGCCTGTCACTATAACAGAAACAAGTGCCCCTTTCAAGGGAAGATAGGGGATCTTGTCTACATCAGGAACATTTCTGGGTGGACTTCCCAGGATAAATGTTTAGAGAAACTTGCCCCACATTTCTTAGGTCCATATACCATTGTCAAAATTTTAAGCCCAGTCAATCTTTTGGTCAGGGACCCAGAAAAGAGGAAGCTCATACAAGTTCATCTCAGTCAGATTAAACTTTCCAGCAGAGTGACAGGTTCTTAGATCTGGGGGAAGGCTTGTTCATGTTTGAGAGGGGGATGTTGAGATGTGGCTCCATTGAGTTGGTAGACTGTTCTGTCTAGCACCAGTGGCTGAAGAATTGTATCGACTATCACTCTTGTGGCCCCATTACCAATATCTGTGAGGAAGAGTGGATATCTGTGGGTTGTGTCCTTAGAAGGTCCTTGAGAGGGGTCTGCTGGCCTGAGAAGGGAGGCACGAAGTCTGCCGATTGCAGTAGCATTACGACAAGAGGTGGCTACAAGGTCCGAGCGGCCGAAACCACAAGCTGTGCAAGGAGGGTCTCTGCAGGGTTAAGATACCAGAGTACTTCACTGGGGTCAGCATTGACTACAAGCAGCAGGCTGACATCCCGTCAGTTGGTTGGCAACATTTGTGTTGGACGACTGCTAGTGGCCTGGCTGCCCTCTTCTACCTGGCTTTCATTGGCACCACTCAGTAACCACTGTAACGCACCGTGGATACATGGAACTGCTTGCTGATAAAGCGAAGTAAAATTCTGTAATCCTCGTGTTGATTTGTGTCATTGCCTACCTGCCCTGCTTATGATTTTCCGGTTTGTACCCGATCCTCAGAGTTTTACTCGGTCGGCTCTTTGGTCATTAATAGAGGCCGTAATATTGTACTAAGACACTAGTTGTTATTTGAAAATTTGTTCCACTATTATATTTCCTTTCCTTTCTGGTTTGTACCCAATCATTAATGTTCTAATGACCAGCTCCTCGCCATAAATACAACCAGAACAATTATACTAATGCGCATGTTGCCATTAAAGAAAAGACGGACCTTGTAGTTAGATTTAGGTGTTAACCAGTTCAGTTCTTTGATGAATTTACATTTTTAAGTCTTTAGTTATAATCTGAACAACCTGTTGTACTAAGATGTGTTTGAAAGACCAGTTCATTATTGGTGTATTTTAGCTGGATCTTGTGGTTCTGGCAAGAGAGTTCTCTTGTACTAAGTATTCACAAGTGATGTTTTAAGACGTTCCTTCAGAACGGTCTTAATAACTGACAATCAGTTTAACTTTGAAAATATTAACAGCCAACTGTCACCAGGACATTAGTCAAAATGGACAGGTTGGGATCCAATCGCACCTTGGCTGTTGATTGAAATTAAAAAGTTGGTTGCTCTTAAGTAAACTTTATCATTGTCATATTGTTTCCTAATCTTTAAGCACAGGTGCATATATTAACCCAGAACCTTTAGACATACAGCCTTCAAATTAAAAATTATGTCATCTGTTTTGAGTAACTTAGTCACTCATCAATGGTGCTTATATAATTTCCATATGTCGCAGAAAGGCATGTAATAGCAGAGGCTTTGTCCAGTGCAATAGTAAACACTGCCGTTTGACCCAATAATGTGTGGGCTGCAGGGATGATTGTATATTGTTAAATATACAGGTTGTGTGAAAAGTAAGTTACCTTTTTGGGTCCTTCCTTCCACATTTTTTTTTTAATTCTGGTAGGTACCATGTTTCATCCAGTATGTTGGATGTAGAGGAATTATAGGAAAATTTTAAATGGACTGTATATCATGCTCAGGAGAAGTATGTACTGATTAAGTGGATGAAGGACAGAAAATATCCTTTGTGGTTTACCACTGAAATTTGGAAAATACTGAGAAAGTAAAGGCTGTTGTACTCTCAGTTCAAAAGAGAATGAACAAATGATTACAGGAAGTAGTTAGTAGAGATTCAAGCATCTGTAAAAAGATAAATGTGTGATCCATACAACTGTCATACCTAAGCAAAAGATATTGTTGAGAACACAAGAAAATTGTGGTCATCTATAAGACTACTAATCAAGTCTTAGGCTTTTATCCAGTTACTCACTGACCAACCTGCATGGAGGTAGAAGACAGCAAAAAAAAAAAAAAAAAAAAAAAAAAAAAAAGATGAAGTTTTAAATTTTGTGTTTAAGAAATCATCCACACAGGACAATCATACAAACATTGACCAGTTGCAAAGACTTCCATATGGGGGACACAGTAATGGTCATCCCTGGCATAACGAAACAATAGAAATAGTTAGAACCAAATAAGTCACAGGTCCAGATGGAATCCTAATTAGCTTTTACAAAGAGTATTTTATGGCATTGCCCTCTTACTTAGCTTGAATTAATGAATCTCTCATCCACTGAAAAGTTCCGAGTGCCTGGAAAAAGGCACAGCTGACTCTTGTATATAATAAGGGTAAAAGAAGGACCCAAAAAATTACAGACCGGTATAATTAACATTGGGTTTCCAGAAAAACTGTAGAACACATTCTGAATTCGAATGCAATAAATTTCCTAGATAATGTGAAACTTATGTCCACAAATCAGCATGGTTTTAGCCCCCCCAGGGGATCCACAACTCTTTTGTGGATACGTGCGTAGCGAGCACGGAACCCCGAGCTAATGTGGCCCTCCTTCCTTTCCGGGCTGCATACCTTCCCTTTCCACATCCTTCCCCATCCCCCATCTTGGCCCCCCCCCTTTCACCTCTGGCTCTTTCCTTCCCTTTCTCCCCCTCTGGGAGTATGGTTTGTACCTACGTCCGGAGACGGACGCTCAAAACTGTTACCAATTCCTTGCTTTCTAAACTTGCAAGTCTTCGTCCTTCCTCTGTCCTTCTCTTTTCCTAACCTCTTCTCTTTGCACTTTTCTCCGCTGCGGCATTTGAGACCCCTCTTCTTTCCTTTCCCTTTCCCTTTCTCTTTTTTCCTCCCTGTGCGTGTCTGTGCGTAGCCGGTGACGGGGTACCGCGTAATTCCCCGCCCTGGGTAGACAGGTAGGACACGTACGTACCCCCTGGTAACGGCCAGGCCAAGGGAGGGGTGATTACCCGAGCTGATACCTTCTGAAAGTGCCGATTGGTCCCTCCGTCCGTTTGTCGGGAGGTGTGACCTGAGGTGTGAACAATCACCTAAGGCGGGAGTGCCCTCAGCGAGGACCCCCACAAGGGAGGAGCGCGCCATCGGAGACGCCGGTAATCATGGGGGATTCTTCCGCAATGGTTTCCTCACCTTTCACTATGTCTGCTCACAAGCGTAAATTCACTGAGTCTCAGCCACAGACAGTTCTTCCATCGTTGCCACAGTTCCTTGTTGTTTCTCGGTCTGATGATGGTCACGACTTCTCCACGGTCAACCCTTTCATTATTCAGAAAGGTGTCGACGCAATTGCAGGTCCTGTTAAGTCTTGTTCCAGATTACGGAATGGCACATTGTTGTTAGAAACAGTCAGTGCCCTCCAAGCACAAAAATTGCTGCGTACTACACTGCTCCACACCTTCCCTGTCCGGATTGAACCACACCGCACTTTAAATTCCTCGCGTGGAGTCGTTTACACACGCTCCCTCGATGGATTGTCTGACGAAGAAATTCAGCACTACCTGTCTGATCAGGGCGTAACGACTGTTCATAGAGTTATGAAAAGGGTTGACGCGAACATCATTCCAACCCGCACTGTCTTCTTGACATTTGACAAAGTTCAACTCCCATCGAAAATCAAAGCAGGCTATGAGATAATTTCCGTTCGCCCTTACGTCCCAAACCCTACGCGTGGCTATCGGTGTCAGCGGTTCAATCACACCAGCCAGTCCTGTTCCAATCCGGCCAAATGTGTTACGTGTGGCAAGGATGTCCATGAGGGTGCTTGTCCACCTCCATCCCCTCGCTGCATCAACTGTATGGGTGACCACGATGCTTCCTCTCGAGATTGCCCCATTTTTAAAGACGAAAAGCTCATCCAGGAAATCAGTGAAGGAAAAGGTGTCGACCTTTGCTGCTCGAAAATTATTCGCCAGTCGACAGCCCACCGTGCCTCAGACAGGAAAATACAGCACTGTCCTTGCTTCTCCTCGGCCAACAAAGGAGGCGGCCACGCAGACTTGCGACCTCACCTTTAGTACCACAGTCGTCAGATCGGCCAGCGCAGAGATCGCCCGTTCAACCTCACCACTTTCGCCTGCCCACTCTATGGTTCACCCTTCATCGGGTTCTGCTAAATCTCGAGCCCACAAGTCAGACACAAAGACTTCGAAAAAAGAGCATACTCGTGAAGATTTTTTACGTACCCCAACTTCACAACCATCGGTTCCTCCTTCATCTAAACATCATACTTCCAAGAAGGCTACAAAGAAACCCAGTTCATCTCCTTCCCCGCCAAGGCGTGTCCCATCTACAGCACCACCTGGCGGAAATCGCCCTCGGCCGTCTTCTGTGTCGCCAAGGCGCACTGCTGGAGGCCGATCAACCGGCCGATCGCTGGTGGCAGGAGTTGCTCCTGAACAACCTATGGATCAGGATCTTCTGCCTTCGGCTGAATGCCATTCCATGCTGTCGGTCGCAAGCTCTGAGCAGTCGTTGAGTTGACAGCAACCTTGGTCACATTCCTCCATTTTCTGTTCACCCTATGTCCATTATCCACTGGAATATCCACGGCATTCGAGATGAATTGTCGATCCTCTTACGATCCTACTCGCCGGTCAACTTCTGTCTTCAGGAAACAAAGCTGCGTCCCCATGACCGCTTTGATCTCCCTCATTTTCAGTCCGTCCGATATGATCTCCCCTCTGTTGAAGGCACTCCAGCCCATGGAGGACTCATGATTCTTCTCCATGATACTCTCCATTATCACCCAATCCACTTAAACACTTCCTTCCAAGCTGTCGCCGTCCGTCTTTCCCTTTCTGGATATGCATTCTCTCTTTGGACTGTATACATTCCATCGTCCATACCAATGGCACGAGCTGATCTCCTTCATCTTCTTGGTCAGCTTCCACCCCCCTATTTGATGGTTGGGGACTTCAATGCCCACCACCCGCTTTGGGGATCTCCACATCCTTGTCCACGTGGCTCACTATTGCTAGACGTCTTCCACCAAGCGGATCTAGTTTGCCTCAACACTGGGGTCCCTACATTTTTGTCTGCCTCCACGACAAATTTATCTCATTTGGACCTTGCGGTCAGTACTGTTCCGCTAGCTCGGCGCTTCGAATGGTTCGCCCTTGGTGACACACACTCGAGTGACCACTTTCCATGTGTCCTTAGACTGCAGCCTCAACTGCCATATATGCGGCCGCGACGCTGGAAGTTTGCCCAAGCCGATTGGACACTTTCTTCGTCTCTAGCGACATTCGATGACCGTCACTTTCCCAGCGTCGACGATGAGGTCACACATATTACCGACGTTATTCTTACAGCTGCGGAACGTTCAATACCACGCACCTCCGAATTGCCCCGGCACCCCCCAGTTCCTCGGTGGAACGAGACACGCCGTGACGCAATACGTGAGCGGCGACGTGCTCTCCGCGTTTTCCGCCACCATCCTACTTTGGCCAACTGTATCCGCCATAAGCAGTTCCGTGCGCGATGCCGTCGTGTCATCCGCGATAGCAAGAAGGCAAGCTGGAAATTCTTTACTAGCTCATTTAACACCTTCACTCCCTCCTCGGAAGTTTGGAGTCGGCTTCGACGGTTCTCAGGCACGCCTAGTTTCTCCCCGGTCTCTGGGCTTAGTGTCGCGCATGATACATTAGTGGACCCCGTCGCAATTTCTAACTCATTGGGTCAGCACTTTGCTGAGATTTCGAGCTCTTCAAATTACCCGCCAGCGTTTCTCCCGAAGAAACGTGCAGCGGAAGTGCGACCTCTTGCTTTCTCCTCTCAAAGTCGCGAAAGCTACAATACTGTTTTCTCCATGCGGGAACTCCTACATGCACTCTCTTCTTCTCGCTCCTCCGCCCCAGGTCCGGATGGTATCCACGTCCACATGTTGCTGCATTTATCAACCCATAGTCTGCGTTACCTCCTTCGCCTTTATAATCGAATTTGGACCGATAGTGCTTTTCCCAGACGATGCCGGGAAGCTATCGTCGTTCCTGTTCCGAAACCTGGAAAGGACAAACATCTCCCCTCTAGCTATCGCCCCATTTCTCTCACGAGTAGTGTCTGTAAGGTTTTGGAGCGTATGGTGAATTACCGTTTATCTTGGTGGCGGAATCCCGCAGTCTTTTAACACCTGCCCAGTGCGGATTCCGAAAGCATCGTTCTGCAGTTGACCATCTTGTTTCTCTCTCCACTTATATCATGAACAATTTTCTCCGGAAACGCCAAACAGTAGCAATATTATTTGATCTGGAGAGAGCATACGATACCTATTGGAGGACAGGCATCCTCCGCACACTGTTCTCTTGGCGCTTTCGAGGTCGGCTGCCCCTTTTTCTTCGCGAATTTATGGCAGAGCGCACATTTAGGGTGCGGGTGAACACTACTCTCTCCCGTACTTTCTCCCAAGAAAACGGGGTACCCCAGGGCTCCGTGCTGAGTGTTGTACTGTTTGCCATTGCCATAAATCCAATTATGGATTGTCTCCTTCCTGATGTCTCGGGCTCCCTCTTTGTGGACGATTTTTCGATCTACTACAGCTCTCAACGGACCAGCCTTCTTGAACGACGTCTTCAAGGATGCCTCGATCGCCTCCACTCTTGGAGCATCGAAACCGGCTTCCGTTTTTCTCCCAGTAAGACCGTTTGCGTTAATTTTTGGCGACGTAAGGAGTTTCTTCCGCCCTCCTTACATCTAGGTCCTGTCATCCTTCCGTTTTCAGACGTCGCTAAGTTCTTGGGTCTTATGTTTGACAGAAAACTGTGCTGATCCTCCCGCGTTTCCTATCTTTCGGCTCGCTGTATGCGATCCCTCAACACCCTCCGTGTCCTGAATGGACCTCCTGGGGAGCGGACCGAGTGGTCCTTCTCCACCTCTATCGCGCCTTAGCGCTCTCGAAATTGGACTATGGAAGCATAGTCTACTCCTCTGCTCGGCCGTCTATTCTTCGTCGTCTCGACTCTATCCACCACCGTGGATTACGTTTAAAGTCTGGAGCTTTTTACACCAGCCCTGTGGAAAGCCTTTATGCTGAGACTGCTGAACCTCCGCTGTCCAATCGGCGAGCTGTCCTTCTGAGTCGTTATGCTATCCATCTGTCTTCCATGCCTGCTAATCCGGCCCATGACCTTTTTTTCGACGCCTCCTTTGATGTAGGGTATGCAGGCCGCCCCTCCTCCCTACTACCACCGGGAGTCCGCTTCCGTCAACTGCTCCATTCTCTTTCCTTCCGCTTTCTTAAAACCATCTTGACAACTTGGGGTACAGCACCGCCTTGACTCCATCCCCGGATCTGCCTGCTCCGTGACCTTTGTCGATTTCCCAAGGATGGTACCCCTTCACTTGTTTATCGTCGGGCATTTGCTGCTCTATGTGCACAAATGACGGACGCCACATTTATTTACACCGACGGCTCGAAAACATCATTAGGTGTAGGGAGTGCTTACATTGTTGGCGACACCCCAAATCACTTTCGGCTTCCCGACCAGTGTTCGGTTTATACTGCGGAGCTTTACGCTGTTCTCCAGGATGTCCACTACATCCGCCGCCATCAGCGGATACAGTACGTTATCTGCTCAGAGTCTCTCAGCTCTCTCCTCAGTCTCCAAGCTCTTACCCTGTGCACCCTCTGGTCCACCGGATTCAGGACTGTCTGCGCTTGCTCCACCTGGGGGGCGTCTCGGTGGCGTTCCTCTGGCTCCCGGCACACGTTGGTATCTGTGGAAATGAGGCGGCCGATGTTGCAGCCAAGTCTGCAGTCTCTCTTCTTTGGCCAGCTATTCAATCGATTCCCTTCGCCGATCTACGGAGCGTTTTATGTCGTCGTGTTGTTCATTTATGGCACGCACGTTGGTCGACACTTCCCCATAATAAATTGCGGGACGTGAAAGCTCTTCCTTGTGCTTGGACCTCTTCCTCCCGAACGCGTCGTCGGGAGGAGGTAATTTTAACTAGACTCCGGATAGGGCACTGTCTTTTTAGCCATCGACATCTTTTAAGCGGCGATCCTCCCCCACTCTGTCCCCACTGCTCTCAGCTGTGGACGGTAAGACACCTTTTAATTGAGTGCCCCTATTTTAATCCGTTACGCTCCCGTCTACAGCTATCGCCTGATATATCGTCAATTTTAGCAGATGACACGCACTCAGCCGATCGCGTTCTCGAGTTTATTAGTGCCAGTGAAATGACGTCAGTCATTTGAAGCTTTTTTTGGGGACAACCAACCCCTTTCTGTAGTGGATTTTTAAGCCTTCCTTCTGCTTTTAGTTTCTCCCATTTTATGACTTTCGTTCCCATTGCTGCTGGTTTCCATTTTCGGTTTTTTACTGTTTCCTGAGTCGCGGACCTGGCGCTAATGACCATAGCAGTTTTGTGCCCTAAAACCAAAACAAATACAAAAATCATGATTTTAGCAATTATTACTCATGTGAAGCTCAGCTTGCCTTTCTCTTACATGATATACTGCAAACTATGGAAAAAGGGCAACAGGAAGACTTCATATTCTCAGATTTCTAAAAAGCATTGGATATGGTGCCCCATTGCAGACTGTTACTGAAGGCATGAGCATAAAGAATAGATCTCCAGATATGAAAGTTGCTCAAAGACTTCTCAAGTAACAGGACCCTGTGTGCTGTCCTTGAGGGCTGGTGTCTGTCAGTGGCAAGGATATTGTAAGGAGTGCCCCAGGGAGATGTGAAGGGACTGCTATTTTTTTCTGTTTGCTCAAATGATGTGGCAGACAGGGTGAGCAGCAATCTGCAACCATTTGTTGATGATGATGTTACACACAGGAAGGTGTCATCATTGAGTGACTCTAGCGGAATACAAGATAACTTAGACAAAAATTTCTATTTGGTGTGATAAATCTCAGCTAGCTCTAAATGTCTAAAAATGTAAATTAATGTGCATGAGTAGGAAAAACAAACCAGAAATGGTTGAATAAGTGTTACTAGTGTAATGCTCGAAACATTAATGTCAATTAAATGTCTAGGCATAATGGTACAAAGCGATGTGAAATGGAACAAGCATCTGAGGACTGTAGTAGGGAGGGTGAACGATCGACTTTTAGTAAAATATGGTTCAGCTGTAAAGGAGATGGCATACTAGTGAATCCCATGGTACTATTTGAGTTTTTGGGTCAGATTAAAGGAAGACATAAAGCAATTCAGAGGTGGGCCATTATATTTCTTACTAGTAAGTTCAGTCAATATGCAAGTATTGTGGAGATGCTTAGGGAACTCAAATGGGAGACCCTGGAGGTAAGGAAACATTCTTCTCTAAGAACACTATTGAGAAAATTTAGAGAACTAGCATCTGAGGCTTATTGCAGTACAATTCTACTGTCACCAACTTACATTTCATGCAAGTATAATGAAGATTAGATGGGAGAAATAAGGATTCTCATGGAAGAATGTAGACAGTCATTTTCCCCTCGCTCTGTTTGCAAATGGAACAGGAAAGGAAATAAGAAGCAATTGTTCAGGACATCCTACACCATGCACCATACAGTAGCTTGTGTAGTATTGATGTAGATGTATTATATTTAGAAGATTTTATGAGTTTAATATGTCAGTGAGCTTCAAATTTACTACATTCTTTGGATTTGCATCTATATTAAAATCACCAAATATTTCAACAATGTAAAATCCAAGATGAAATGTAACTGTACTATGAAAAGGAAAGTTGCTTACTCACCATATAGCAGAGATGCTGAGTCACAGACAGCTACAACAAAGAGACTCACAAATAAAGCTTTCGGCCAGTAAGGCCTCTGTTAAAAATAGATGACACACACACACACACACACACACACACACACACACACACACACACACACACACACACACACACACACACAAAAATTGTCTAGAACTCCCTTACTTTTGTTTTGAAGACTGTTAGTGCTTTTGTATTTTGTAAACTATTTGGTAGCCTGTTGTGTAATAAGCACTCAGCTTTAGCAGGACCTTTATCAGCCAGTTGTAGTCAAGTACCATTGATGTGATAACAAATTTTAACATTTGTGCTACAAATGTGTACGTCTCTGTTTAGCATTAGTGCACAGTTTGCTTTGACATACATGATAGTTTCACATACATACATAGAGGGAACTGTCACAATTTTAAATTGTCTGAATTTGATTTTACAAGGTTCTCTTGGTGATAGCCTTATATACCAGGTACAGGGATTTCTTCTCATTTCATTCACATATGGAGTGCCGGAAGAATGATTGTTTGGATACCTTCATGTGTGCTGTAATTATTATTACGAGCCTGCCACTTCCATTTCTTCAGCATCTCTGTGGCACTCTCCCTTGGATTAATGGATTAAACAAACTTGTGGCCATTTGTGCTGCCCTTGTCTGTATATGTTCAATATCCCTGTTAGTCCTATCTGGTACGGTTCCTACACATTTGAGCAATATTCTAGGATGGGTCACATGAGTGATTTGTAAGCAATCTCTTTTGTAGACTGAGGGCGTTTCCCCAGCATTCTCCAATAAATCAAAGTATGGCACCTGCTTTACCCATGACTCAGCCCACGTTATCATCCCCCTTTAATATCCTTACAAAGTGTAACACCCAGGTATTTGTACAAGTTTGCTGTTTCCAACACTGACTCATTGATATTATAGTTACACGTTACTATGTTTTTTTCATTTTGTGAAGAGCACAATTTTACACTAGTGAACATTTCAATCAAGTTGAAGAACACCACTTTCAAATCTTATCAAGATCTAACTGAATATTTATGAAGATTCATTCAGGCAGTACTTCATTATAGATAACTGCATCAACTGGAAAAAGCCTGAGGTTACTTTTAATATTGTCCACGAGGTCATTAATACACATTATTTACTTGTGCATACACTGATTAGCCAGAACAACACGATCACCTACCTAATCACTGGTATGGTCACCTCGGACAGGGACAATGTATTGTGGTATGGAAGCAATGAGGTCTTGGTAGGTAGCTGGGGGGAGTTGGCACCACATCTGCACACATAAGTTACCTAATTCCTGTAAATTTCAGGTGGGGGGTGCTGATCTGTAATGCCAGTTTAAGTTACATCCTGACCAATTTCAGATCTGGTGGCTTGGGGGACCAGAACCTCAACTAGACTTGCCACTGTGTTCCTCGAACCACTCCATCACTCTATCCTGGCCTTGTGACATGGTGCATTATCTTGCTGAAAAATGCCACTGCCGTTTGAAAACATAATTGTTATGAAGGGGTGTACAATACTCCTTGCACGAGCTCCACCGGACCTATGGATGCCCACTCGAATGTCCTCAGAGCATAATAGAGCCACCACCATCTGTTGCTCTGGAAGACAAAGGCTTTGTGCCCTCCCATCAGCATGATAAAAAAAGTATCACAATTCACCAGACCAAGAAATGCTCTGTCACTGTACTAAATTCCAGTGCCAAGGGTCACATGCTCATTTCAGTTTTAGTTGCCGATGTTGTGGTTTAACAACGGCACATGCACGGGTCATTGGGTGCAGAGGCCCATCGTTAGAAGTGTTTGGTGCACTGTGTATTCAGACATACTTGGATGATTGCTCCATGTCTGGTATCTATATGTATTATGTTATCTGTCTGATACAGATATAAGGTGTTCTGCATATTACTTTTGTCATAATGTCTGCTCAAATCAGCAAACTGCTCAGCTATAACTCTCAGGTGACGTAGGATGTTTGAACGGAAAATTTGTATGATGAAGAAAGTAGGTTAGGTGCTGTTCAATGGTGCAGCAAGCCAATGCTTTTCACTAATGTGTACTTAATGAAAACCAGTCCAATATTATGTTATTGTATCAGTTGTATTCTGACAGTCATAAACAATTGCAAAGTAATGTGTAGCACAAGGCAAATCTATGATAAAATAATGTTTCAAAGATTAGGTATTTGTCTGCAGCCCATGAGGATTTGTATTCCTGGTACAGCTATTGTTCCTGCAGACATCTACTTTCAACTGAAGTCTAGTTAATTCATTATTTTGTAACTGATGAGAAAATATAATACATATAGATCAAACCTTTAGGATGGCTGAACTATCCATTTTGTTCCATTCTTTTTTTTTTTTTTGCTCATTCATATGTAACTAGTGGTACTTTACCCTTTAAATTAATCTATGTTGGAATTTACCTTTAGCTGTACCCAGTTTTATTTACTGTCTGATGTGATGTTGCTACATCATGTCTACTGTGGTGATGATCAACGAGACAACTGTAACTGGTTATTGAGCAGTATACATTCTGGAAGTACTCTGTAGGTACTTAGTGTACCAGCATAAACCCGATTCTACAGTGGCATCTGGCCGTGGTGGCTCTCAGTCTCTACAAATAAATAAATAAATAATTGGGATGATTAATTTCTAGCTATGAGAATAAGGTGCCATTGACAATTATTGCGGGCAAATTCCTCTATCCATCCTTGTGGTTTCCTGACCTTAAATGTTCATGTCAGTTCAGTTGCTATAAAGTCTGAGTTTCACTTGTACAGAAATAATGCCTTTTGGTCCTACAAATGGTACAGTCATTATGTCTAGGTACATTTCAACAGTTAAAAACTAACATAATTTTTCCATGAAAATAGATGTCTGAAAGGCTAACAATTACTGTTTCTTGTAAATTGCTTAACAACTACCTTTACATCATACAATGTATGCTATAATCATCTGTTTAATCTGGTCTATCTAGACTTAATACAAAGATATACTGTTACATGCAATATAATTCTTTATAATCACCCATTGTCAATGTAATTCTGTACCTCTCTTTATTATTTTCATGTTTATGTCTCAGATATGTCAGAGGTTTTAATATTTAATTTTTATGTAAGATCAAACCCAGATATTAGAGGGGCTGCTTGTAGGTCAGTTGGTAGTAACTAGCATTTGTTACTTGAACTAACCAATACAGCATTATATATGTCATTTACTCTGTCCTGCAGAATGCTAATTGTTCACCCTTTGTTGATTAGTCAGTAGGGAGTGTTGGGGTTAATATTCGAGGACTGGGAAGGTGAAGCTGTGGCAAGTCCATTGTGCAGGGAACGCCAAACACTGTTCTCTATCCAGCGCCACAGTCAAGTTCTGGAACAGTGGGGGTCCTGGGTAGGGGGGTGTCATCTTTTCTTCTTCAACTCCAACACTCTGAATCTTCTATTTAATTTCTTACTTCTCATCAGAGTACCAAGCTCTGCTTCCCTCTGTCCACATGCATATCCCTGTATTGCTGAGATCCTTCTAGCTAACAGTGTCAACACTTGCCATTGTTGACAAAAGCCTATTTTACAGGAGGATCTGGGAAACAAGCTAGTATTTCTGCACTCTTGAAGATACTTGATCAGGCATGTCATCTTATAAAGCAGTCTGCGTACTACACACTTCAAGATTCTCTAAGAAGCAGTCTGCATACTGCAAATATCAAGACTATTTACATGTATGTAAAGTACAGAGATTAGTGCATTTACGCTTGCATGTTAGCTCATACAGTTAAGAAAGAACTTGCTCTTTCCTTCTGCTATTGAGTAATAATTGTGTATTATGCTTCATATTAATTTACATATTTAATCAAATAGTGGATTTATTTCATACCATAAGTAAAATTCTTGTTCCTCCATGTGTCAGAAAAGGTTTTGTTCAACTTTCAGTTTCACAAATTCTTTTGGGTGTGTTGAAACATAACAGACTCACTTAAAACATGCATTCTCCAGATGAATTTGGAATTACACATGCATACAAAAAATATGTAACTCATCTAGAAAAACTTATAACTGCTTCATTTCATTTACTTCAAAGTGTAGAAGCTCTGTACATGAAGGGAACAATTTCCATGAAGGGAGCCTCAAGTACATAATGAAATATGTAAATGCATTATTGCAACTATGTATTCGAGAAATTATACTCATATATGATCACAAATATGACCCAACATAGAATTGTACTTGCTGTTCTGGAGTAAATATAGTTTATATATGTATTTTCAGTTTTTATATGTTAATTTTAATTGTTAGTTAATCAAAAAAGATCCTAAACAACACCGCAGATTGTTTGTGATTGTTTGGCATTTATACATAGGGGTAGACACATTGGCATAGGGGATCAGTACTTTGTGTGTATTTGGACAGAAAGTATGTTGCTTATTGAGCATGTTTCATTTCATTATTGTAAGTATGTTACAACTTATTTTAGATTTGTGAAGATGCTTTTATTTACTTTGAGATCATAATAAATATTCAGCTGAAACATTATACTAGATTAAAAATTCATTTAACTTTATGGTTAAATCCTACAGTCACTGTTTTCTGGGACTTCTGCTGTGACAGATCACCAGCAATCGTGAGTACTTTAACTTAAATCAAAATTAATTCATAGTAATGTTTTAGAGATGTGAAAGGAATGGAACCTGTGTCAGAGAAGAGCGTGTAGGGCACTTGTCTGACTCGTACCACTTCCTCTTGTGATTCTGCAGGAACTAATGTGCAGATCAACTGCAAACAGTAGCAAGAATATTAGTTTCCCCATCTTCTGTCCTAATTTGTTTATTTCCATTACAATGTTTAGGTGTTACGTTACCACTTTTAGTAACTCATTGAAGATGATAAATAATTGCCAAGATGGTTGACATCTATTGGGATATCTTGTCTCGTATACTGTACAAGAATTAACTGCAATCTTATGAAACTCTTTGTACATCATGAGTACGTCTGCTTTTTATGCATTAGTAAATCCCATCAACCACTCATGACCTACCACTTGGACTGTCACATATTAACTGATCAGCAAGTCTTTAGGCACTCAAGAAACATACAAGCACACTGTAAGCAAACATAAGAACATTGTACCTAGCAACTGTGCGGGTTTAATGGCACAGACAAGTGTCAGTGTGGAAACTGTGTACAATATTATAATGCATAAATGACTCGTACTAGATTCCTGCAACAAACCCCACTGACATTCTGAGGTTTACTACTTTTAGTTTCTTAATGTCAATAGGCATTTTTCCATTTAAAAATTGTATGTTTGCACAAACAATACACTTTCTAATTATTATTATGATCTGTTTCTTGGCTAACAATATGAGCTCCTGACTACCAATTCATTTTGTGAAAACCACACCTGTTTCCATTTCTACAAGATTTGCCGTGAGAGTCTTAGATGATTAACCCTGTCTTTACTTGCAGAATCTCTTCTACTTCTTTACAGTAATTTCGTTTTTATATCCAGTTTAGCATTCTGATATTAGGCTCATTATTTCCACCGATATCCATTCTGTAGGATGGGAAACATGCAGCTGGCACATCATCAGGTTCCAACTTGTGTTTCAGAGGAAGATTCAATAGTTTGCTTGTCAAATCCTATTCATAAACCATGCAAAAGCATTAGCAAGTGAAAGTGAATCATTATTTTTATAAGCTTTTTAATCATTTTTGTTTGGTGTAATTGATCTTAGGAAATATATGATGCTTAACTCCTAATTTTTATGGTGTCTGCAGTGGTTAGTCCAAATTGTGATCAGACCATTGTTTTTCACTGAAAATATTTCAAACCACACTCTCAGAATCTGTCAAAATACTGCTAATTGTAGCATGATTCTGCACTAAAATATCATTTGCCAGTAAGCACTCAAACTCATGTAAAGAATCTTCGAGGTACCCAAAAACCCAACAACATCAACACAGTAGGTTATGGCTGTGGAATGCTCAGCTGCTACATCAGCATTGCATCTTGCCATCATCGAGGTGCTGTAATAGGTGTTGCTAGTTCATCTTACTATTCCTGCTTGCTACCCATTTGTATTATTGATGCTGCTTGTCTTCCATTTATTACAGTCTGAGTATTTGTTTCATGCAGATACCAGTTCCTCTTTTAACGCTCCATTGCTTGTGCGGGTGACACTTGTTCCACATTAATTTACCATCTATATTTTGTCTCAGGTGGATGGAGTTCATGCCCTTTACTCTCTGTCTGTAAGCTTCAGCCATCATTGGCTTTCAGTTACATTGGGTTGAACTGTTTGTGAAACATTATTATAGTTTGGAGGACACTTGTCATCAGCACGAGCACAAGTGCTAGAATGTGAAACAAAGTGTACATTACTTCACTGGTTTCCTACATTCACTCGAACTTTTATGACATTACTTTAGGTATATCAAAACTAATTACAGTTAATTTGCTTTTTACATAGAATACTTACCTATCAGAAATAATGCTCTCTAAACCTCTAGTTTGTGGAATAAACATCTTAGATAAAAGAAAACTAGGACAGAGTTTAGCAGCAGTCTTAATGTCTGACTGTAATAGTTCCATGAGCTGTGTGATGAAGTTCCTGATAATGAAGAGAACGAGAATTTTGTACATTAAATTGGTCATATTTCAGGAATGGAACAAGAAGTATCAGAAAATCATGAATATCACAGGAAAAAGTAAATCAAGAGGGCATATTTCTTTTACGAAAAATTGGAATGGCTAAATGGAAGAAAATTAAATATTCTACAAATATTATAACAATATCTTATAACAAGATCTTATAATTTTATTACATATTTATCAGGATCCAGAAATGAAGCCCATATACGAGGGCGGTCCCATAAGTACCTGGACTGACTGAGAGATGGCAGTTGTTGTTGAAAAATACCTCTGAATTAGAAAGTATATGATCTATGAAGCATATGTTTCAAGTCTGAAGATGCCACATTGTTTAGTATTTGTTTGGTAGCCACCATTATTGAATGTTGTGTGAACTAGTTAAAATGGAGAAAATTGGTCATTGTTACCTGATGCAATATATTTTTTGAAACGCTTCAGTGCAACCAATATTAAAGCTTCTACTTTGAGAGAGCTGCTCCTTTGTTGACAACAGTAAAATATTGGGTGCCTGAGTTTAAGCAAGGCCGTATGAGCTGCCAAGACGAGCATCGCAGTGGTTGACCAAATGAGGTGATGACTCCAGAAATGGTGAAAAAATCCACAAAGCAGTACTGGACGATCATCTACTGTAAGTGCATGAGCTGTCGGGCGTTTCAGAATGTGTGGTACATCACATATTGTCTGAAAACTTGGACATGAGAAAACTGTGTGCAAAGTTTATGCCGCGTTTGCCCACACTCGAGGAGAAACAATGTCATAAAGATGTTTCAGTTGAGTGTTTAGAGAAGTTTCAGAGCAATAAAGCTGATTTTTTGCACCTTTTCATAACCGTGGATGAAACATGGGTCCACCACTTCACTCCTGAGACAAATGAGGAATCAAAGCAATGATTACAAATTGGAGAACAGGCTCCTTGGAAGGCAAAGACCATTTCATCTGCAGGCAAGGTCATGGCGTCGGTTTTTTTGGGATGCACGTGGGATAGTTTTCATTTACTACATTGAAAAAGGAAAAACTATCAGTGATCAGTGGCGAGTATTATGCAAACTTACTGCAACATTTGGGCAAAGAAATCAAGCAAAAACGGCCAAATTTGGCCAAGAAGGAAGTGTTGTTTCTTCAGGACAATGCACCAGCTCACAAGTCCCTAATTGCAATGGCCAAAATTAATGAATTAAAGTTTCACTTGCTACCTCATGCACTCTATTCACCAGATTTAGCCGCCTCGTACTATTTTCTGTTCTCAGACTTGAAAAAAAGATTGGTGGTCGAAAATTTTTTACAAATGAAGACATGATGTCGGCAGTTAATGGCTATTTTGAGGAGTTAGGCAGTTCTCGTTATAAAAAGGGTATCGAACATCTTTTAAAAAGATGCCTATAAGATGTGCGACTATGAACCCCACGCATTATTCTAACGACTTTCTTTTGAGCAATGAATATGCAATGATAATATTGTGGGGAAGGTGAGCCAAAGGTTGCGTTTCATTGGCAGGACACTTAGAAGATGCAACAAGTCCACTAAAGAGACAGCTTACACTACACTCGTTCGTCCTCTGTTAGAATATTGCTGCACGGTGTGGGATCCTTACCAGGTGGGATTGACGGATGACATCAAAAGGGTGAAAAAAGGGCCGCTCGTTTTGTATTATCACGTAGTAGGGGAGAGAGTGTGGCAGATATGATATGCGAATTGGGATGGAAGTCATTACAGCAAAGATGTTTTTTGTCGGGGCGAGATCTATTTACGAAATTTCAGTCACCAACTTTCTCTTCCGAATGCGAAAATATTTTGTTGAGCCCAAACTACATAGGTAGGAATGATCATCAAAATAAAATAAGAGAAATCAGAGCTCGAACAGAAAGGTTTAGGTGTTCATTTTTCCCGCGCGTTGTTCAGGAATGGAATGGTAGAGAGATAGTATGATTGTGGTTCGACAAACCCTCTGCCAAGCACTTAAATGTGAACTGCAGAGTAGTCATGTAAATGAATACTTTTTGTCTAAATGTTGAGTTACCCCAAAATATTATTCTGCATGACATCAGAGAGTGAAAGTATGCAAAGTATGTTAACTTACTAATTTCTATATCCTCAAAATTGGAAATTATTCTGAGTGCAAAAGTTGCTGAACCTAGTCACTTTAGAAGATCCAAAATATGAATTTTCCAATTAAGATTCTCATCTATATGTACACCCAAAATCTTAGTGTGCTCTACCCTGTCTACTGACTTCTGTTGATGTGTTATATTTGTTGAAGGAACTGTACTTTTTGCAGCAGAAAATTGGATGTACTGTGTTCCTTCAAAGTTGAGTGCAAGCCCATTTGCAGGAAGCCAATTAATGACTTTTCCAAAGACCTTACTTGTATCATTTTCAATTGGACTTTCTTCTACTGGATTAATAATGATGCTTGTATCATCAGCAAACAGTGTCAGTTCAGCTTCGTGTTTCAGATAAGAATGGAGGTTGTTCACATATATTGAGAACAGAAGGGGACCGATGATTGAATCCTGTTGAACACCTAATGTAATTTAACACTAGTTAGATGAAGTGGTAAACTTACTTCAACCACTTGACCCATATAAGGAAACTTTTTGGTTCCTGTTCTGTAGGTAACTTAAACAACTCATATGCTATTCCATTTATACCATAGAATTGTAATTCCTATAACATAATGCTTTGGACAAGTCACAGAAAATTCCTATTGGTGACGTGTTACTATTTAAAGACTCTATAATGTGGACAGTGAAATTGTATATTGCTGTCTCAGTTGAACAGCGTTTTTGAAATCCGAACTGTGATTTACTAAGTATTCCATTACTGTTGAGATGGCTAACCATTATTGAGTACCTTATTTTCTCAAGGATTTTTGAAAATGCTGTAAGCAAGGATACTGGCTGATGATTATTGACATTTGAGGTGTCCCCCTTTTTGTAGAGAGGCCTGACAATGGCATATTTTAACCTGTCTGTGTTGCATTCGCATGTGTGATTTCTTTTAGTTTTTGGAGAAGGCTTTGGCCTAAACTCAGTATAAAACAATCTATTTCATGTGCCTGCAACTCTTTACAGTGAGTAGCAATCTACACTTTTCATAACTGTTAATAAACGAAAGTGGTTAATACTCATTTCTGTCTTCTAGAGGATAGAAACTTTCATTTCTGCTAAAACTTCCTGTTTAGCACAAGCTTTTGTGTAGCCAGTACATAATACAAGTGCTTTATATTTTCTCCTTTCCAGCTATGATGTATGTAAATTGGCTGCCAGAGTTGACTAGTAGATTTTTAAAACCAATCATTCTTGTACAAGGTATGAAACAATGCTAATTCTAGTTGTTCCATGCAATTATATTCATAACACTGACTGCATCACAGCATTTAATTGTACTAATGAATGCCTGGTTACATTATAATGCTTTTACATGCATGGTCATTCTTACAGCTGTTGTATTGCCTTATGTGCAATAGTTCTTGTTTTAACTCTTCAAATAGTTCAGCACTGTTCATGGAACAGACATGCACTCAGTCACCATCAGCCTTAGTCAACAGCTGCAGTAGGTCTGATTGACAATTGTTGTTAATCAGCATTTTCAGTACAGTAATAATTTTGTCAATATATTTATGCAACAGAGGAATCGTGAATTTTCTTTAGTCATTAAACAACCTACTCACCAATGTGGTAAACTGAAATGAGTGGCTGTAGTTTAATATCAAATGTATTTCCCTTTTCTCTTGTTTTTCCTTAATTACATTACTTTATTTCATTCTTTCCTGAATGATAAAGAACTCTTAACATTAGACTGCCAGTTCTTTCTTCTTCTGGTGGACCAATATATCTTTCAAGTATGAAATGGTATATCCAAATGACTAGACAACTTGATTCTAAAGTAACATAATAATTTGATGTAGGTGGTAGGAATTTTGTTATTTATGCATTTACTTTCATATGATATGAGAAGCTGTGACTGACAGGTTCACTTACAGCCTTATGTTTGTTGTAATGTTACACAAGTTTTGTCATTTTATTCGATTGGTGCTACCAGGGGGATGAAACTTAAGTACAGACTTTGGGTAACATCACCTTGGTTTGCTGCCAAACATGTGAAGCATACATCATTTTCTTGTTAAGTAATTTAAAGTATTCAATGTTGTTTTTGTTTCATAGTAAACAGAAGCTGGTTTCATTCCGTTGTGTTCCTGATTATTACTTCTTGTTTGTATTGCACTCTTTGAATCTCTGGTGTCAATAGGTCATATTGACCATAGACAACAGTAATCTTTGGAACTCAGGTCACTCATTTGAGCTACCATGTTAATCCAGTCTGTTCTTATATCTTGTACTGTGTGAATGTGTATGATAATTATCGAAATATGTATATGTGCAGATATTAGTGGGAACAGTTTATTCCATATACCGCTATTCATACTGTCATGTGCAATTACCCCGTGCCTAACATAAATTATTTCACTCATATGTTACTGGGTGCTATAATCTTCAGTGTTATCGACTGTAAACATGCCTACCATCTGATTCCCATAGCATCAGATGGCATCCCTAAAACAGCTATTATCATGCCGCTCGGTTTGTTCAAATACCACTTCATACTGTTTGGCCTAAGAAATGCAGCGGCGTTTCATTGACTCCATCCTACAACAGTTAGAGTTTTGCTCCGCATACCTGGATGATATACTACATTTCAGCAAGTCAGCTGAGGAACATGAAAGTCATTTATCCAACGGCATTGAGGCCAACAAAGAAAAATTACAGTTGTGTCAGCCTTCCATCACTTTCTTGGGTCACACCATCTCCACTGACATAATACAGCCTACCAAATCTCGTGTGCAAGCCGTCACTTCACTGCCGACCCCGGCTACTTACCGAGGTCGGCATTTTGAGTCTTCCCTGTTCACCATTTTATGTAACATCTGGGGCATAAAGAAAATTCACACTACAGACTACCACCCACAAAGAAACAGGCTAGTGGAATGGTGGCACCGCACTCTAAAAACAGCACTCAGGTGCCACAACCGCCTCTGGTCTGAAGCACTTCCATGAGTACTGCTCAGCCTCCGTTCAACTTTTAAGCCCGACTTACAGGGAACTATCTCAGAATTCGTCTTTGTGGAGAACCCCGTCCTACCAGGGGAATTCATTCAGTCTCAAGTAAACTGAAGACTACCCCCCTCCCCCAATGTCATAAGTTGCATGCACACCCACTTCAAACACGCACGTCTGCACCCACCTATCAGCCACTCCTGCCAGACAGTTACTTGCCAACCACTCTCAACACTTGCTCCCATGTAATGCTAAGAGACAATTCGGTCTGACGACCTCTGCAACCATCATATCTTGGCTCTTTAAAGTCCTCCAGCAGGGCGATACAACTTTCAATATCAATGTCAAAGACAGTCCTCGAACTGTTTTGTTACACCAACTCAAACCAGCATTCGTGGACCACGATGTCCCTCTGCTGGCTCAGTCTGATCCTACTAATGACTCTCCTGCCATTCTCCCTCCCGCTGTGGAGTTCGACAATGTATCTCCTCATGCCACAACACTGTTTTGTTCACCTGTCACCTTTTGCTGGTTTCTCAGACACGTCACCCTCCACTTCGTGTGCAGGTTTTGCTGCTACCTCATCGACTATGAAGACACCCTCTCCCATAGTCACCCCATTCTGCAATGTACCCCCGCACCTCGTGACCGACATTTCAGTCATCACTCTCGATGTTCGAGTTCTCATTCTACTCACAGACACCACAGCCCTGCCACCCAACAACCAGTTAAACATCAGTGTTGTGCATAGCTTCACCCTCCCTTGTGAGTGTGACATGATGAAAATTCGCACCTTCATCTCACCGCTCACCGGACAGCTCGATCAGCATCCGGGCTTGCGACACCCACACCCCACCATCCGCTGTTCAACCCACCTGCTCTCAGGCTGGCCACCGCATCATCTACCCTCGCTGGCTGAACGACTTCAAGGTGGACCTGCCTCCCGTTGCTTTGCCTCCGCATTCCGCCCCGCTAGGGGTGGAGGTCCTGGTTGTGCGGCTACCAGCTCGTACGAATACCAGCAACATCGATGCCCACATGGTCTTCCCTCAAGACCCATATGCAGTACTCCTTACTGCGTGGCGCGGGGGGGGGGGGGGGGGGGCGTTGATGGGTCATATCGACGATAGACAACATTAATCTTTGGGACTCAGGTCGCTCATCCGAGCCGCCACTTTAATTCAGTCCGTTCTTATACCTTGTACTGTGTGCATGTGTATGATAATTGTCGATGTATATGTATGCACAAATATTATTGGGCACAGTTTATTCCATACACCGCTACTCGTATCCTGTTCCCATAAATCGTATTGTAAATATGTTACTCGTACTCTGTCTGATTTTTGCTAATACCAGTAATATTGCAGGGGATAAATGATTCCACATTAGGTGGCAGTGGCCACGAGTGTGTGAATATGTAAGTGCTTTCTATCTCTGAACAGGGCCTTTCAGCTAAAAGCTTAAATGTTTAGTAGTCTTTTCATTATACCTATCTGCAGCTCACTGATTGCTCCATGTGGTGGATAGCAGTCCATCTTTTTCATAATATTGTGTCTTTGTTTCATATAAAATAGAAGCTACTTTAATCACATGATTTTCTGCAGGCTCATATATATTTGTTTCTGCTTACAAATCCATGTATGAACTGCTAAATTGTAAGTATATTGCTCATATTCCACCTTATTTTTGTTTGTGTTCATTTCCATACTTTCTTGCAATTAATGGAGAACTCATTGGAGTGGGAGGATGAATCTAGTGCATCAATTTTTGCTAAAATGTGTTGTTTTTAGTACTTGTCAATAATGTGTGAAAAAATATTTGTAGCTGCTGTTGAATTTTTTAGTATTTGCGACGAAGAGTTCTCTAGTCGCTGAAACTACAAAACATAGTCTGTGGCAAATAGCAATAGTATTCAAAGCTGAATTGCATAGTCATTCAATGACAAGATGTAAAAAAGTTAAACACCAATTTTGTCAAAAGCTTGCTAGCATGAAGTTCCCCATTAAAAGTGAGAAAGTACAGAAGAATGGTGTGAACATAAAGTAGAAAATGCGCAACATATTAAAACACATTTAAATCAATTAGTTCACATGCAGATTTGCGCAGGAACAAATATATGTGAGCCCACAGAAAAGCATGTGGTGAAACGAGCTTCTATTTTATATGAAACAAAAACAAATATGGAATCACTTACCCCACAAAATGTTGTGGAACAGTGCAGTACATACAAAAAGTTCTAATCAGGAACACAATGTGATGAAACCATCTCTCTTTGTCATGTCAGATGCTTGTTGGATTTTGACATGTGCTAACGTGCAGTTATTCCCACATGATCAAAATTGCAATATTTGGATTAACAAATCAACAGTTTTACAGTCAAAAGGTGAACATATTGTCATTTACAAACTCTTTAATGACTGTAGGTCTCAACTATGAGAAGTTAATCTTTGTTTTTTGATTGAGATTTCATGAATATATTACCTTGTACAGCCACAAAATGATTTCCATGCATGCACTTAATCACTAAACTACAAAGCCCTCCAATAAAGTATAAATGAAAATTATTATCATCTAATACTTATATTCTGTTTGCTAAATGACTGTTTGTGCCCTTCTACAACACGTTCCACATTTATAATGTGACACTCCGGTCACATCCAATGACAAGGCCATTTCCCTTATTTATAGTGTTTCTGTTAACTTTGTCAGTAGAAACCTGCAAACAGTCTGTTGTAAAATTGAATTTGTGTGGTTTCAATAAAGAATAGAAACATAAAACTGTGTTTTATCATGATTTTCAAAGAATTACTTACAAATCATCACTTAATTAAAATACTGTAGTTAAGTACTGTATTATTATTCTTAACTATGCATTATAACTTATTTATTATTGTAGTTGGGATGTCTGATTCTGAACTCGAGTAAAATGCTGGGTGGTTTTAACTGAAGAGCGGCTGCTCAGGGAGATACAGTGTGGTCTGTAATTACCATATGGTGGTGAAACTTGGTAGATACACTAATGGGATAATGCAGAACCAATTTACATTCGGAAAAAATTAATTTCAATTTTTGCCACCAGGTGCAAATCTAATGCCATACAGCATTTTGTAGACATCTCCAGAGCTCATATTGAACAAATTGTGTAAGAAGTGCTTAGTAATAAACTGACAATTATTCCCTTCTGTCTTGGTTCGAACTTTTCTACTCGGGTCCTGTTCCTAATCCACTTCATGTGCAAACGTGTCTATAAATCTTTCTTGCATTCACAGTGCAAGATTTGCACTCGGTGGCCAAAATTGGAACTAATTTTTTTTCCAGAGTAAATCACTTCTGTATTTATGCATTATAATAACAACCAAGTTTTGCTGCCACATGATAAGTACAGCTCACTCTGGACCTCTGTGAGCAGCTGCACTTTAATTATAATCACCCTGTACTAGGGTGTTAAATTGTTATTTAAAATCATTTATTTGCAAGATACTATACATGAATCTGTTGTATTGGGCCTAATTCCTAGTATGTCTTGACCCTACACTAACTAAATCATCATGAGACAACATGGATTGTAATCGGCTTGTGTTAGCTGCAAATTGCATATAATATTTTGATGTGTGGATTTATGACATGTTGTTAAACATATAGACTGTAAATATGATTCATTGGGTATAAAAAGTTGTATGATACACGGTTACATGAAGCAAGGAATATGGATGATAATAATAATATGCTTCACGTGCAGACTGTTGTATTACTATACAGTGTTGACGAAGAACAATGAAGCAGTTGTAAGTAACGCCAGTGTGAATGTTTACCACAGTATTGGAGATCTGCATGTTTATGATGAAATTAAACAGAAAAGACGTCAAGATAAGGAGATACATTTAACTCTTAATGCTATAGCAGTCGGTTGGAATTACAGATTGAAGAGCTTTGGGAGAAAGGAGGATCATAGCAAGGAATATGAAAGTAAAGTACAATTAACAGAACTTTAAAATTCATTTTGTTATGTGTGCATTACAACATGTGAAGGGTGACTCAAAAGAAATAAAATTTTAGATAGTAGAAAGTTTGCATACTTGCTTACTTAGAGCAAATCACTTGTTTTTAATTGCCAATTGTCATGATTTATTGAAGAATTCCTTCGCTCAATCTCCGACATGTAATTAGGCCACACACATTCTCATATTAATGTGCCAAATCAGCATTTTTGTAGCAGAAATGTGAATTAGGAGGTATTTGACATAACTTGTTGTCAAGTTGCAAGAATGTCTTATTTTTTTAGTCAAGTACTCTTCCTGTCAGGACACAAGTGGAAAAGTTCTCAATGTTCTTTCTGTTAACAAGCTGTCTGTAGCATATATTAGGCATGGAACTACTGGAAAAAAAAGTTTAAGATTCGGTAGATTTATAAAGGTTGTACACTCAATGAAAATTATGCAGTCTTCAAAATTAATGGTCATATGAAGAACCTAAGCTTTTGACACTGATGACAAGAACACAGATTTAAAATTCTGAAGCTATGGGGATAAAATACAGGGAGCAAAAGGCAGTGTACAGGTTGTGCACAAAGGACGTTGCCATTACAAGAGTCAAAGGACATGAAAGGGAAGTGGTAACTGAGAAGGTGGAGAGACAGGGCTGCAGCCTATCCCAAATGTTATACAGTCTCTACACTGAGCAGGCATTAAACGAAACCAAAGACAAATTTGGAGAGGGACTTACAGGTCAGGAAAAAGAAATAAAAGAAAAAAAGTATTATGACAGTGAAGGGCAGCTGAATGGGATTAGTAATACCTTGGAAAGAGTTTATAAGAAAAGCATCAATTAATGTTGTTCTAAAATGTAGTAGGTTAGGAAATGAGACACAAAAAGTAGTAAATGAGCAGTAAAGCAGCTGACAATGGCTGAAGTAAAGAGTATATAGGGGGTGTCCCGTAAGGATTGCAGTTTTTAAATTGAGCACCTTTTTCAGTTTGTTAGGTTGCCAGACATGAAATTTAAGCTACTGTTATCTGACGATATTGTGATTACTGACTGTCATTGTCAAAAAAATGGTTCTGAGCACTATGGGACTCAACTGCTGTGGTCATAAGTCCCCTAGAACTTAGAACTACTTAAACCTAACTAACCTAAGGACAGCACACAACACCCAGCCATCACGAGGCAGAGAAAATCCCTGACCCCGCCGGGAATCGAACCCGGGAACCCGGGCGTGGGAAGCGAGAACGCTACCGCACGACCACGAGATGCGGGCACTGTCATTGTCAACTCGCATTTGTGTGTATTGCTATCTGCTAAAATAGAGTGATACATGATGGATCAACAATCCAGATTTTGAAAGGGCATTTCAAGTACATTGAATGCCATGCAGAGACCATTTGAAGACATGTAATTTTTGGTATCCGAAATGTGCCTAATGTGTCAACAGTGCAGAGACTGGTAAGGAAATCACATGGATGTCCTCACTCTTGTCAACTGGTAGGGAATGTCTCGGTCATCAGTGTCCCACTGCTACAAGTGCAGTGAAGTGAATTCACCGCCATTCTCAATGGTGAGTCCTTCTGAGAAGGTATTTGCATTGAATTTTAACAAAAGATCTGCATTTGCATTCCTTTATGATCCAAACAACACATCAGCTGAGGTCAATGGACAAGTATTTGCTGATTGGGTATTCACAAAACTAGAATTTCATAAAAAAAATAATAATCTTCTGTCACAAGGCACCTTTCTGGCTTAAGGTTATGTGAATAAACAAAATTGCGGGGTTTGGGGCACAGAGAATCCTTACAAAGTCAGTGAGAAGTGTCTTTATCCAGAACAATTCACTGTTTTGTGCAGGTTGTGGGCTGGCTAGCTAAATGGGCCATACTTTTTTGGAGGCAAGACTGTAAATGCAGTGACATTGACTGGTGACTGCTATTGCCAGATGATAACACAGTTTTTATGGGTGCAATTGTAAGGGCAAGAATTGAATGTGAATGTGAAAGACATCCAACAGGATGAGGGCAACCTGCCACAATGCTTGTTGAAACAACTAGGTTGCTAACAGAAAGATTTCCTGCTTGTCTCATCTTTGAAATGGTGATCTGAACTGGCCACTGGTGTCATGTGATATGACACCATATGACTGTTTTGTGGAGGCATATCAGATCTTGCATTTAGTTGAAACATACCACACCTCAAGGTAGAAATTAGATATGTCATGGGTCAAAGTCATGTGGAACTTTGCTCTAGAGCAATCAAAAATTTTGCCCAAAGAATGAATGTGTGTGGACAAAGCCATGGATGACATTTGCCCAATATTTTGTTTCGTGTTTAATTGCATTCTTTGTGTTTTGTATTAACATCGTAATACTAGTAATTTTCAAATAGATTAGGTGCGTTGTTATTCAATTAGAAATTGTGTTCTTCATGTAACACACTATATAAGGAGCAGTCAAATGAGAACCGAACACCTGACATGACAGAACCATGGAGTGGTTCCATTCAAAACCAGTCATCACACAAATTAAGATATTTATCCCACTGGGAGATGAAACTATCAATCCCTGTTCTGTAGAATGCAGTCGGCCACTGATGGATGCACAACAGCACCCCACTCCTTGTCCACCTGAAACCGACGTCCATGAACGTCTTTCTTCAGATTGCCAAAGATGTGAGAATCACACAGTGAAAGATTGAGGCTTCATGGAGGATGTCGGTTGGGAAACATTACAAGTCGCTGAAGTGTAGTCTTTCTCCAATTCACAATGTGGCAGGTGGGCATCCTCATGCATTAAGGTCATCATGGCCTTAACAGAACATGTGTGAACAGTTTTGGGTTGCTTTGGTGGGGGAGACGTGGAATGTTTCCACTGTTGGCTTTGCCACTTTACCTTAGGTTATTGGAATCCTGTCAGGAGGAATTGTCCTGTTGCATAATAATGCTTGCCCCAATGCTGCCAATTGATTGAAGTGTGTGCTTCTCTGATTTTGCTGGGAAATGCTCCAACATCCTCCATACAACCCAAATCTTTCTCCGTTTGATTTTCATATCTTTGGTTATCTGAAGAAAGAGATATGTACGAATGTCAGTTTTAGTTGGAAGAGGAAGTGCTAAAGTGATAGCAGTTGTAGAATCATCAGCAGCCATTTGCCTTCCGAAAAACAAGAGTTGATTATCTTGTCACCCAGTGAGATAAATGCGTTAACACATGCAGTGCTTACTTGTGAACGGAACTGTTCCACGGTCTACTTGCGGTAAGTGTTAGGTTGTTATTTGAGTGCCCCTCATAAAATGCAGGATTGTTATAGCACAAAAAGCACTTCTGGAAATAGGATTTCATTAATATCTAATATAAATTTAAGTGTTAGGAAATGGTTGCTGAAGGTAACTGGGGTAAAACCATGTAGAAGTGAAATAGGATGATAAGCAGTTCAGACAAGAATATAATGCTAAAAAATTTAATGGGTGGATTGAATAAACACTGGGAAGCAATTGAATCAATATGGGGAAAAAAAGATATTTGAGGTACAACTTCATGTAAAAATAATAATAATAATAATAATAATAATAATAAATAGGACACATTCCAATGCACTGAGGATTTCTCAGTTTGGAAACATATGTAACTTGCAGTAGTCATATAGATATGAAGAGAACTTCAGAGAATAGACTAATGTGAATAGATGTATCAAACCTGTTTTCAGCCAGAAAACCACAACAGGATGATCCAAATATATGCTGCAAGGGGAAAAAAAATGCAAAACTCAAAGGACTGTATTCAGTGGCACCTGGGTATAACAAGTGCGTACTGAGGGGTTTTAGTGTCAGTTATTCATTCGTTATAGTCACGATGCTCGTGAGGGCTGTCTGTGCACCCTCTCCTTTGATTCTGCAGGCTGCAACTGTGCTGAGTTTAAGGTTGAACAGTATTTGCAACATTAATTCGAATGTATAACCATGCCACACCAATGAGTACATACTCCTGCTGAAGAGCCTCAAACATTTTTCTGAGATACAACGGCTATTTTTCACAGATACAACGGCCATTTTTCAGAGATACGATGGCCATTTTTCAGAGACACAACGGCCATTTTTCAGAGACACAACGGCCATTTTTCAGAGACACGACGGCTATTTTTCAGAGACACGACGGCTATTTTTTAGAGATACAACGGCCATTTTTCAGAGATACAACGGCCATTTTTCAGAGATACAACGGCTATTTTTCAGAGATACAACACCTATTTTTCAGAGATACAACGGCTATTTTTTGGAGATAAAACGGCTATTTTTCGGAGATACAGCGGCTATTATTCGGAGATATAACGGCTATTTTTCAGAGATACAACGGCTATTTTTCAGAGCTATTTTTCAGAGACACAACGGCTATTTTTCAGAGACACAACGGCTATTTTTCAGAGATTTAACGGCTATTTTCGGAGATGTAACGGCTACTTTTCAGGGATATAACGGCCCCGTTTTCGGAGGTATGACGGTTATTTTTCGGAGATATTATGGCTATTATTCGGTGATATAACGGCCTTTTTTTGGAGATATAACGGCTATTTTTGGAGATATAACGGCTATTTTTCAGAGATATAACGGCTATTTTTCGGAGATATGACGGCTACTTTTCAGAGATATAACGGCAATTTTTCAGAGATATAACGACTATTTTTCAGAGTTATAACAGCTATTTTTCAGAGATACAACGGCATTTTTTCAGTGATACGACGGCTATTTTTCAGAGCTACAACGGCTATTCTTCAGAGACACAACGGCTATTTTTCAGAGATACCACGGCTATTTTCCAGAGATACAACGGCTATTTTCCACAGACACAACGGCATTTTTCATAGATACAATGGCTTTTTTCGGATACACAACGGCTATTTCTCGGAGACACAACGGCTATTTCTCGGAGACACAACAGCTATTTCTCGGAGATACAACGGCTATTTTTCGGAGATACAACAGCTATTTTTCGGAGATACAACGGCTACTTTTCGGAGATTCAACGGCTACTTTTCGGAGATACAACGGCTTTTTTTCAGAGATACAACGGCTATTTTTCGGAGATGCACCGGCTATTTTTCGGAGATACAACGGCTGTTTTTCGGAGATACTTCGGTTATTTTTCAGAGATACTACGGCTATTTTCTAGAGATACAACGGCTATTTTTCAGAGATGCAACGGCTATTTTCAAGAGATACAATGGCTATTTTCCAGAGATACAACGGCTATTTTGCGGAGATACAACGGCTATTTCTCGGAGACACAACGGCTATTTCTCGGAGACACAACGGCTATTTCTCGGAGACTCAACGGCTATATCTCGGAGATACAACGGCTATTTTTTGGAGATACAACGGCTATTTTTCGGAGATACAACGCTATTTTCCGGAGATACAACGGCTATTTTCTGGAGATACAACTGCTATTTTCCGGAGATACAACGGCTATTTTCTGGAGGTACAACGGCTATTTTCCGGAGATAAAACGGCTATTTTCCGGAGATACAACGTCTATTTTCCAGAGATACAACGGCTATTTTCCAGAGATACAACGGCTATTTTCCAGATATACAACGGCTATATTCCAGAGATACAATGGCTATTTTCCAGAGATACAACGGCTATTTTCCAGAGATACAATAGCTATTTTCCAGAGATACAACGGCTATTTTTCAGAGATACAACGGCTATTTTCCATAGATACAACGGCTATTTTCCAGAGACACAACGGCTATTTTCCAGAGACACAACGGCTATTTTCCAGAGACAAAACGGCTATATTTGAGAGACACAACTGCTATTTTTCAGAGATACAACGGCTATTTTTCTGAGATACGACGGCTATTTCTCAGAGATACGACTGCTATTTTTCAGAGATACGACGGCAATGTTCCAGAGATACGACGGCTATTTTTCAGACATACGATGGCTATTTATCGGATATACAATGGCTCTTTTTCGGAGATATAACATCTATTTTTAGGAGAAATAACGGCTATTTTTCGGAGATACAACGGCTATGTTTCGAGATACAGCGGCTATTTTTCGGAGATACAACGGTTATTTTTCGGAGATACAACGGCTATTTTTAGGAGATACAACGGCTATATCTCGGATACACAACGGCTATTTCTCGGAGACACAACGGCTATATCTCTAAGATACAACGGCTATTTTTCGGAGATATTACGGCTACTTTTCGGAGATACAACGGCTATTTTTCGGAGCATTAACGGCTATTACTCGAAGATATAATGGCTATTTTTCGGAGATACAACGGCTATTTTTGAGAGATATAACGGCTATTGTTTAGATATACTACGGCTATTTTTCAGAGATATAACGGATATTTTTCAGAGATAGAACGGCTATTTTTCAGAGTTATAGCGGCTATTTTACAGAGATATAACGGCGATTTTTCGGAGATATAATGGCTATTTTTCAGAGATATAACGGCTATTTTTCACTAATATAACGGCTAGTTTCAGAGATATAACGGCGATTTTTCAGAGATTTAACGGCTATTTTTCAGAGCTATAATGGCTGTTTTTCAGTGATATAACGGCTATTTTTCAGCGATACAACGGCTATATTTCAGAGATACAACGGCTATTATTCAGAGATACAACGGCTATTTTTCTGAGATACAACGGCTATTTTTCAGAGTTACAGCGGCTATTTTCCAGAGATACAACGGCTATTTTACATAGATACAACGGCTATTTTTCGGAGATACAACGGCTATTTCTCGGAGACACAACGGATATTTCTCGGAGTTACATCGGCTATTTTTCGGAGATACAACGGCTATTTTTCGGAGATACAACGGCTATTTTTCGGAGATACAACGGCTATTTTTCGGAGATACAACGGCTACTCTTCGGAGATATAACGGCTATTTTTCGGAGATACAACGGCTATTTTTCAGAGATGCAACGGCTATTTTCGAGAGATACAACGGCTATTTTTCAGAGATACGACGGCTATTTTTCGGAGATACAACGGCTACTTTTCGGAGATAAAATGGCTACTTTTCGGAGATACAACGGCTATCTTTCGGAGATACAACGGCTGTTTCTCGGAGATATAACGGCCTTTTTTCGGAGATATAACGGCTATTTTTCAGAGATATAACGGCTATTTTTCCGAGATATAACGGCTACTTTTCAGAGATATAACAGCCATTTTTCAGGGATATAACGACTATTTTTCAGAGTTACAACGGCTATTTTCCAGAGATACAACGGCTATTATTCATAGATACAACGGCTATTTTTCGGAGATACAACGGCTATTTCTCGGAGATATAACGGCTATTTTTCAGAGTTATAATGGCTATTCTTCAGTGACACAACGGCTATTTTTCAGTGATACCATGGCTATTTTTCAGAGATACAACGGCTATTTTTCAGAGATACAATGGCTATTTTTCAGAGTTACTACGACTATTTTTCAGATTTACAACGGCTATTATTCATAGATACAACGGCTATTTTTCGGAGATACAACAACTATTTCTCGGAGATATAACGGCTATTTTTCAGAGTTATAATGGCTATTCTTCAGTGACACAACGGCTATTTTTCAGTGATACCATGGCTATTTTTCAGAGATACAACGGCTATTTTTCAGAGATACAATGGCTATTTTTCAGAGTTACTACGACTATTTTTCAGAGTTACAACGGCTATTATTCATAGATACAACGGCTATTTTTCGGAGATACAACGGCTCTTTTTCGGAGATATAACGTCTATTATTCGGAGATACAACGTCTATTTTTCGGAGATACAACGTCTAATTTTCGGAGATACAACAGCTATTTTTCGGAGACATAACGGCCATTTTTCGGAGATATAACGGCAATTCTTCGGAGATATTACCTCTATTTTTCAGAGATATTACGGCTATTTTTCAGAGATATAACGGATATTTATCAGAGATATAACGGCTCTTTTTCAGAGATATAACGGGTATTTTTCACAGATATAACGGCTACTTTTCAGAGATGTAACGGCAATTTTTCAGTGATATAACGGCTATTTTTCAGAGTTAAATGGCTATTTTTCAGAGATACAACGGCTATTTTTCAGTGATACAACGGCTATTTTTCAGAGATACAATGGCTATTTTTCAGAGGTACAACGGCTATTTCCAGAGATACAACGGCTATTTTTCATAGATACAACGGCTATTTTTCGGAGATACAACGGCTATTTCTCGGAGACACAACGGCTATTTCTCGGAGATACAACTGCTATTTTTCGGAGATACAACGGCTATTTTTCGGAGATACAACGGCTGTTTTACGGAGATACAACCGCTATTTTTCGGAGATACAACGGCTACTTTTCGGAGATACAACGGCTATTTTTCGGAGATGCACCGGCTATTTTTCGGGGATACAACGGCTTTTTTCGGAGATACAACGGTTACTTTTCGGAGATACAACGGCTACTTTTCGGAGATACAACGGCTACTTTTCGGAGATATAACGGCTATTTTTCGGAGATATAACGGCTATTTTTCGGAGATATAACGACTATTTTTCGGAGATATAACGGATATTTTTCGGAGATATAACGGATATTTTTCGGAGATATAACTGCTATTTTCGGAGATACAACGGCTATTGTTTAGAGATAGAACGGCTATTTTTCAGAGATATAACGGGTATTTTTCAGAGATATAACGGCTATTTTTCAGAGATATAACGACTATTTTTCAGAGATATAACGGCTATTTTTCGGAGATATAACGGCATTTTTCAGAGATATAACGGCTATTTTCGGAGATGTAACGGCTATTTTTCAGGGATATAACGGCCCTGTTTTCGGAGGTATGACGGTTATTTTTCGGAGATATTATGGCTATTATTCGGTGATATAACGGCCTTTTTATGGAGATATAACGGCTATTTTTGGAGATATAACGGCTATTTTTCAGAGATATAACGGCTATTTTTCAGAGATATAACGGCTATTTTTCAGAGATATCACGGCTACTTTTCAAATATATAACGGCAATTTTTCAGAGATATAACGGCTATTTTTCAGAGATACAACGGCTATTTCTCAGTGATACAATGGCTATTTTTCGGAGATACAACGGCTATTTTTCAGAGAAATACCGGCTATTTTTCACAGATACAACGGCTATTTTCCAGAGCTATTTTTCAGAGACACAACGGCTATTTTTCAGAGACACAACGGCTATTTTTCAGAGATATAACGGCTATTTTCGGAGATACAACGGCTATTTTTCGGAGATGCAACGGCTATTTTTCGGGGATACAACGGCTTTTTTCGGAGATACAACGGTTACTTTTCGGAGATACAACGGCTATTTTTCGGAGATACGACGGCTACTTTTCGGAGATAAAATGGCTACTTTTCGGAGATACAACGGCTATCTTTCGGAGATACAACGGCTGTTTCTCGGAGATATAACTGCCTTTTTTCGGAGATATAACGGCTATTTTTCAGAGATATAACGGCTATTTTTCCGAGATATAACGGCTACTTTTCAGAGATATAACAGCAATTTTTCAGGGATATAACGACTATTTTTCAGAGTTACAACGGCTATTTTCCAGAGATACAACGGCTATTATTCATAGATACAACGGCTATTTTTCGGAGATACAACGGCTATTTCTCGGACATATAACGGCTATTTTTCAGAGTTATAATGGCTATTCTTCAGTAACACAACGGCTATTTTTCAGTGATACCATGGCTATTTTTCAGTGATACCATGGCTATTTTTCAGAGATACAACGGCTATATTTCAGAGATACAACGGCTATTATTCAGAGATACAACGGCTATTTTCCAGAGATACAACAGCTATTTTCCAGAGATACAACGGCTATTTTTCAGAGCTACAACGGCTATTTTCCATAGATACAACGGCTATTTTCCAGAGACACAACGGCTATTTTCCAGAGACACAACGGCTATTTTCCAGAGACAAAACGGCTATATTTGAGAGACACAACTGCTATTTTTCAGAGATACAACGGCTATTTTTCAGAGATACGACGGCTATTTCTCAGAGATACGACTGCTATTTTTCAGAGATACGACGGCAATGTTCCAGAGAGACGACGGCTATTTTTCAGACATACGATGGCTGTTTATCGGATATACAATGGCTCTTTTTCGGAGATATAACATCTATTTTTAGGAGAGATAACGGCTATTTTTCGGAGATACAACGGCTATGTTTCGAGATACAGCGGCTATTTTTCGGAGATACAACGGTTATTTTTCGGAGATACAACGGCTATTTTTAGGAGATACAACGGCTATATCTCGGATACACAACGGCTATTTCTCGGAGACACAACGGCTATATCTCTAAGATACAACGGCTATTTTTCGGAGATATTACGGCTACTTTTCGGAGATACAACGGCTATTTTTCGGAGCATTAACGGCTATTACTCGGAGATATAATGGCTATTTTTCGGAGATACAACGGCTATTTTTGAGAGATATAACGGCTATTGTTTAGATATACTACGGCTATTTTTCAGAGATATAACGGATATTTTTCAGAGATAGAACGGCTATTTTTCAGAGTTATAGCGGCTATTTTACAGAGATATAACGGCGATTTTTCGGAGATATAATGGCTATTTTTCAGAGATATAACGGCTATTTTTCAAAGATATAACGGCTATTTTTCACTAATATAACGGCTACTTTCAGAGATATAACGGCGATTTTTCAGAGATTTAACGGCTATTTTTCAGAGCTATAATGGCTATTTTTCAGTGATACAACGGCTATTTTTCAGTGATACAACGGCTATATTTCAGAGATACAACGGCTATTATTCAGAGATACAACGGCTATTTTTCAGAGATACAACGGGTATTTTTCAGAGTTACAACGGCTATTTTCCAGAGATACAACGGCTATTTTACATAGATACAACGGCTATTTTTCGGAGATACAACGGCTATTTCTCGGAGACACAACGGCTATTTCTCGGAGATACATCGGCTATTTTTCGGAGATACAACGGCTATTTTTCTGAGATACAACGGCTATTTTTCGGAGATACAACGGCTACTCTTCGGAGATATAACGGCTATTTTTCGGAGATACAACGGCTATTTTTCAGAGATGCAACGGCTATTTTCGAGAGATACAACGGCTATTTTTCAGAGATACGACGGCTATTTTTCGGAGATACAACGGCTACTTTTCGGAGATAAAATGGCTACTTTTCGGAGATACAACGGCTATCTTTCGGAGATACAACGGCTGTTTCTCGGAGATATAACGGCCTTTTTTCGGAGATATAACGGCAATTTTTCAGAGATATAACGGCTATTTTTCCGAGATATAACGGCTACTTTTCAGAGATATAACAGCAATTTTTCAGGGATATAACGACTATTTTTCAGAGTTACAACGGCTATTTTCCAGAGATACAACGGCTATTATTCATAGATACAACGGCTATTTTTCGGAGATACAACGGCTATTTCTCGGAGATATAACGGCTATTTTTCAGAGTTATAATGGCTATTCTTCAGTGACACAACGGCTATTTTTCAGTGATACCATGGCTATTTTTCAGAGATACAACGGCTATTTTTCAGAGATACAATGGCTATTTTTCAGAGTTACAACGACTATTTTTCAGAGTTACAACGGCTATTATTCATAGATACAACGGCTATTTTTCGGAGATACAACGGCTATTTCTCGGAGATATAACGGCTATTTTTCAAAGATACAACGGCTATTTTTTTGATATACAACGGCTATTTTTCGGATTTACAACGGCTCTTTTTCGGAGATATAACGTCTATTATTCGGAGATACAACGTCTATTTTTCGGAGATACAACGTCTAATTTTCGGAGATACAACAGCTATTTTTCGGAGACATAACGGCCATTTTTCGGAGATATAACGGCAGTTCTTCGGAGATAGTACCTCTATTTTTCAGAGATATAACGGCTATTTCTCTGAGATATAACGGACATTTATCAGAGATATAACAGCTCTTTTGCAGAGATATAACGGGTATTTTTCACAGATATAACGGCTACTTTTCAGAGATGTAACGGCAATTTTTCAGTGATATAACGGCTATTTTTCAGAGTTAAATGGCTATTTTTCAGAGATACAACGGCTATTTTTCAGTGATACAACGGCTATTTTTCAGAGATACAACGGCTATTTTTCAGAGGTACAACGGCTATTTCCAGAGATACAACGGCTATTTTTCATAGATACAACGTTTATTTTTCGGAGATACAACGGCTATTTCTCGGAGACACAACGGCTATTTCTCGGAGATACAACTGCTATTTTTCGGAGATACAACGGCTATTTTTCGGAGATACAACGGCTATTTTTTGGAGATACAACGGCTATTTTTCGGAGATACAACGCTATTTTCCGGAGATACAACGGCTAATTTCTGGAGATACAACTGCTATTTTCCGGAGATACAACGGCTATTTTCTGGAGGTACAACGGCTATTTTCCGGAGATAAAACGGCTATTTTCCGGAGATACAACGTCTATTTTCCAGAGATACAACGGCTATTTTCCAGAGATACAACGGCTATTTTCCAGATATACAACGGCTATATTCCAGAGATACAATGGCTATTTTCCAGAGATACAACGGCTATTTTCCAGAGATACAACAGCTATTTTCCAGAGATACAACGGCTATTTTTCAGAGATACAACGGCTATTTTCCATAGATACAACGGCTATTTTCCAGAGACACAACGGCTATTTTCCAGAGACACAACGGCTATTTTCCAGAGACAAAACGGCTATATTTGAGAGACACAACTGCTATTTTTCAGAGATACAACGGCTATTTTTCAGAGATACGACGGCTATTTCTCAGAGATACGACTGCTATTTTTCAGAGATACGACGGCAATGTTCCAGAGATACGACGGCTATTTTTCAGACATACGATGGCTATTTATCGGATATACAATGGCTCTTTTTCGGAGATATAACATCTATTTTTAGGAGAAATAACGGCTATTTTTCGGAGATTCAACGGCTATGTTTCGAGATACAGCGGCTATTTTTCGGAGATACAACGGTTATTTTTCGGAGATACAACGGCTATTTTTAGGAGATACAACGGCTATATTTCGGATACACAACGGCTATTTCTCGGAGACACAACGGCTATATCTCTAAGATACAACGGCTATTTTTCGGAGATATTACGGCTACTTTTCGGAGATACAACGGCTATTTTTCGGAGCATTAACGGCTATTACTCGAAGATATAATGGCTATTTTTCGGAGATACAACGGCTATTTTTGAGAGATATAACGGCTATTGTTTAGATATACTACGGCTATTTTTCAGAGATATAACGGATATTTTTCAGAGATAGAACGGCTATTTTTCAGAGTTATAGCGTCTATTTTACAGAGATATAACGGCGATTTTTCGGAGATATAATGGCTATTTTTCAGAGATATAACGGCTGATTTTCAAAGATATAACGGCTATTTTTCACTAATATAACGGCTAGTTTCAGAGATATAACGGCGATTTTTCAGAGATTTAACGGCTATTTTTCAGAGCTATAATGGCTATTTTTCAGTGATATAACGGCTATTTTTCAGTGATACAACGGCTATATTTCAAAGATACAACGGCTATTATTCAGAGATACAACGGCTATTTTTCAGAGATACAACGGCTATTTTTCAGAGTTACAGCGGCTATTTTCCAGAGATACAACGGCTATTTTACATAGATACAACGGCTATTTTTCGGAGATACAACGGCTATTTCTCGGAGACACAACGGCTATTTCTCGGAGATACATCGGCTATTTTTCGGAGATACAACGGCTATTTTTCGGAGATACAACGGCTATTTTTCTGAGATACAACGGCTATTTTTCGGAGATACAACGGCTACTCTTCGGAGATATAACGGCTATTTTTCGGAGATACAACGGCTATTTTTCAGAGATGCAACGGCTATTTTCGAGAGATACAACGGCTATTTTTCAGAGATACGACGGCTATTTTTCGGAGATACAACGGCTACTTTTCGGAGATAAAATGGCTACTTTTCGGAGATACAACGGCTATCTTTCGGAGATACAACGGCTGTTTCTCGGAGATATAACGGCCTTTTTTCGGAGATATAACGGCTATTTTTCAGAGATATAACGGCTATTTTTCCGAGATATAACGGCTACTTTTCAGAGATATAACAGCCATTTTTCAGGGATATAACGACTATTTTTCAGAGTTACAACGGCTATTTTCCAGAGATACAACGGCTATTATTCATAGATACAACGGCTATTTTTCGGAGATACAACGGCTATTTCTCGGAGATATAACGGCTATTTTTCAGAGTTATAATGGCTATTCTTCAGTGACACAACGGCTATTTTTCAGTGATACCATGGCTATTTTTCAGAGATACAACGGCTATTTTTCAGAGATACAATGGCTATTTTTCAGAGTTACTACGACTATTTTTCAGAGTTACAACGGCTATTATTCATAGATACAACGGCTATTTTTCGGAGATACAACAGCTATTTCTCGGAGATATAACGGCTATTTTTCAGAGTTATAATGGCTATTCTTCAGTGACACAACGGCTATTTTTCAGTGATACCATGGCTATTTTTCAGAGATACAACGGCTATTTTTCAGAGATACAATGGCTATTTTTCAGAGTTACTACGACTATTTTTCAGAGTTACAACGGCTATTATTCATAGATACAACGGCTATTTTTCGGAGATACAACGGCTATTTCTCGGAGATATAACGGCTATTTTTCAAAGATACAACGGCTATTTTTTGGATATACAACGGCTATTTTTCGGATATACAACGGCTCTTTTTCGGAGATATAACGTCTATTAATCGGAGATACAACGTCTATTTTTCGGAGATACAACGTCTAATTTTCGGAGATACAACAGCTATTTTTCGGAGACATAATGGCCATTTTTCGGAGATATAACGGCAATTCTTCGGAGATATTACCTCTATTTTTCAGAGATATTACGGCTATTTTTCAGAGATATAACGGATATTTATCAGAGATATAACGGCTCTTTTTCAGAGATATAACGGGTATTTTTCACAGATATAACGGCTACTTTTCAGAGATGTAACGGCAATTTTTCAGTGATATAACGGCTATTTTTCAGAGTTAAATGGCTATTTTTCAGAGATACAACGGCTATTTTTCAGTGATACAACGGCTATTTTTCAGAGATACAACGGCTATTTTTCAGAGGTACAACGGCTATTTCCAGAGATACAACGGCTATTTTTCATAGATACAACGGCTATTTTTCGGAGATACAACGGCTATTTCTCGGAGACACAACGGCTATTTCTCGGAGATACAACTGCTATTTTTCGGAGATACAACGGCTATTTTTCGGAGATACAACGGCAGTTTTACGGAGATACAACCGCTATTTTTCGGAGATACAACGGCTACTTTTCGGAGATACAACGGCTATTTTTCGGAGATGCACCGGCTATTTTTCGGGGATACAACGGCTTTTTTCGGAGATACAACGGTTACTTTTCGGAGATACAACGGCTACTTTTCGGAGATACAACGGCTACTTTTCGGAGATATAACGGCTATTTTTCGGAGATATAACGGCTATTTTTCGGAGATATAACGACTATTTTTCGGAGATATAACGGATATTTTTCGGAGATATAACGGATATTTTTCGGAGATATAACTGCTATTTTCGGAGATACAACGGCTATTGTTTAGAGATAGAACGGCTATTTTTCAGAGATATAACGGGTATTTTTCAGAGATATAACGGCTATTTTTCAGAGATATAACGACTATTTTTCAGAGATATAACGGCTATTTTTCGGAGATATAACGGCATTTTTCAGAGATATAACGGCTGTTTTCGGAGATGTAACGGCTATTTTTCAGGGATATAACGGCCCTGTTTTCGGAGGTATGACGGTTATTTTTCGGAGATATAATGGCTATTATTCGGTGATATAACGGCCTTTTTTTGGAGATATAACGGCTATTTTTGGAGATATAACGGCTATTTTTCAGAGATATAACGGCTATTTTTCAGAGATATAACGGCTATTTTTCAGAGATATCACGGCTACTTTTCAAATATATAACGGCAATTTTTCAGAGATATAACGGCTATTTTTCAGAGATACAACGGCTATTTCTCAGTGATACAATGGCTATTTTTCGGAGATACAACGGCTATTTTTCAGAGAAATACCGGCTATTTTTCACAGATACAACGGCTATTTTCCAGAGCTATTTTTCAGAGACACAACGGCTATTTTTCAGAGACACAACGGCTATTTTTCAGAGATATAACGGCTATTTTCGGAGATACAACGGCTATTTTTCGGAGATGCAACGGCTATTTTTCGGGGATACAACGGCTTTTTTCGGAGATACAACGGTTACTTTTCGGAGATACAACGGCTATTTTTCGGAGATACAACGGCTACTTTTCGGAGATAAAATGGCTACTTTTCGGAGATACAACGGCTATCTTTCGGAGATACAACGGCTGTTTCTCGGAGATATAACTGCCTTTTTTCGGAGATATAACGGCTATTTTTCAGAGATATAACGGCTATTTTTCCGAGATATAACGGCTACTTTTCAGAGATATAACAGCAATTTTTCAGGGATATAACGACTATTTTTCAGAGTTACAACGGCTATTTTCCAGAGATACAACGGCTATTATTCATAGATACAACGGGTATTTTTCGGAGATACAACGGCTATTTCTCGGACATATAACGGCTATTTTTCAGAGTTATAACGGCTATTCTTCAGTAACACAACGGCTATTTTTCAGTGATACCATGGCTATTTTTCAGAGATACAACGGCTATTTTTCAGAGATACGACGGCTATTTCTCAGAGATACGACTGCTATTTTTCAGAGATACGACGGCAATGTTCCAGAGAGACGACGGCTATTTTTCAGACATACGATGGCTGTTTATCGGATATACAATGGCTCTTTTTCGGAGATATAACATTTATTTTTAGGAGAAGTAACGGCTATTTTTCTGAGATACAACGGCTATGTTTCGAGATACAGCGGCTATTTTTCGGAGATACAACGGTTATTTTTCGGAGATACAACGGCTATTTTTAGGAGATACAACGGCTATATCTCGGATACACAACGGCTATTTCTCGGAGACACAACGGCTATATCTCTAAGATACAACGGCTATTTTTCGGAGATATTACGGCTACTTTTCGGAGATACAACGGCTATTTTTCGGAGCATTAACGGCTATTACTCGGAGATATAATGGCTATTTTTCGGAGATACAACGGCTATTTTTGAGAGATATAACGGCTATTGTTTAGATATACTACGGCTATTTTTCAGAGATATAACGGATATTTTTCAGAGATAGAACGGCTATTTTTCAGAGTTATAGCGCCTATTTTACAGAGATATAACGGCGATTTTTCGGAGATATAATGGCTATTTTTCAGAGATATAACGGCTATTTTTCAAAGATATAACGGCTATTTTTCACTAATATAACGGCTACTTTCAGAGATATAACGGCGATTTTTCAGAGATTTAACAGCTATTTTTCAGAGCTATAATGGCTATTTTTCAGTGTTACAACGGCTATTTTTCAGTGATACAACGGCTATATTTCAAAGATACAACGGCTATTATTCAGAGATACACTGGCTATTTTTCAGAGATACAACGGCTATTTTTCAGAGTTACAACGGCTATTTTCCAGAGATACAACGGCTATTTTACATAGATACAACGGCTATTTTTCGGAGATACAACGGCTATTTCTCGGAGACACAACGGCTATTTCTCGGAGATACATCGGCTATTTTTCGGAGATACAACGGCTATTTTTCGGAGATACAACGGCTATTTTTCTGAGATACAACGGCTATTTTTCGGAGATACAACGGCTACTCTTCGGAGATATAACGGCTATTTTTCGGAGATACAACGGCTATTTTTCAGAGATGCAACGGCTATTTTCGAGAGATACAACGGCTATTTTTCAGAGATACGACGGCTATTTTTCGGAGATACAACGGCTACTTTTCGGAGATAAAATGGCTACTTTTCGGAGATACAACGGCTATCTTTCGGAGATACAACGGCTGTTTCTCGGAGATATAACGGCCTTTTTTCGGAGATATAACGGCTATTTTTCAGAGATATAACGGCTATTTTTCATAGATACAACGGCTATTTTTCGGAGATACAACGGCTATTTCTCGGAGACACAACGGCTATTTCTCGGAGATACAACTGCTATTTTTCGGAGATACAACGGCTATTTTTCGGAGATACAACGGCTGTTTTACGGAGATACAACCGCTATTTTTCGGAGATACAACGGCTATTTTTCGGAGATGCAACGGCTATTTTTCGGGGATACAACGGCTTTTTTCGGAGATACAACGGTTACTTTTCGGAGATACAACGGCTACTTTTCGGAGATACAACGGCTACTTTTCGGAGATATAACGGCTATTTTTCGGAGATATAACTACTATTTTTCGGAGATATAACGGATATTTTTCGGAGATATAACGGATATTTTTCGGAGATATAACTGCTATTTTCGGAGATACAACGGCTATTGTTTAGAGATAGAACGGCTATTTTTCAGAGATATAACGGGTATTTTTCAGAGATATAACGGCTATTTTTCAGAGATATAACGACTATTTTTCAGAGATATAACGGCTATTTTTCGGAGATATAACGGCATTTTTCAGAGATATAACGGCTATTTTCGGAGATGTAACGGCTATTTTTCAGGGATATAACGGCCCTGTTTTCGGAGGTATGACGGTTATTTTTCGGAGATATAATGGCTATTATTCGGTGATATAACGGCCTTTTTTTGGAGATATAACGGCTATTTTTGGAGATATAACGGCTATTTTTCAGAGATATAACGGCTATTTTTCAGAGATATTAAGGCTATTTTTCAGAGATATCACGGCTATTTCTCAGTGATACAATGGCTATTTTTCGGAGATACAACGGCTATTTTTCAGAGAAATACCGGCTATTTTTCACAGATACAACGGCTATTTTCCAGAGCTATTTTTCAGAGACACAACGGCTATTTTTCAGAGACACAACGGCTATTTTTCAGAGATATAACGGCTATTTTCGGAGATACAACGGCTATTTTTCGGAGATGCAACGGCTATTTTTCGGGGATACAACGGCTTTTTTCGGAGATACAACGGTTACTTTTCGGAGATACAACGGCTATTTTTCGGAGATACAACGGCTACTTTTCGGAGATAAAATGGCTACTTTTCGGAGATACAACGGCTATCTTTCGGAGATACAACGGCTGTTTCTCGGAGATATAACTGCCTTTTTTCGGAGATATAACGGCTATTTTTCAGAGATATAACGGCTATTTTTCCGAGATATAACGGCTACTTTTCAGAGATATAACAGCAATTTTTCAGGGATATAACGACTATTTTTCAGAGTTACAACGGCTATTTTCCAGAGATACAACGGCTATTATTCATAGATACAACGGCTATTTTTGGGAGATACAACGGCTAATTCTCGGACATATAACGGCTATTTTTCAGAGTTATAATGGCTATTCTTCAGTAACACAACGGCTATTTTTCAGTGATACCATGGCTATTTTTCAGAGATACAACGGCTATATTTCAGAGATACAACGGCTATTATTCAGAGATACAACGGCTATTTTCCAGAGATACAACAGCTATTTTCCAGAGATACAACGGCTATTTTTCAGAGATACAACGGCTATTTTCCATAGATACAACGGCTATTTTCCAGAGACACAACGGCTATTTTCCAGAGACACAACGGCTATTTTCCAGAGACAAAACGGCTATATTTGAGAGACACAACTGCTATTTTTCAGAGATACAACGGCTATTTTTCAGAGATACGACGGCTATTTCTCAGAGATACGACTGCTATTTTTCAGAGATACGACGGCAATGTTCCAGAGAGACGACGGCTATTTTTCAGACATACGATGGCTATTTATCGGATATACAATGGCTCTTTTTCGGAGATATAACATCTATTTTTAGGAGAAATAACGGCTATTTTTCGGAGATACAACGGCTATGTTTCGAGATACAGCGGCTATTTTTCGGAGATACAACGGTTATTTTTCGGAGATACAACGGCTATTTTTAGGAGATACAACGGCTATATCTCGGATACACAACGGCTATTTCTCGGAGTCACAACGACTATATCTCTAACATACAACGGCTATTTTTCGGAGAAATTACGGCTACTTTTCGGAGATACAACGGCTATTTTTCGGAGCATTAACGGCTATTACTCGGAGATATAATGGCTATTTTTCGGAGATATAACGGCTATTTTTCAAAGATATAACGGCTATTTTTCACTAATATAACGGCTACTTTCAGAGAATAACGGCGATTTTTCAGAGATTTAACAGCTATTTTTCAGAGATATAACGGCTATTTTTCCGAGATATAACGGCTACTTTTCAGAGATATAACAGCAATTTTTCAGGGATATAACGACTATTTTTCAGAGTTACAACGGCTATTTTCCAGAGATACAACGGCTATTATTCATAGATACAACGGCTATTTTTCGGAGATACAACGGCTATTTCTCGGAGATATAACGGCTATTTTTCAGAGTTATAATGGCTATTCTTCAGTGACACAACGGCTATTTTTCAGTGATACCATGGCTATTTTTCAGAGATACAACGGCTATTTTTCAGAGATACAATGGCTATTTTTCAGAGTTACAACGACTATTTTTCAGAGTTACAACGGCTATTATTCATAGATACAACGGCTATTTTTCTGAGATACAACGGCTATTTTTCGGAGATACAACGGCTACTCTTCGGAGATATAACGGCTATTTTTCGGAGATACAACGGCTATTTTTCAGAGATGCAACGGCTATTTTCGAGAGATACAACGGCTATTTTTCAGAGATACGACGGCTATTTTTCGGAGATACAACGGCTACTTTTCGGAGATAAAATGGCTACTTTTCGGAGATACAACGGCTATCTTTCGGAGATACAACGGCTGTTTCTCGGAGATATAACGGCCTTTTTTCGGAGATATAACGGCTATTTTTCAGAGATATAACGGCTATTTTTCATAGATACAACGGCTATTTTTCGGAGATACAACGGCTGTTTTACGGAGATACAACCGCTATTTTTCGGAGATACAACGGCTATTTTTCGGAGATGCAACGGCTATTTTTCGGGGATACAACGGCTTTTTTCGGAGATACAACGGTTACTTTTCGGAGATACAACGGCTACTTTTCGGAGATACAACGGCTACTTTTCGGAGATATAACGGCTATTTTTCGGAGATATAACGGCTATTTTTCGGAGATATAACTACTATTTTTCGGAGATATAACGGATATTTTTCGGAGATATAACGGATATTTTTCGGAGATATAACTGCTATTTTCGGAGATACAACGGCTATTGTTTAGAGATAGAACGGCTATTTTTCAGAGATATAACGGGTATTTTTCAGAGATATAACGGCTATTTTTCAGAGATATAACGACTATTTTTCAGAGATATAACGGCTATTTTTCGGAGATATAACGGCATTTTTCAGAGATATAACGGCTATTTTCGGAGATGTAACGGCTATTTTTCAGGGATATAACGGCCCTGTTTTCGGAGGTATGACGGTTATTTTTCGGAGATATAATGGCTATTATTCGGTGATATAACGGCCTTTTTTTGGAGATATAACGGCTATTTTTGGAGATATAACGGCTATTTTTCAGAGATATAACGGCTATTTTTCAGAGATATAACGGCTATTTTTCAGAGATATCACGGCTACTTTTCAAATATATAACGGCAATTTTTCAGAGATATAACGGCTATTTTTCAGAGATACAACGGCTATTTCTCAGTGATACAATGGCTATTTTTCGGAGATACAACGGCTATTTTTCAGAGAAATACCGGCTATTTTTCACAGATACAACGGCTATTTTCCAGAGCTATTTTTCAGAGACACAACGGCTATTTTTCAGAGACACAACGGCTATTTTTCAGAGATATAACGGCTATTTTCGGAGATACAACGGCTATTTTTCGGAGATGCAACGGCTATTTTTCGGGGATACAACGGCTTTTTTCGGAGATACAACGGTTACTTTTCGGAGATACAACGGCTATTTTTCGGAGATACAACGGCTACTTTTCGGAGATAAAATGGCTACTTTTCGGAGATACAACGGCTATCTTTCGGAGATACAACGGCTGTTTCTCGGAGATATAACTGCCTTTTTTCGGAGATATAACGGCTATTTTTCAGAGATATAACGGCTATTTTTCCGAGATATAACGGCTACTTTTCAGAGATATAACAGCAATTTTTCAGGGATATAACGACTATTTTTCAGAGTTACAACGGCTATTTTCCAGAGATACAACGGCTATTATTCATAGATACAACGGCTATTTTTCGGAGATACAACGGCTATTTCTCGGACATATAACGGCTATTTTTCAGAGTTATAATGGCTATTCTTCAGTAACACAACGGCTATTTTTCAGTGATACCATGGCTATTTTTCAGAGATACAACGGCTATATTTCAGAGATACAACGGCTATTATTCAGAGATACAACGGCTATTTTCCAGAGATACAACAGCTATTTTCCAGAGATACAACGGCTATTTTTCAGAGATACAACGGCTATTTTCCATAGATACAACGGCTATTTTCCAGAGACACAACGGCTATTTTCCAGAGACACAACGGCTATTTTCCAGAGACAAAACGGCTATATTTGAGAGACACAACTGCTATTTTTCAGAGATACAACGGCTATTTTTCAGAGATACGACGGCTATTTCTCAGAGATACGACTGCTATTTTTCAGAGATACGACGGCAATGTTCCAGAGAGACGACGGCTATTTTTCAGACATACGATGGCTATTTATCGGATATACAATGGCTCTTTTTCGGAGATATAACATCTATTTTTAGGAGAAATAACGGCTATTATTCGGAGATACAACGGCTATGTTTCGAGATACAGCGGCTATTTTTCGGAGATACAACGGTTATTTTTCGGAGATACAACGGCTATTTTTAGGAGATACAACGGCTATATCTCGGATACACAACGGCTATTTCTCGGAGTCACAACGACTATATCTCTAACATACAACGGCTATTTTTCGGAGATATTACGGCTACTTTTCGGAGATACAACGGCTATTTTTCGGAGCATTAACGGCTATTACTCGGAGATATAATGGCTATTTTTCGGAGATATAACGGCTATTTTTCAAAGATATAACGGCTATTTTTCACTAATATAACGGCTACTTTCAGAGATATAACGGCGATTTTTCAGAGATTTAACAGCTATTTTTCAGAGATATAACGGCTATTTTTCCGAGATATAACGGCTACTTTTCAGAGATATAACAGCAATTTTTCAGGGATATAACGACTATTTTTCAGAGTTACAACGGCTATTTTCCAGAGATACAACGGCTATTATTCATAGATACAACGGCTATTTTTCGGAGATACAACGGCTATTTCTCGGAGATATAACGGCTATTTTTCAGAGTTATAATGGCTATTCTTCAGTGACACAACGGCTATTTTTCAGTGATACCATGGCTATTTTTCAGAGATACAACGGCTATTTTTCAGAGATACAATGGCTATTTTTCAGAGTTACAACGACTATTTTTCAGAGTTACAACGGCTATTATTCATAGATACAACGGCTATTTTTCGGAGATACAACGGCTATTTCTCGGAGATATAACGGCTATTTTTCAAAGATACAACGGCTATTTTTTGGATATACAACGGCTATTTTTCGGATTTACAACGGCTCTTTTTCGGAGATATAACGTCTATTATTCGGAGATACAACGTTATTTTTCGGAGATACAACGTCTAATTTTCGGAGATACAACAGCTATTTTTCGGAGACATAACGGCCATTTTTCGGAGATATAACGGCAGTTCTTCGGAGATAGTACCTCTATGTTTCAGAGATATAACGGCTATTTCTCTGAGATATAACGGATATTTATCAGAGATATAACGGCTCTTTTTCAGAGATATAACGGGTATTTTTCACAGATATAACGGCTACTTTTCAGAGATGTAACGGCAATTTTTCAGTGATATAACGGCTATTTTTCAGAGTTAAATGGCTATTTTTCAGAGATACAACGGCTATTTTTCAGTGATACAACGGCTATTTTTCAGAGATACAACGGCTATTTTTCAGAGGTACAACGGCTATTTCCAGAGATACAACGGCTATTTTTCATAGATACAACGGCTATTTTTCGGAGATACAACGGCTATTTCTCGGAGACACAACGGCTATTTCTCGGAGATACAACTGCTATTTTTCGGAGATACAACGGCTATTTTTCGGAGATACAACGGCTACTTTTCGGAGATAAAATGGCTACTTTTCGGAGATACAACGGCTATCTTTCGGAGATACAACGGCTATTTCTCGGAGATATAACGGCCTTTTTTCGGAGATATAACGGCTATTTTTCAGAGATATAACGGCTATTTTTCCGAGATATAACGGCTACTTTTCAGAGATATAACAGCAATTTTTCAGGGATATAACGACTATTTTTCAGAGTTACAACGGCTATTTTCCAGAGATACAACGGCTATTATTCGTAGATACAACGGCTATTTTTCGGAGATACAACGGCTATTTCTCGGAGATATAACGGCTATTATTCAGAGTTATAATGGCTATTCTTCAGTGACACAACGGCTATTTTTCAGTGATACCATGGCTATTTTTCAGAGATACAACGGCTATATTTCAGAGATACAACGGCTATTATTCAGAGACACAACGGCTATTTTCCAGAGACACAACGGCTATTTTCCAGAGACAAAACGGCTATATTTGAGAGACACAACTGCTATTTTTCAGAGATACAACAGCTATTTTTCAGAGATACGACGGCTATTTCTCAGAGATACGACTGCTATTTTTCAGAGATACGACGGCAATGTTCCAGAGATACGACGGCTATTTTTCAGACATACGATGGCTATTTATCGGATATACAATGGCTCTTTTTCGGAGATATAACATCTATTTTTAGGAGAAATAACGGCTATTTTTCGGAGATACAACGGCTATGTTTCGAGATACAGCGGCTATTTTTCGGAGATACAACGGTTATTTTTCGGAGATACAACGGCTATTTTTAGGAGATACGACGGCTATATCTCGGATACACAACGGCTATTTCTCGGAGACACAACGGCTATATCTCTAAGATACAACGGCTATTTTTCGGAGATATTACGGCTACTTTTCGGAGATACAACGGCTATTTTTCGGAGCATTAACGGCTATTACTCGGAGATATAATGGCTATTTTTCGGAGATACAACGGCTATTTTTGAGAGATATAACGGCTATTGTTTAGATATACTACGGCTATTTTTCAGAGATATAACGGATATTTTTCAGAGATAGAACGGCTATTTTTCAGAGTTATAGCGGCTATTTTACAGAGATATAACGGCGATTTTTCGGAGATATAATGGCTATTTTTCAGAGATATAACAGCTATTTTTCAAAGATATAACGGCTATTTTTCACTAATATAACGGCTACTTTCAGAGATATAACGGCGATTTTTCAGAGATTTAACGGCTATTTTTCAGAGCTATAATGGCTATTTTTCAGTGATACAACGGCTATTTTTCAGTGATACAACGGCTATATTTCAGAGATACAACGACTATTATTCAGAGATACAACGGCTTTTTTCAGAGATACAACGGCTATTTTTAAGAGTTACAACTGCTATTTTCCAGAGATACAACGGCTATTTTACATAGATACAACGGCTATATTTCGGAGATACAACGGCTATTTCTCGGAGACACAACGGCTATTTCTCGGAGATACATCGGCTATTTTTCGGAGATACAACGGCTATTTTTCGGAGATACAACGGCTATTTTTCTGAGATACAACGGCTATTTTTCGGAGATACAACGGCTACTCTTCGGAGATATAACGGCTATTTTTCGGAGATACAACGGCTATTTTTCAGAGATGCAACGGCTATTTTCGAGAGATACAACGGCTATTTTTCAGAGATACGACGGCTATTTTTCGGAGATACAACGGCTACTTTTCGGAGATAAAATGGCTACTTTTCGGAGATACAACGGCTATCTTTCGGAGATACAACGGCTGTTTCTCGGAGATATAACGGCCTTTTTTCGGAGATATAACGGCTATTTTTCAGAGATATAACGGCTATTTTTCCGAGATATAACGGCTACTTTTCAGAGATATAACAGCAATTTTTCAGGGATATAACGACTATTTTTCAGAGTTACAACGGCTATTTTCCAGAGATACAACGGCTATTTTTCATAGATACAACGGCTATTTTTCGGAGATACAACCGCTATTTCTCGGAGATATAACGGCTATTTTTCAGAGTTACAATGGCTATTCTTCAGTGACACAACGGCTATTTTTCAGTGATACCATGGCTATTTTTCAGAGATACAACGGCCATTTTTCAGAGATACAATGGCTATTTTTCAGAGTTACAACGACTATTTTTCAGAGTTACAACGGCTATTATTCATAGATACAACGGCTATTTTTCGGAGATACAACGGCTATTTCTCGGAGATATAACGGCTATTTTTCAAAGATACAACGGCTATTTGTTGGATATACAACGGCTATTTTTCGGATCTACAACGGCTTTTTTTTCGGAGATATAACGTCTATTATTCGGAGATACAACGTCTATTTCTTGGAGATACAACGTCTAATTTTCGGAGATACAACAGCTATTTTTCGGAGACATAACGGCCATTTTTCGGAGATATAACGGCAGTTCTTCGGAGATAGTACCTCTATGTTTCAGAGATATAACGGCTATTTCTCTGAGATATAACGGATATTTATCAGAGATATAACGGCTCTTTTTCAGAGATATAACGGGTATTTTTCACAGATATAACGGCTACTTTTCAGAGATGTAACGGCAATTTTTCAGTGATATAACGGCTATTTTTCAGAGTTAAATGGCTATTTTTCAGAGATACAACGGCTATTTTTCAGTGATACAACGGCTATTTTTCAGAGATACAACGGCTATTTTTCAGAGGTACAACGGCTATTTCCAGAGATACAACGGCTATTTTTCATAGATACAACGGCTATTTTTCGGAGATACAACGGCTATTTCTCGGAGACACAACGGCTATTTCTCGGAGATACAACTGCTATTTTTCGGAGATACAACGGCTATTTTTCGGAGATACAACGGCTACTTTTCGGAGATAAAATGGCTACTTTTCGGAGATACAACGGCTATCTTTCGGAGATACAACGGCTATTTCTCGGAGATATAACGGCCTTTTTTCGGAGATATAACGGCTATTTTTCAGAGATATAACGGCTATTTTTCCGAGATATAACGGCTACTTTTCAGAGATATAACAGCAATTTTTCAGGGATATAACGACTATTTTTCAGAGTTACAACGGCTATTTTCCAGAGATACAACGGCTATTATTCGTAGATACAACGGCTATTTTTCGGAGATACAACGGCTATTTCTCGGAGATATAACGGCTATTATTCAGAGTTATAATGGCTATTCTTCAGTGACACAACGGCTATTTTTCAGTGATACCATGGCTATTTTTCAGAGATACAACGGCTATATTTCAGAGATACAACGGCTATTATTCAGAGACACAACGGCTATTTTCCAGAGACACAACGGCTATTTTCCAGAGACAAAACGGCTATATTTGAGAGACACAACTGCTATTTTTCAGAGATACAACAGCTATTTTTCAGAGATACGACGGCTATTTCTCAGAGATACGACTGCTATTTTTCAGAGATACGACGGCAATGTTCCAGAGATACGACGGCTATTTTTCAGACATACGATGGCTATTTATCGGATATACAATGGCTCTTTTTCGGAGATATAACATCTATTTTTAGGAGAAATAACGGCTATTTTTCGGAGATACAACGGCTATGTTTCGAGATACAGCGGCTATTTTTCGGAGATACAACGGTTATTTTTCGGAGATACAACGGCTATTTTTAGGAGATACGACGGCTATATCTCGGATACACAACGGCTATTTCTCGGAGACACAACGGCTATATCTCTAAGATACAACGGCTATTTTTCGGAGATATTACGGCTACTTTTCGGAGATACAACGGCTATTTTTCGGAGCATTAACGGCTATTACTCGGAGATATAATGGCTATTTTTCGGAGATACAACGGCTATTTTTGAGAGATATAACGGCTATTGTTTAGATATACTACGGCTATTTTTCAGAGATATAACGGATATTTTTCAGAGATAGAACGGCTATTTTTCAGAGTTATAGCGGCTATTTTACAGAGATATAACGGCGATTTTTCGGAGATATAATGGCTATTTTTCAGAGATATAACAGCTATTTTTCAAAGATATAACGGCTATTTTTCACTAATATAACGGCTACTTTCAGAGATATAACGGCGATTTTTCAGAGATTTAACGGCTATTTTTCAGAGCTATAATGGCTATTTTTCAGTGATACAACGGCTATTTTTCAGTGATACAACGGCTATATTTCAGAGATACAACGACTATTATTCAGAGATACAACGGCTTTTTTCAGAGATACAACGGCTATTTTTAAGAGTTACAACTGCTATTTTCCAGAGATACAACGGCTATTTTACATAGATACAACGGCTATATTTCGGAGATACAACGGCTATTTCTCGGAGACACAACGGCTATTTCTCGGAGATACATCGGCTATTTTTCGGAGATACAACGGCTATTTTTCGGAGATACAACGGCTATTTTTCTGAGATACAACGGCTATTTTTCGGAGATACAACGGCTACTCTTCGGAGATATAACGGCTATTTTTCGGAGATACAACGGCTATTTTTCAGAGATGCAACGGCTATTTTCGAGAGATACAACGGCTATTTTTCAGAGATACGACGGCTATTTTTCGGAGATACAACGGCTACTTTTCGGAGATAAAATGGCTACTTTTCGGAGATACAACGGCTATCTTTCGGAGATACAACGGCTGTTTCTCGGAGATATAACGGCCTTTTTTCGGAGATATAACGGCTATTTTTCAGAGATATAACGGCTATTTTTCCGAGATATAACGGCTACTTTTCAGAGATATAACAGCAATTTTTCAGGGATATAACGACTATTTTTCAGAGTTACAACGGCTATTTTCCAGAGATACAACGGCTATTTTTCATAGATACAACGGCTATTTTTCGGAGATACAACCGCTATTTCTCGGAGATATAACGGCTATTTTTCAGAGTTACAATGGCTATTCTTCAGTGACACAACGGCTATTTTTCAGTGATACCATGGCTATTTTTCAGAGATACAACGGCCATTTTTCAGAGATACAATGGCTATTTTTCAGAGTTACAACGACTATTTTTCAGAGTTACAACGGCTATTATTCATAGATACAACGGCTATTTTTCGGAGATACAACGGCTATTTCTCGGAGATATAACGGCTATTTTTCAAAGATACAACGGCTATTTGTTGGATATACAACGGCTATTTTTCGGATCTACAACGGCTTTTTTTTCGGAGATATAACGTCTATTATTCGGAGATACAACGTCTATTTCTTGGAGATACAACGTCTAATTTTCGGAGATACAACAGCTATTTTTCGGAGACATAACGGCCATTTTTCGGAGATATAACGGCAATTCTTCGGAGATATTACCTCCATTTTTCAGAGATATTACGGCTATTTTTCAGAGATATAACGGATATTTATCAGAGATATAACGGCTCTTTTTCAGAGATATAACGGGTATTTTTCACAGATATAACGGATATTTTCCGGAGATAAAACGGCTATTTTCCGGAGATACAACGTCTATTTTCCAGAGATACAACGGCTATTTTCCAGAGATACAACGGCTATTTTCCAGATATACAACGGCTATATTCCAGAGATACAATGGCTATTTTCCAGAGATACAACGGCTATTTTCCAGAGATACAACAGCTATTTTCCAGAGATACAACGGCTATTTTTCAGAGATACAACGGCTATTTTCCATAGATACAACGGCTATTTTCCAGAGACACAACGGCTATTTTCCAGAGACACAACGGCTATTTTCCAGAGACAAAACGGCTATATTTGAGAGACACAACTGCTATTTTTCAGAGATACAACGGCTATTTTTCAGAGATACGACGGCAATGTTCCAGAGATACGACGGCTATTTTTCAGACATACGATGGCTATTTATCGGATATACAATGGCTCTTTTTCGGAGATATAACATCTATTTTTAGGAGAAATAACGGCTATTTTTCGGAGATACAACGGCTATGTTTCGAGATACAGCGGCTATTTTTCGGAGATACAACGGTTATTTTTCGGAGATACAACGGCTATTTTTAGGAGATACAACGGCTATATCTCGGATACACAACGGCTATTTCTCGGAGACACAACGGCTATATCTCTAAGATACAACGGCTATTTTTCGGAGATATTACGGCTACTTTTCGGAGATACAACGGCTATTTTTCGGAGCATTAACGGCTATTACTCGAAGATATAATGGCTATTTTTCGGAGATACAACGGCTGTTTTTGAGAGATATAACGGCTATTGTTTAGATATACTACGGCTATTTTTCAGAGATATAACGGATATTTTTCAGAGATAGAACGGCTATTTTTCAGAGTTATAGCGGCTATTTTCAGAGATATAACGGCGATTTTTCGGAGATATAATGGCTATTTTTCTGAGATATAACGGCTATTTTTCAAAGATATAACGGCTATTTTTCACTAATATAACGGCTAGTTTCAGAGATATAACGGCGATTTTTCAGAGATTTAACGGCTATTTTTCAGAGCTATAATGGCTATTTTTCAGTGATATAACGGCTATTTTTCAGTGATACAACGGCTATATTTCAGAGATACAACGGCTATATTTCAGAGATACAACGGCTATTATTCAGAGATACAACGGCTATTTTTCAGAGATACAACGGCTATTTTTCAGAGATACAATGGCTATTTTTCAGAGTTACAACGACTATTTTTCAGAGTTACAACGGCTATTATTCATAGATACAACGGCTATTTTTCGGAGATACAACGGCTATTTCTCGGAGATATAACGGCTATTTTTCAAAGATACAACGGCTATTTTTTGGATATACAACGGCTATTTTTCGGATTTACAACGGCTCTTTTTCGGAGATATAACGTCTATTATTCGGAGATACAACGTCTATTTTTCGGAGATACAACGTCTAATTTTCGGAGATACAACAGCTATTTTTCGGAGACATAACGGCCATTTTTCGGAGATATAACGGCAGTTCTTCGGAGATAGTACCTCTATTTTTCAGAGATATAACGGCTATTTCTCTGAGATATAACGGATATTTATCAGAGATATAACGGCTCTTTTTCAGAGATATAACGGGTATTTTTCACAGATATAACGGCTACTTTTCAGAGATGTAACGGCAATTTTTCAGTGATATAACGGCTATTTTTCAGAGTTAAATGGCTATTTTTCAGAGATACAACGGCTATTTTTCAGTGATACAACGGCTATTTTTCAGAGATACAACGGCTATTTTTCAGAGGTACAACGGCTATTTCCAGAGATACAACGGCTATTTTTCATAGATACAACGGCTATTTTTCGGAGATACAACGGCTATTTCTCGGAGACACAACGGCTATTTCTCGGAGATACAACTGCTATTTTTCGGAGATACAACGGCTATTTTTCGGAGATACAACGGCTACTTTTCGGAGATACAGCGGCTATCTTTCGGAGATACAACGGCTATTTCTCGGAGATATAACGGCCTTTTTTCGGAGATATAACGGCTATTTTTCAGAGATATAACGGCTATTTTTCCGAGATATAACGGCTACTTTTCAGAGATATAACAGCAATTTTTCAGGGATATAACGACTATTTTTCAGAGTTACAACGGCTATTTTCCAGAGATACAACGGCTATTATTCGTAGATACAACGGCTATTTTTCGGAGATACAACGGCTATTTCTCGGAGATATAACGGCTATTTTTCAGAGTTATAATGGCTATTCTTCAGTGACACAACGGCTATTTTTCAGTGATACCATGGCTATTTTTCAGAGATACAACGGCTATATTTCAGAGATACAACGGCTATTATTCAGAGATACAACGGCTATTTTCCAGAGATATAACAGCTATTTTCCAGAGATACAATGGCTATTTTTCAGAGATACAACGGCTATTTTCCATGGATACAACGGCTATTTTCCAGAGACACAACGGCTATTTTCCAGAGACACAACGGCTATTTTCCAGAGACAAAACGGCTATATTTGAGAGACACAACTGCTATTTTTCAGAGATACAACAGCTATTTTTCAGAGATACGACGGCTATTTCTCAGAGATACGACTGCTATTTTTCAGAGATACGACGGCAATGTTCCAGAGATACGACGGCTATTTTTCAGACATACGATGGCTATTTATCGGATATACAATGGCTCTTTTTCGGAGATATAACATCTATTTTTAGGAGAAATAACGGCTATTTTTCGGAGATACAACGGCTATGTTTCGAGATACAGCGGCTATTTTTCGGAGATACAACGGTTATTTTTCGGAGATACAACGGCTATTTTTAGGAGATACAACGGCTATATCTCGGATACACAACGGCTATTTCTCGGAGACACAACGGCTATATCTCTAAGATACAACGGCTATTTTTCGGAGATATTACGGCTACTTTTCGGAGATACAACGGCTATTTTTCGGAGCATTAACGGCTATTACTCGGAGATATAATGGCTATTTTTCGGAGATACAACGGCTATTTTTGAGAGATATAACGGCTATTGTTTAGATATACTACGGCTATTTTTCAGAGATATAACGGATATTTTTCAGAGATAGAACGGCTATTTTTCAGAGTTATAGCGGCTATTTTACAGAGATATAACGGCGATTTTTCGGAGATATAATGGCTATTTTTCAGAGATATAACAGCTATTTTTCAAAGATTTAACGGCTATTTTTCACTAATATAACGGCTACTTTCAGAGATATAACGGCGATTTTTCAGAGATTTAACGGCTATTTTTCAGAGCTATAATGGCTATTTTTCAGTGATACAACGGCTATTTTTCAGTGATACAACGGCTATATTTCAGAGATACAACGACTATTATTCAGAGATACAACGGCTTTTTTCAGAGATACAACGGCTATTTTTCAGAGTTACAACGGCTATTTTCCAGAGATACAACGGCTATTTTACATAGATACAACGGCTATTGTTCGGAGATACAACGGCTATTTCTCGGAGACACAACGGCTATTTCTCGGAGATACATCGGCTATTTTTCGGAGATACAACGGCTATTTTTCGGAGATACAACGGCTATTTTTCTGAGATACAACGGCTATTTTTCGGAGATACAACGGCTACTCTTCGGAGATATAACGGCTATTTTTCGGAGATACAACGGCTATTTTTCAGAGATGCAACGGCTATTTTCGAGAGATACAACGGCTATTTTTCAGAGATACGACGGCTATTTTTCGGAGATACAACGGCTACTTTTCGGAGATAAAATGGCTACTTTTCGGAGATACAACGGCTATCTTTCGGAGATACAACGGCTGTTTCTCGGAGATATAACGGCCTTTTTTCGGAGATATAACGGCTATTTTTCAGAGATATAACGGCTATTTTTCCGAGATATAACGGCTACTCTTCAGAGATATAACAGCAATTTTTCAGGGATATAACGACTATTTTTCAGAGTTACAACGGCTATTTTCCAGAGATACAACGGCTATTATTCATAGATACAACGGCTATTTTTCGGAGATACAACGGCTATTTCTCGGAGATATAACGGCTATTTTTCAGAGTTATAATGGCTATTCTTCAGTGACACAACGGCTATTTTTCAGTGATACCATGGCTATTTTTCAGAGATACAACGGCCATTTTTCAGAGATACAATGGCTATTTTTCAGAGTTACAACGACTATTTTTTCAGAGTTACAACGGCTATTATTCATAGATACAACGGCTATTTTTCGGAGATACAACGGCTATTTCTCGGAGATATAACGGCTATTTTTCAAAGATACAACGGCTATTTATTGGATATACAACGGCTATTTTTCGGATTTACAACGGCTCTTTTTCGGAGATATAACGTCTATTATTCGGAGATACAACGTCTATTTCTCGGAGATACAACGTCTAATTTTCGGAGATACAACAGCTATTTTTCGGAGACATAACGGCCATTTTTCGGAGATATAACGGCAATTCTTCGGAGATATTACCTCTATTTTTCAGAGATATTACGGCTATTTTTCAGAGATATAACGGATATTTATCAGAGATATAACGGCTCTTTTTCAGAGATATAACGGGTATTTTTCACAGATATAACGGATATTTTTCAGAGATACAACTGCTATTTTCCGGAGATACAACGGCTATTTTCTAGAGGTACAACGGCTATTTTCCGGAGATAAAACGGCTATTTTCCGGAGATACAACGTCTATTTTCCAGAGATACAACGGCTATTTTCCAGAGATACAACGGCTATTTTCCAGATATACAACGGCTATATTCCAGAGATACAATGGCTATTTTCCAGAGATACAACGGCTATTTTCCAGAGATACAACAGCTATTTTCCAGAGATACAACTGCTATTTTTCAGAGATACAACGGCTATTTTCCATAGATACAACGGCTATTTTCCAGAGACACAACGGCTATTTTCCAGAGACACAACGGCTATTTTCCAGAGACAAAACGGCTATATTTGAGAGACACAACTGCTATTTTTCAGAGATACAACGGCTATTTTTCAGAGATACGACGGCTATTTCTCAGAGATACGACTGCTATTTTTCAGAGATACGACGGCAATGTTCCAGAGATACGACGGCTATTTTTCAGACATACGATGGCTATTTATCGGATATACAATGGCTCTTTTTCGGAGATATAACATCTATTTTTAGGAGAAATAACGGCTATTTTTCGGAGATACAACGGCTATGTTTCGAGATACAGCGGCTATTTTTCGGAGATACAACGGTTATTTTTCGGAGATACAACGGCTATTTTTAGGAGATACAACGGCTATATCTCGGATACACAACGGCTATTTCTCGGAGACACAACGGCTATATCTCTAAGATACAACGGCTATTTTTCGGAGATATTACGGCTACTTTTCGGAGATACAACGGCTATTTTTCGGAGCATTAACGGCTATTACTCGAAGATATAATGGCTATTTTTCGGAGATACAACGGCTATTTTTGAGAGATATAACGGCTATTGTTTAGATATACTACGGCTATTTTTCAGAGATATAACGGATATTTTTCAGAGATAGAACGGCTATTTTTCAGAGTTATAGCGGCTATTTTACAGAGATATAACGGCGATTTTTCGGAGATATAATGGCTATTTTTCAGAGATATAACGGCTATTTTTCAAAGATATAACGGCTATTTTTCACTAATATAACGGCTAGTTTCAGAGATATAACGGCGATTTTTCAGAGATTTAACGGCTATTTTTCAGAGCTATAATGGCTATTTTTCAGTGATATAACGGCTATTTTTCAGTGATACAACGGCTATATTTCAGAGATACAACGGCTATTATTCAGAGATACAACGGCTATTTTTCAGAGATACAACGGGTATTTTTCAGAGTTACAACGGCTATTTTCCAGAGATACAACGGCTATTTTACATAGATACAACGGCTATTTTTCGGAGATACAACGGCTATTTTTCGGAGATACAACGGCTATTTTTCTGAGATACAACGGCTATTTTTCGGAGATACAACGGCTACTCTTCGGAGATATAACGGCTATTTTTCGGAGATACAACGGCTATTTTTCAGAGATGCAACGGCTATTTTCGAGAGATACAACGGCTATTTTTCAGAGATACGACGGCTATTTTTCGGAGATACAAGGGCTACTTTTCGGAGATAAAATGGCTACTTTTCGGAGATACAACGGCTATCTTTCGGAGATACAACGGCTGTTTCTCGGAGATATAACGGCCTTTTTTCGGAGATATAACGGCTATTTTTCAGAGATATAACGGCTATTTTTCCGAGATATAACGGCTACTTTTCAGAGATATAACAGCCATTTTTCAGGGATATAACGTCTATATTTCAGAGTTACAACGGCTATTTTCCAGAGATACTACGGCTATTATTCATAGATACAACGGCTATTTTTCGGAGATACACGGCTATTTCTCGGAGATATAACGGCTATTTTTCAGAGTTATAATGGCTATTCCTCAGTGACACAACGGCTATTTTTCAGTGATACCATGGCTATTTTTCAGAGATACAACGGCTATTTTTCAGAGATACAATGGCTATTTTTCAGAGTTACTACGACTATTTTTCAGAGTTACAACGGCTATTATTCATAGATACAACGGCTATTTTTCGGAGATACAACGGCTATTTCTCGGAGATATAACGGCTATTTTTCAGAGTTATAATGGCTATTCTTCAGTGACACAACGGCTATTTCTCAGTGATACCATGGCTATTTTTCAGAGATACAACGGCTATTTTTCAGAGATACAATGGCTATTTTTCAGAGTTACTACGACTATTTTTCAGAGTTACAACGGCTATTATTCATAGATACAACGGCTATTTTTCGGAGATACAACGGCTATTTCTCGGAGATATAACGGCTATTTTTCAAAGATACAACGGCTATTTTTTGGATATACAACGGCTATTTTTCGGATATACAACGGCTCTTTTTCGGAGATATAACGTCTATTATTCGGAGATACAACGTCTATTTTTCGGAGATACAACGTCTAATTTTCGGAGATACAACAGCTATTTTTCGGAGACATAACGGCCATTTTTCGGAGATATAACGGCAATTCTTCGGAGATATTACCTCTATTTTTCAGAGATATTACGGCTATTTTTCAGAGATATAACGGATATTTATCAGAGATATAACGGCTCTTTTTCAGAGATATAACGGGTATTTTTCACAGATATAACGGCTACTTTTCAGAGATGTAACGGCAATTTTTCAGTGATATAACGGCTATTTTTCAGAGTTAAATGGCTGTTTTTCAGAGATACAACGGCTATTTTTCAGTGATACAACGGCTATTTTTCAGAGATACAACGGCTATTTTTCAGAGGTACAACGGCTATTTCCAGAGATACAACGGCTATTTTTCATAGATACAACGGCTATTTTTCGGATATACAACGGCTATTTCTCGGAGACACAACGGCTATTTCTCGGAGATACAACTGCTATTTTTCGGAGATACAACGGCTATTTTTCGGAGATACAACGGCTGTTTTACGGAGATACAACCGCTATTTTTCGGAGATACAACGGCTACTTTTCGGAGATACAACGGCTATTTTTCGGAGATGCAACGGCTATTTTTCGGGGATACAACGGCTTTTTTCGGAGATACAACGGTTACTTTTCGGAGATACAACGGCTACTTTTCGGAGATACAACGGCTACTTTTCGGAGATATAACGGCTATTTTTCGGAGATATAACGGCTATTTTTCGGAGATATAACGACTATTTTCCGGACATATAACGGATATTTTTCGGAGATATAACGGATATTTTTCGGAGATATAACTGCTATTTTCGGAGATACAACGGCTATTGTTTAGAGATAGAACGGCTATTTTTCAGAGATATAACGGGTATTTTTCAGAGATATAACGGCTATTTTTCAGAGATATAACGACTATTTTTCAGAGATATAACGGCTATTTTTCGGAGATATAACCGCATTTTTCAGAGATATAACGGCTATTTTCGGAGATGTAACGGTTATTTTTCAGGGATATAACGGCCCTGTTTTCGGAGGTATGACGGTTATTTTTCGGAGATATAATGGCTATTATTCGGTGATATAACGGCCTTTTTTTGGAGATATAACGGCTATTTTTGGAGATATAACGGCTATTTTTCAGAGATATAACGGCTATTTTTCAGAGATATAACGGCTATTTTTCAGAGATATCACGGCTACTTTTCAAATATATTACGGCAATTTTTCAGAGATATAACGGCTATTTTTCAGAGATACAACGGCTATTTCGCAGTGATACAATGGCTATTTTTCGGAGATACAACGGCTATTTTTCAGAGAAATACCGGCTATTTTTCACAGATACAACGGCTATTTTCCAGAGCTATTTTTCAGAGACACAACGGCTATTTTTCAGAGACACAACGGCTATTTTTCAGAGATATAACGGCTATTTTCGGAGATACAACGGCTATTTTTCGGAGATGCAACGGCTATTTTTCGGGGATACAACGGCTTTTTTCGGAGATACAACGGTTACTTTTCGGAGATACAACGGCTATTTTTCGGAGATACAACGGCTACTTTTCGGAGATAAAATGGCTACTTTTCGGAGATACAACGGCTATCTTTCGGAGATACAACGGCTGTTTCTCGGAGATATAACTGCCTTTTTTCGGAGATATAACGGCTATTTTTCAGAGATATAACGGCTATTTTTCCGAGATATAACGGCTACTTTTCAGAGATATAACAGCAATTTTTCAGGGATATAACGACTATTTTTCAGAGTTACAACGGCTATTTTCCAGAGATACAACGGCTATTATTCATAGATACAACGGCTATTTTTCGGAGATACAATGGCTATTTCTCGGACATATAACGGCTATTTTTCAGAGTTATTATGGCTATTCTTCAGTAACACAACGGCTATTTTTCAGTGATACCATGGCTATTTTTCAGAGATACAACGGCTATATTTCAGAGATACAACGGCTATTATTCAGAGATACAACGGCTATTTTCCAGAGATACAACAGCTATTTTCCAGAGATACAACGGCTATTTTTCAGAGATACAACGGCTATTTTCCATAGATACAACGGCTATTTTCCAGAGACACAACGGCTATTTTCCAGAGACACAACGGCTATTTTCCAGAGACAAAACGGCTATATTTGAGAGACACAACTGCTATTTTTCAGAGATACAACGGCTATTTTTCAGAGATACGACGGCTATTTCTCAGAGATACGACTGCTATTTTTCAGAGATACGACGGCAATGTTCCAGAGAGACGACGGCTATTTTTCAGACATACGATGGCTGTTTATCGGATATACAATGGCTCTTTTTCGGAGATATAACATCTATTTTTAGGAGAAATAACGGCTATTTTTCGGAGATACAACGGCTAAGTTTCGAGATACAGCGGCTATTTTTCGGAGATACAACGGTTATTTTTCGGAGATACAACGGCTATTTTTAGGAGATACAACGGCTATATCTCGGATACACAAAGGCTATTTCTCGGAGACACAACGGCTATATCTCTAAGATACAACGGCTATTTTTCGGAGATATTACTGCTACTTTTCGGAGATACAACGGCTATTTTTCGGAGCATTAACGGCTATTACTCGGAGATATAATGGCTATTTTTCGGAGATACAACGGCTATTTTTGAGAGATATAACGGGTATTGTTTAGATATACTACGGCTATTTTTCAGAGATATAACGGATATTTTTCAGAGATAGAACGGCTATTTTTCAGATTTATAGCGGCTATTTTACAGAGATATAACGGCGATTTTTCGGAGATATAATGGCTATTTTTCAGAGATATAACGGCTATTTTTCAAAGATATAACGGCTATTTTTCACTAATATAACGGCTACTTTCAGAGATATAACGGCGATTTTTCAGAGATTTAACAGCTATTTTTCAGAGCTATAATGGCTATTTTTCAGTGATACAACGGCTATTTTTCAGTGATACAACGGCTATATTTCAGAGATACAACGGCTATTATTCAGAGATACAACGGCTATTTTTCAGAGATACAACGGGTATTTTTCAGAGTTACAACGGCTATTTTCCAGAGATACAACGGCTATTTTACATAGATACAACGGCTATTTTTCGGAGATACAACGGCTATTTCTCGGAGACACAACGGCTATTTCTCGGAGATACATCGGCTATTTTTCGGAGATACAACGGCTATTTTTCGGAGATACAACGGCTATTTTTCTGAGATGCAACGGCTATTTTTCGGAGATACAACGGCTACTCTTCGGAGATATAACGGCTATTTTTCGGAGATACAACGGCTATTTTTCAGAGATGCAACGGCTATTTTCGAGAGATACAACGGCTATTTTTCAGAGATACGACGGTTATTTTTCGGAGATACAACGGCTACTTTTCGGAGATAAAATGGCTACTTTTCGGAGATACAACGGCTATCTTTCGGAGATACAACGGCTGTTTCTCGGAGATATAACGGCCTTTTTTCGGAGATATAACGGCTATTTTTCATAGATATAACGGCTATTTTTCCGAGATATAACGGCTACTTTTCAGAGATATAACAGCAATTTTTCAGGGATATAACGACTATTTTTCAGAGTTACAACGGCTATTTTCCAGAGATACAACGGCTATTATTCATAGATACAACGGCTATTTTTCGGAGATACAACGGCTATTTCTCGGAGATATAACGGCTATTTTTCAAAGATACAACGGCTATTTGTTGGATATACAACGGCTATTTTTCGGATTTACAACGGCTCTTTTTCGGAGATATAACGTCTATTATTCGGAGATACAACGTCTATTTCTCGGAGATACAACGTCTAATTTTCGGAGATACAACAGCTATTTTTCGGAGACATAACGGCCATTTTTCGGAGATATAACGGCAATTCTTCGGAGATAGTACCTCTATTTTTCAGTGATATAACGGCTATTTTTCTGAGATATAACGGATATTTATCAGAGATATAACGGCTCTTTTTCAGAGATATAACGGGTGTTTTTCACAGATATAACGGCTACTTTTCAGAGATGTAACGGCAATTTTTCAGTGATATAACGGCTATTTTTCAGAGTTAAATGGCTATTTTTCAGAGATACAACGGCTATTTTTCAGTGATACAACGGCTATTTTTCAGAGATACAACGGCTATTTTTCAGAGGTACAACGGCTATTTCCAGAGATACAACGGCTATTTCCAGAGATACAACTGCTATTTTTCATAGATACAACGGCTATTTTTCGGAGATACAACGGCTATTTCTCGGAGACACAACGGCTATTTCTCGGAGATACAACTGCTATTTTTCGGAGATACAACGGCTATTTTTCGGAGATACAACGGCTACTTTTCGGAGATAAAATGGCTACTTTTCGGAGATACAACGGCTATCTTTCGGAGATACAACGGCTGTTTCTCGGAGATATAACTGCCTTTTTTCGGAGATATAACGGCTATTTTTCAGAGATATAACGGCTATTTTTCCGAGATATAACGGCTACTTTTCAGAGATATAACAGCAATTTTTCAGGGATATAACGACTATTTTTCAGAGTTACAACGGCTATTTACCAGAGATACAACGGCTATTATTCATAAATACAACGGCTATTTTTCGGAGATACAACGGCTATATCTCGGAGATATAACGGCTATTTTTCAGAGTTATAATGGCTATTCTTCAGTAACACAACGGCTATTTTTCAGTGATACCATGGCTATTTTTCAGAGATACAACGGCTATATTTCAGAGATACAACGGCTATTATTCAGAGATACAACGGCTATTTTCCAGAGATACAACAGCTATTTTCCAGAGATACAACGGCTATTTTTCAGAGATACAACGGCTATTTTCCATAGATACAACGGCTATTTTCCAGAGACACAACGGCTATTTTCCAGAGACACAACGGCTATTTTCCAGAGACAAAACGGCTATATTTGAGAGACACAACTGCTATTTTTCAGAGATACAACGGCTATTTTTCAGAGATACGACGGCTATTTCTCAGAGATACGACTGCTATTTTTCAGAGATACGACGGCAATGTTCCAGAGAGACGACGGCTATTTTTCAGACATACGATGGCTATTTATCGGATATACAATGGCTCTTTTTCGGAGATATAACATCTATTTTTAGGAGAAATAACGGCTATTTTTCGGAGATACAACGGCTATGTTTCGAGATACAGCGGCTATTTTTCGGAGATACAACGGTTATTTTTCGGAGATACAACGGCTATTTTTAGGAGATACAACGGCTATATCTCGGATACACAACGGCTATTTCTCGGAGACACAACGACTATATCTCTAACATACAACGGCTATTTTTCGGAGATATTACGGCTACTTTTCGGAGATACAACGGCTATTTTTCGGAGCATTAACGGCTATTACTCGAAGATATAATGGCTATTTTTCGGAGATACAACGGCTACTTTTGAGAGATATAACGGCTATTGTTTAGATATACTACGGCTATTTTTCAGAGATATAACGGATATTTTTCAGAGATAGAACGGCTATTTTTCAGAGTTATAGCGGCTATTTTACAGAGTTATAACGGCGATTTTTCGGAGATATAATGGCTATTTTTCAGAGATATAACGGCTATTTTTCAAAGATATAACGGCTATTTTTCACTAATATAACGGCTACTTTCAGAGATATAACGGCGATTTTTCAGAGATTTAACAGCTATTTTTCAGAGCTATAATGGCTATTTTTCAGTGATACAACGGCTATTTTTCAGTGATACAACGGCTATATTTCAGAGATACAACGGCTATTATTCAGAGATACAACGGCTATTTTTCAGAGATACAACGGGTATTTTTCAGAGTTACAACGGCTATTTTCCAGAGATACAACGGCTATTTTACATAGATACAACGGCTATTTTTTGGAGATACAACGGCTATTTCTCGGAGACACAACGGCTATTTCTCGGAGATACATCGGCTATTTTTCGGAGATACAACGGCTATTTTTCTGAGATACAACGGCTATTTTTCGGAGATACAACGGCTACTCTTCGGAGATATAACGGCTATTTTTCGGAGATACAACGGCTATTTTTCAGAGATGCAACGGCTATTTTCGAGAGATACAACGGCTATTTTTCAGAGATACGACGGCTATTTTTCGGAGATACAACGGCTACTTTTCGGAGATAAAATGGCTACTTTTCGGAGATACAACGGCTATCTTTCGGAGATACAACGGCTGTTTCTCGGAGATATAACGGCCTTTTTTCGGAGATATAACGGCTATTTTTCAGAGATATAACGGTTATTTTTCCGAGATATAACGGCTACTTTTCAGAGATATAACAGCAATTTTTCAGGGATATAACGACTATTTTTCAGAGTTACAACGGCTATTTTCCAGAGATACAACGGCTATTATTCATAGATACAACGGCTATTTTTCGGAGATACAACGGCTATTTCTCGAAGATATAACGGCTATTTTTCAGAGTTAGAATGGCTATTCTTCAGTGACACAACGGCTATTTTTCAGTGATACCATGGCTATTTTTCAGAGATACAACGGCTATTTTGCAGAGATACAATGGCTATTTTTCAGAGTTACAACGACTATTTTTCAGAGTTACAACGGCTATTATTCATAGATACAACGGCTATTTTTCGGAGATACAACGGCTATTTCTCGGAGATATAACGGCTATTTTTCAAAGATACAACGGCTATTTTTTGGATATACAACGGCTATTTTTCGGATTTACAACGGCTCTTTTTTGGAGATATAACGTCTATTATTCGGAGATACAACGTCTATTTTTCGGAGATACAACGTCTAATTTTCGGAGATACAACAGCTATTTTTCGGAGACATAACGGCCATTTTTCGGAGATATAACGGCAGTTCTTCGGAGATAGTACCTCTATTTTTCAGAGATATAACGGGTATTTCTCTGAGATATAACGGATATTTATCAGAGATATAACGGCTCTTTTTCAGAGATATAACGGGTATTTTTCACAGATATAACGGCTACTTTTCAGAGATGTAACGGCAATTTTTCAGTTATATAACGGCTATTTTTCAGAGTTAAATGGCTATTTTTCAGAGATACAACGGCTATTTTTCAGTGATACAACGGCTATTTTTCAGAGATACAACGGCTATTTTTCAGAGGTACAACGGCTATTTCCAGAGATACAACGGCTATTTTTCATAGATACAACGGCTATTTTTCGGAGATACAACGGCTATTTCTCGGAGACACAACGGCTATTTCTCGGAGATACAACTGCTATTTTTCGGAGATACAACGGCTATTTTTCGGAGATACAACGGCTACTTTTCGGAGATAAAATGGCTACTTTTCGGAGATACAACGGCTATCTTTCGGAGATACAACGGCTATTTCTCGGAGATATAACGGCCTTTTTTCGGAGATATAACGGATATTTTTCAGAGATATAACGGCTATTTTTCCGAGATATAACGGCTACTTTTCAGAGATATAACAGCAATTTTTCAGGGATATAACGACTATTTTTCAGAGTTACAACGGCTATTTTCCAGAGATACAACGGCTATTATTCGTAGATACAACGGCTATTTTTCGGAGATACAACGGCTATTTCTCGGAGATATAACGGCTATTTTTCAGAGTTATAATGGCTATTCTTCAGTGACACAACGGCTATTTTTCAGTGATACCATGGCTATTTTTCAGAGATACAACAGCTATATTTCAGAGATACAACGGCTATTATTCAGAGATACAACGGCTATTTTCCAGAGATATAACAGCTATTTTCCAGAGATACAATGGCTATTTTTCAGAGATACAACGGCTATTTTCCATGGATACAACGGCTATTTTCCAGAGACACAACGGCTATTTTCCAGAGACACAACGGCTATTTTCCAGAGACAAAACGGCTATATTTGAGAGACACAACTGCTATTTTTCAGAGATACAACAGCTATTTTTCAGAGATACGACGGCTGTTTCTCAGAGATACGACTGCTATTTTTCAGAGATACGACGGCAATGTTCCAGAGATACGACGGCTATTTTTCAGACATACGATGGCTATTTATCGGATATACAATGGCTCTTTTTCGGAGATATAACATCTATTTTTAGGAGAAATAACGGCTATTTTTCGGAGATACAACGGCTATGTTTCGAGATACAGCGGCTATTTTTCGGAGATACAACGGTTATTTTTCGGAGATACAACGGCTATTTTTAGGAGATACAACGGCTATATCTCGGATACACAACGGCTATTTCTCGGAGACACAACGGCTACATCTCTAACATAAAACGGCTAATTTTCGGAGATATTACGGCTACTTTTCGGAGATACAACGGCTATTTTTCGGAGCATTAACGGCTATTACTCGGAGATATAATGGCTATTTTTCGGAGATACAACGGCTATTTTTGAGAGATATAACGGCTATTGTTTAGATATACTACGGCTATTTTTCAGAGATATAACGGATATTTTTCAGAGATAGAACGGCTATTTTTCAGAGTTATAGCGGCTATTTTACAGAGATATAACGGCGATTTTTCGGAGATATAATGGCTATTTTTCAGAGATATAACGGCTATTTTTCAAAGATATAACGGCTATTTTTCACTAATATAACGGCTACTTTCAGAGATATAACGGCGATTTTTCAGAGATTTAACGGCTATTTTTCAGAGCTATAATGGCTATTTTTCAGTGATACAACGGCTATTTTTCAGTGATACAACGGCTATATTTCAGAGATTCAACGACTATTATTCAGAGATACAACGGCTATTTTTCAGAGATACAACGGCTATTTTTCAGAGTTACAACGGCTATTTTCCAGAGATACAACGGCTATTTTACATAGAAACAACGGCTATTTTTCGGAGATACAACGGCTATTTCTCGGAGACACAACGGCTATTTCTCGGAGATACATCGGCTATTTTTCGGAGATACAACGGCTATTTTTCGGAGATACAACGGCTATTTTTCTGAGATACAACGGCTATTTTTCGGAGATACAACGGCTACTCTTCGGAGATATAACGGCTATTTTTCGGAGATACAACGGCTATTTTTCAGAGATGCAACTGCTATTTTCGAGAGATACAACGGCTATTTTTCAGAGATACGACAGCTATTTTTCGGAGATACAACGGCTACTTTTCGGAGATAAAATGGCTACTTTTCGGAGATACAACGGCTATCTTTCGGAGATACAACGGCTGTTTCTCGGAGATATAACGGCCTTTTTTCGGAGATATAACGGCTATTTTTCAGAGATATAACGGCTATTTTTCCGAGATATAACGGCTACTTTTCAGAGATATAACAGCAATTTTTCAGGGATATAACGACTATTTTTCAGAGTTACAACGGCTATTTTCCAGAGATACAACGGCTATTATTCATAGATACAACGGCTATTTTTCGGAGATACAACGGCTATTTCTCGGAGATATAACGGCTATTTTTCAGAGTTAGAATGGCTATTCTTCAGTGACACAACGGCTATTTTTCAGTGATACCATGGCTATTTTTCAGAGATACAACGGCCATTTTTCAGAGATACAATGGCTATTTTTCAGAGTTACAACGACTATTTTTCAGAGTTACAACGGCTATTATTCATAGATACAACGGCTATTTTTCGGAGATACAACGGCTATTTCTCGGAGATATAACGGCTATTTTTCAAAGATACAACGGCTATTTATTGGATATACAACGGCTATTTTTCGGATTTACAACGGCTCTTTTTCGGAGATATAACGTCTATTATTCGGAGATACAACGTCTATTTCTCGGAGATACAACGTCTAATTTTCGGAGATACAACAGCTATTTTTCGGAGACATAACGGCCATTTTTCGGAGATATAACGGCAATTCTTCGGAGATAGTACCTCTATTTTTCAGTGATATAACGGCTATTTTTCTGAGATATAACGGATATTTATCAGAGATATAACGGCTCTTTTTCAGAGATATAACGGGTATTTTTCACAGATATAACGGCTACTTTTCAGAGATGTAACGGCAATTTTTCAGTGATATAACGGCTATTTTTCAGAGTTAAATGGCTATTTTTCAGAGATACAACGGCTATTTTTCAGTGATACAACGGCTATTTTTCAGAGATACAACGGCTATTTTTCAGAGGTACAACGGCTATTTCCAGAGATACAACGGCTATTTTTCATAGATACAACGGCTATTTTTCGGAGATACAACGGCTATTTCTCGGAGACACAACGGCTATTTCTCGGAGATACAACTGCTATTTTTCAGAGATACAACGGCTATTTTTCGGAGATACAACGGCTACTTTTCGGAGATAAAATGGCTACTTTTCGGAGATACAACGGCTATCTTTCGGAGATACAACGGCTGTTTCTCGGAGATATAACTGCCTTTTTTCGGAGATATAACGGCTATTTTTCAGAGATATAACGGCTATTTTTCCGAGATATAACGGCTACTTTTCAGAGATATAACAGCAATTTTTCAGGGATATAACGACTATTTTTCAGAGTTACAACGGCTATTTTCCAGAGATACAACGGCTATTATTCATAGATACAACGGCTATTTTTCGGAGATACAACGGCTATTTCTCGGAGATATAACGGCTATTTTTCAGAGTTATAATGGCTATTCTTCAGTAACACAACGGCTATTTTTCAGTGATACCATGGCTATTTTTCAGAGATACAACGGCTATATTTCAGAGATACAACGTCTATTATTCAGAGATACAACGGCTATTTTCCAGAGATACAACAGCTATTTTCCAGAGATACAACGGCTATTTTTCAGAGATACAACGGCTATTTTCCATAGATACAACGGCTATTTTCCAGAGACACAACGGCTATTTTCCAGAGACACAACGGCTATTTTCCAGAGACAAAACGGCTATATTTGAGAGACACAACTGCTATTTTTCAGAGATACAACGGCTATTTTTCAGAGATACGACGGCTATTTCTCAGAGATACGACTGCTATTTTTCAGAGATACGACGGCAATGTTCCAGAGAGACGACGGCTATTTTTCAGACATACGATGGCTATTTATCGGATATACAATGGCTCTTTTTCGGAGATATAACATCTATTTTTAGGAGAAATAACGGCTATTTTTCGGAGATACAACGGCTATGTTTCGAGTTACAGCGGCTATTTTTCGGAGATACAACGGTTATTTTTCGGAGATACAACGGCTATTTTTAGGAGATACAACGGCTATATCTCGGATACACAACGGCTATTTCTCGGAGACACAACGGCTATATCTCTAACATACAACGGCTATTTTTCGGAGATATTACGGCTACTTTTCGGAGATACAACGGCTATTTTTTGGAGCATTAACGGCTATTACTCGGAGATATAATGGCTATTTTTCGGAAATACAACGGCTATTTTTGAGAGATATAACGGCTATTGTTTAGATATACTACGGCTATTTTTCAGAGATATAACGGATATTTGTCAGAGATAGAACGGCTATTTTTCAGAGTTATAGCGGCTATTTTACAGAGATATAACGGCGATTTTTCGGAGATATAATGGCTATTTTTAAGAGATATAACGGCTATTTTTCAAAGATATAACGGCTATTTTTCACTAATATAACGGCTACTTTCAGAGATATAACGGCGATTTTTCAGAGATTTAACAGCTATTTTTCAGAGCTATAATGGCTATTTTTCAGTGATACAACGGCTATTTTTCAGTGATACAACGCCTATATTTCAGAGATACAACGGCTATTATTCAGAGATACAACGGCTATTTTTCAGAGATACAACGGGTATTTTTCAGAGTTACAACGGCTATTTTCCAGAGATACAACGGCTATTTTACTTAGATACAACGGCTATTTTTCGGAGATACAACGGCTATTTCTCGGAGACACAACGGCTATTTCTCGGAGATACATCGGCTATTTTTCGGAGATACAACGGCTATTTTTCTGAGATACAACGGCTATTTTTCGGAGATACAACGGCTACTCTTCCGAGATATAACGGCTATTTTTCGGAGATACAACGGCTATTTTTCAGAGATGCAACGGCTATTTTCGAGAGATACAACAGCTATTTTTCAGAGATACGACGGCTATTTTTCGGAGATACAACGGCTACTTTTCGGAGATAAAATGGCTACTTTTCGGAGATACAACGGCTATCTTTCGGAGATACAACGGCTGTTTCTCGGAGATATAACGGCCTTTTTTCGGAGATATAACGGCTATTTTTCAGAGATATAACGGCTATTTTTCCGAGATATAACGGCTACTTTTCAGAGATATAACAGCAATTTTTCAGGGATATAACGACTATTTTTCAGAGTTACAACGGCTATTTTCCAGAGATACAACGGCTATTATTCATAGATACAACGGCTATTTTTCGGAGATACAACGGCTATTTCTCGGAGATATAACGGCTACTTTTCAGAGTTATAATGGCTATTCTTCAGTGACACAACGGCTATTTTTCAGTGATACCATGGCTATTTTTCAGAGATACAACGGCTACTTTTCAGAGATACAATGGCTATTTTTCAGAGTTACAACGACTATTTTTCAGAGTTACAACGGCTATTATTCATAGATACAACGGCTATTTTTCGGAGATACAACGGCTATTTCTCGGAGATATAACGGCTATTTTTCAAAGATACAACGGCTATTTTTTGGATATACAACGGCTATTTTTCGGATTTACAACGGCTCTTTTTCGGAGATATAACGTCTATTATTCGGAGATACAACGTCTATTTTTCGGAGATACAACGTCTAATTTTCGGAGATACAACAGCTATTTTTCGGAGACATAACCGCCATTTTTCGGAGATATAACGGCAGTTCTTCGGAGATAGTACCTCTATTTTTCAGAGATATAACGGCTATTTCTCTGAGATATAACGGATATTTATCAGAGATATAACGGCTCTTTTTCAGAGATATAACGGGTATTATTCACAGATATAACGGCTACTTTTCAGAGATGTAACGGCAATTTTTCAGTGATATAACGGCTATTTTTCAGAGTTAAATGGCTATTTTTCAGAGATACAACGGCTATTTTTCAGTGATACAACGGCTATTTTTCAGAGATACAACGGCTATTTTTCAGAGGTACAACGGCTATTTCCAGAGATACAACGGCTATTTTTCATAGATACAACGGCTATTTTTCGGAGATACAACGGCTATTTCTCGGAGACACAACGGCTATTTCTCGGAGATACAACTGCTATTTTTCGGAGATACAACGGCTATTTTTCGGAGATACAACGGCTACTTTTCGGAGATAAAATGGCTACTTTTCGGAGATACGACGGCTATCTTTCGGAGATACAACGGCTATTTCTCGGAGATATAACGGCCTTTTTTCGGAGATATAACGGCTATTTTTCAGAGATATAACGGCTATTTTTCCGAGATATAACGGCTACTTTTCAGAGATATAACAGCAATTTTTCAGGGATATAACGACTATTTTTCAGAGTTACAACGGCTATTTTCCAGAGATACAACGGCTATTATTCGTAGATACAACGGCTATTTTTCGGAGATACAACGGCTATTTCTCGGAGATATAACGGCTATTTTTCAGAGTTATAATGGCTATTCTTCAGTGACACAACGGCTATTTTTCAGTGATACCATGGCTATTTTTCAGAGATACAACGGCTATATTTCAGAGATACAACGGCTATTATTCAGAGATACAACGGCTATTTTCCAGAGATATAACAGCTATTTTCCAGAGATACAACGGCTATTTTTCAGAGATACAACGACTATTTTCCATGGATACAACGGCTATTTTCCAGAGACACAACGGCTATTTTCCAGAGACACAACGGCTATTTTCCAGAGACAAAACGGCTATATTTGAGAGACACAACTGCTATTTTTCAGAGATACAACAGCTATTTTTCAGAGATACGACGGCTATTTCTCAGAGATACGACTGCTATTTTTCAGAGATACGACGGCAATGTTCCAGAGATACGACGGCTATTTTTCAGACATACGATGGCTATTTATCGGATATACAATGGCTCTTTTTCCGAGATATAACATCTATTTTTAGGAGAAATAACGGCTATTTTTCGGAGATACAACGGCTATGTTTCGAGATACAGCGGCTATTTTTCGGAGATACAACGGTTATTTTTCGGAGATACAACGGCTATTTTTAGGAGATACAACGGCTATATCTCGGATACACAACGGCTATTTCTCGGAGACACAACGGCTATATCTCTAAGATACAACGGCTATTTTTCGGAGATATTACGGCTACTTTTCGGAGATACAACGGCTATTTTTCGGAGCATTAACGGCTATTACTCGGAGATATAATGGCTATTTTTCGGAGATACAACGGCTATTTTTGAGAGATATAACGGCTATTGTTTAGATACACTACGGCTATTTTTCAGAGATATAACGGATATTTTTCAGAGATAGAACGGCTATTTTTCAGAGTTATAGCGGCTATTTTACAGAGATATAACGGCGATTTTTCGGAGATATAATGGCTATTTTTCAGAGATATAACGGCTATTTTTCAAAGATATAACGGCTATTTTTCACTAATATAACGGCTACTTTCAGAGATATAACGGCGATTTTTCAGAGATTTAACGGCTATTTTTCAGAGCTATAATGGCTATTTTTCAGTGATACAACGGCTATTTTTCAGTGATACAACGGCTATATTTCAGAGATACAACGACTATTATTCAGAGATACAACGGCTATTTTTCAGAGATACAACGGCTATTTTTGAGAGTTACAACGGCTATTTTCCAGAGATACAACGGCTATTTTACATAGATACAACGGCTATTTTTCGGAGATACAACGGCTATTTCTCGGAGACACAACGGCTATTTCTCGGAGATACATCGGCTATTTTTCGGAGATACAACGGCTATTTTTCGGAGATACAACGGCTATTTTTCTGAGATACAACGGCTATTTTTCGGAGATACAACGGCTACTCTTCGGAGATATAACGGCTATTTTTCGGAGATACAACGGCTATTTTTCAGAGATGCAACGGCTATTTTCGAGAGATACAACGGCTATTTTTCAAAGATACGACGGCTATTTTTCGGAGATACAACGGCTACTTTTCGGAGATAAAATGGCTACTTTTCGGAGATACAACGGCTATCTTTCGGAGATACAACGGCTGTTTCTCGGAGATATAACGGCCTTTTTTCGGAGATATAACGGCTATTTTTCAGAGATATAACGGCTATTTTTCCGAGATATAACGGCTACTTTTCAGAGATATAACAGCAATTTTTCAGGGATATAACGACTATTTTTCAGAGTTACAACGGCTATTTTCCAGAGATACAACGGCTATTATTCATAGATACAACGGCTATTTTTCGGAGATACAACGGCTATTTCTCGGAGATATAACGGCTATTTTTCAGAGTTATAATGGCTATTCTTCAGTGACACAACGGCTATTTTTCAGTGATACCATGGCAATTTTTCAGAGATACAACGGCTATTTTTCAGAGATACAATGGCTATTTTTCAGAGTTACAACGACTATTTTTCAGAGTTACAACGGCTATTATTCATAGATACAACGGCTATTTTTCGGAGATACAACGGCTATTTCTCGGAGATATAACGGCTATTTTTCAAAGATACAACGGCTATTTTTTGGATATACAACGGGTATTTTTCGGATATACAACGGCTCTTTTTCGGAGATATAACGTCTATTATTCGGAGATACAACGTCTATTTTTCGGAGATACAACGTCTAATTTTCGGAGATACAACAGCTATTTTTCGGAGACATAACGGCCATTTTTCGGAGATATAACGGCAATTCTTCGGAGATATTACCTCTATTTTTCAGAGATATAACGGCTATTTTTCAGAGATATAACGGATATTTATCAGAGATATAACGGCTCTTTTTCAGAGATATAACGGGTATTTTTCACAGATATAACGGCTACTTTTCAGAGATGTAACGGCAATTTTTCAGTGATATAACGGCTATTTTTCAGGGTTAAATGGCTATTTTTCAGAGATACAACGGCTATTTTTCAGTGATACAACGGCTATTTTTCAGAGATACAACGGCTATTTTTCAGAGGTACAACGGCTATTTCCAGAGATACAACGGCTATTTTTCATAGATACAACGGCTATTTTTCGGAGATACAACGGCTATTTCTCGGAGACACAACGGCTATTTCTCGGAGATACAACTGCTATTTTTCGGAGATACAACGGCTATTTTTCGGAGATACAACGGCTGTTTTACGGAGATACAACCGCTATTTTTCGGAGATACAACGGCTACTTTTCGGAGATACAACGGCTATTTTTCGGAGATGCAACGGCTATTTTTCGGGGATACAACGGCTTTTTTCGGAGATACAACGGTTACTTTTCGGAGATACAACGGCCACTTTTCGGAGATACAACGGCTACTTTTCGGAGATATAACGGCTATTTTTCGGAGATATAACGGCTATTTTTCGGAGATATAACGACAATTTTTCGGAGATATAACGGATATTTTTCGGAGATATAACGGATATTTTTCGGAGATATAACTGCTATTTTCGGAGATACAACGGCTATTGTTTAGAGATAGAACGGCTATTTTTCAGTGATATAACGGGTATTTTTCAGAGATATAACGGCTATTTTTCAGAGATATAACGACTATTTTTCAGAGATATAACGGCTATTTTTCGGAGATATAACGGCATTTTTCAGAGATATAACCGCTATTTTCGGAGATGTAACGGCTATTTTTCAGGGATATAACGGCCCTGTTTTCGGAGGTATGACGGTTATTTTTCGGAGATATAATGGCTATTATTCGGTGATATAACGGCCTTTTTTTGGAGATATAACGGCTATTTTTGGAGATATAACGGCTATTTTTCAGAGATATAACGGCTATTTTTCAGAGATATAACGGCTATTTTTCAGAGATATCACGGCTACTTTTCAAATATTTAACGGCAATTTTTCAGAGATATAACGGCTATTTTTCAGAGATACAACGGCTATTTCTCAGTGATACAATGGCTATTTTTCGGAGATACAACGGCTATTTTTCAGAGAAATACCGGCTATTTTTCACAGATACAACGGCTATTTTCCAGAGCTATATTTCAGAGACACGACGGCTATTTTTCAGAGACACAACGGCTATTTTTCAGAGATATAACGGCTATTTTCGGAGATGTACCGGCTACTTTTCAGGGATATAACGGCCCCGTTTTCGGAGGTATGACGGTTATTTTTCGGAGATATTATGGCTATTATTCGGTGATATAACGGCCTTTTTTTGGAGATATAACGGCTATTTTTTCCGAGTAATAGCCGTTAATGCTCCGAAAAATAGCCGCTCTATCTCCGAAAAGTAGCCGTTGTATCTCCGAAAAATAGCCGTTGTATCTCCGAGATATAGCCGTTGTGTCTCCGAGAAATTGCCGTTGTGTATCCGAGAAATAGCCGTTGAATCTCCTAAAAATAGCCGCTGTATCTCGAAACATAGCCGTTGTATCTCCGAAAAATAGCCGTTATATCTCCTAAAAATAGATGTTATACCTCCGAAAAAGAGCCATTGTATATCCGATAAATAGCCGTCGTATCACTGAAAAATAGCCGTCGTATCTCTGGAACATTGCCGTCGTATCTCTGAAAAATAGCAGTCGAATCTCTGAAAAATAGCCGTCGTATCTCTAAAAAATAGCCGTAGTATCTCTGAAAAATAGCAGTTGTGTCTCTGAAATATAGCCGTTTTGTCTCTGGAAAATAGCCGTCGTATATCTGAAAAATAGCCGTCGTATCTCTGGAACATTGCCGTCGTATCTCTGAAAAATAGCAGTCGTATCTCTGAAAAATAGCCGTCGTATCTCTGAAAAATAGCCGTAGTATCTCTGAAAAATAGCAGTTGTGTCTCTGAAATATAGGCGTTTTGTCTCTGGAAAATAGCCGTTGTGTCTCTGGAAAATAGCCGTTGTGTCTCTGGAAAATAGCCGTTGTATCTATGGAAAATAGCCGTTGTATCTCTGAAAAATAGCCGTTGTATCTCTGGAAAATAGCCGTCGTATCTCTGGAAAATAGCCGTTGTATCTCTGGAAAATAGCCAATGTATCCCTGGAAAATAGCCGTTGTATATCTGGAAAATAGCCGTTGTATCTCTGGAAAATAGCCGTTGTATCTCTGGAAAATAGACGTTGTATCTCCGGAAAATAGCCGTTTTATCTCCGGAAAATAGCCGTTGTACCTCCAGAAAATAGCCGTTGTATCTCCGGAAAATAGCAGTTGTATCTCCAGAAAATAGCCGTTGTATCTTCGGAAAATAGCGTTGTATTTCCGAAAAATAGCCGTTGTATCTCCAAAAAATAGCCGTTGTATCTCCGAAAAATAGCCGTTGTATCTCCGAGATATAGCCGTTGTGTCTCCGAGAAATAGCCGTTGTATCTCCGAAAAATAGCCGTTGTATCTCTTGAAAATAGCCGTTGCATCTCCGAAAAGTAGCCGTTGTTTCTGTAGAAAATAGCCGTCGTATTTCTGAAAAATAACCAAAGTATCTCCGAAAAATAGCCGTTGTATCTCCGAAAAATAGCCGTTGTCTCTCCCAAAAAAAGCCGTTGTATCTCCGAAATATAGCCAGTGCATCTCCGAAAAATAGCCGTTGTATCTCTGAAAAAAAGGCGTTGTATCTCCGAAAATTAGCCGTTGATATACAACGGCTATTTTTCAGAGATACAACGGCTATTTTTCAGAGTTACAACGGCTATTTTCCAGAGATACAACGGCTATTTTTCAGAGATATAACGGCTACCCTTCAGAGATATAACGGCAATTTTTCAGAGATATAACGGCTATATTTCAGAGTTATTACGGCTATTTTTTAGTGATACAACGGCTATTTTTCAGTGATACAACGGCTATTTTTCAGATACACAACGGCTATTTTTCAGAGACACAACGGCTATTTTTCAGAGACACAATGGCTATTTTTCAGAGACACAACGGCTAATTTTCAGAGATACAACGGATATTTTTCAGAGATACAACGGCTATTTTCCGGAGATACAACGGCTATTTTCCGGAGATACAAATGCTATTTTCCGGATCTACAACGGCTATTTTCCGGAGATACAACGGCTTTTTTCCGGAGATAAAACGGCTTTTTCCGGAGATAAATCGGCTAGTTTCCAGAGGTACCACGTCAATTTTCCAGACATACAACGGCTATTTTCCTGACATACAACGGCTATTTTTCAGAGATACAACGGCTATTTTTCAGAGACACAACGGCTATTTTTCGGAGATACAACGGCTATTTTTCAGAGATACAACGGGTATTTTTCAGAGATACAACGGCTATTTTTCAGAGATACAACGGCTATTTTTCAGAGATACAACGTATATTTTTCAGAGATAAACCGGCTATTTTTCAGAGATATAACGGCTATTTTTCGGAGATACAACGGCTATTTTTCGGAGATACAACAGCTATTTTTCGGAGATACAACAGCTATTTTTCGGAGCTACAACGGCCATTTTTCGGAGATACAACGGCTATTTTTCGGAGATACAACGGCTATTTTTCAGAGATACAACGGCTATTTTTCAGAGATACAACGGCTATTTTTCGGAGATACAACAGCTATTTTTCGGAGCTACAACGGCCATTTTTCGGAGATACAACGGCTATTTTTCGGAGATACAACGGCCTTTTTTTCGGAGATATAACGGCCGTTTTTTCGGAGATATAACGGCCTTTTTCGGAGGTATAACGGCTACTTTTCAGAGATATAACGGCTATTTTCGGAGATATAACGGCTTTTTTTCAGGGATATAACGGCCCTGTTTTCGGAGATATGACGGTTATTTTTCGGAGATAAAATGGCTATTATTCGGAGATATAACGGCCTTATTTTGGAGATATAACGGATATTTTTGGAGATATAACTCTATTTTTCGGAGATATAACGGCTATTTTTCGGAGTTATAACGGCAATTTTTCGGAGATATTACCGCTATTTTTCCGAGATATAACGGCTATTTTTCAGAGATATAACGGCTATTTTTCAGAGATATAACGGCTACTCTTCAGAGGTATAACGGCAATTTTTCAGAGATATAACGGCTATATTTCATAGTTATAACGGCTATTTTTCAGTGGTACAACGGCTATTTTTCAGTGATACAACGGCTATTTTTCAGAGATACAACGGCTGTTTTCAGAGATACAACGGCTATTTTTCAGAGATACAACGGCTAATTTCCAAAGATACAACGGCTCTTTTTCATAGATACAACGACTAGTTTTCTGAGATACAACGGCTATTTCCCGGAGACACAACGGCTATTTCTCGGAGACACAATGGCTATTTCTCGGAGACACAACGGCTATATCGCGGAGATACAGCTGCTATTTTTCGGAGGTACAACGGCTACTTTTCGGAGATACAACGGCTACTTTTCGGAGATACAACGGCTACTTTTCGGAGATACAACGGCTACTTTTCGGAGATACAACGCCAATTTTTCGGAGTTACAATGGCAATTTTTCGGAGATACAACGGCTATCTTTCGGAGATACAACGGCTATTTCTCGGAGACACATCTATTTCTCGGAGACACAACGGCTATATCTCGGATATACATCGGCCATCTTTCGGAGATACAACGGCCATTTTTTGGAGATACAACGGCCATATTTCGGAGATACAACGGCCATTTTTCGGAGATAAAACAGCTACTTTTCGGGGATATAACGGCTATTTTTCGGAGATATAACGGCCTTTTTTTCGGAGATATAACGGCCGTTTTTTCGGAGATATAACGGCCTTTTTCTGAGATATAACGGCTACTTTTCAGAGATATAACGGCTATTTTCGGAGATATAACGGCTTTTTTTTCAGGGATATAACGGCCCTGTTTTCGGAGATATGACGGTTATTTTTCAGGGATATAATGGCTATTATTCGGAGATATAACGGCCTTATTTTGGAGATATAACGGCTATTTTTGGAGATATAACTCTATTTTTCGGAGATATAACGGCTATTTTTCGGAGTTATAATGGCAATTTTTCGGAGATATTACCGCTATTTTTCCGAGATACAACGGTTATTTTTCAGAAATATAACGGCAATTTTTCAGAGATATAACGGCTACTCTTCAGAGATATAACGGCAATTTTTCAGAGATATAACGGCTATATTTCATAGTTATAACGGCTATTTTTCAGTGATACAACGGCAATTTTTCAGAGATACAACGGCTATTTTTCAGAGATACAACGGATATTTTTCAGAGATACAACGGCTATTTTTCAGAGATACAACGGCTAATTTCCAAAGATACAACGGCTCTTTTTCATAGATACAACGGCTATTTTTCAGAGATACAACGGCTATTTCCCGGAGACACAACGGCTGTTTCTCGGAGACACAATGGCTATTTCTCGGAGACACACGGCTATATCGCGGAGATACAGCTGCTATTTTTCGGAGATACAACGGCTACTTTTCGGAGATACAACGGCTACTTTTCGGAGATACAACGGCTACTTTTCGGAGATACAACGGCTACTTTTCGGAGATACAACGGCTACTTTACGGAGATACAACGGCTATATCTCGGAGATACAACGGCCATTTTTCGGAGATTCAACGGCCAT